>NC_071355.1:26908463-27272838 GCF_943734655.1 Sabethes cyaneus | reverse complement strand
GGGTGGCTCGTGCTGTTTCAAGCACTCCTCAGCACGTTTCAGCGTCTCCATTCAACTCGGTCTTGGGTCACTCGTCGCCAATTTCCTAGTCGTCTCAGAAGTCGTAAATCGCCTTCGACCTGGTCGAGCCATCGTGCACGTTGGGCCCCCCTGTTCCTGGTGCCGGTGGGGTTGTTGAAGAGGGCTATTTTCGTCGCACTGTTGTCCGGCATCCTTACGACGTATCCTGCCTACCGTAGCCTGCTAACTTTCGCTAGATGTATGATGGAAGTCTCCCTAAGCAGTGCCTGTAGCTCGTGATTCATACGCCTCTGCCACTCTCCGCTTTCAGTTTGTACTCCGCCAAATATCGTCCGCAGCACTTTCCGCTCAAACACGGCAAGGGTGCGTATGTCCTCCGTAAGCAGCGTCACGGCTTCAAGTCCATAAAGAACTACCGGTCTAATAATGGTTTTGTACATTGTTAGCTTCGTGCGGCGGCGTATGCTTCCTGATCGTAGCGTTTTACGAAGTAGGCCTGATTTCCCGCTTGGATGCGCCGCTGGATCTCCTTACTAGTGTTGTTGTCCGCGGTCACCAGCGATCCCAAATACACGAACTCCTCTACCACTTCTAGTTCGTCGCCGTCAACGGTTACCGTCCGTGGGAGGCGCGCGTTTGTTTCCTTTGAGCCTCTTCCTTTCATGTATTTGGTCTTCGACGCATTTATTTTTTGCCCAATTCTCCTAGACTCCGCTTTCAGTCTGGCGTAGATTGTCTCCGCCGTCGCAAAGTTCCTGGCAATGATATCGAAGTCATCTGCAAAGCCTAGAAGTTGGCTACTCTTGGTAAAAATCGTGCCTCTCGTTTCGATGCCCGCTCGTCGGATCACGCCCTGGCATAGCTTGTCTCGATCGACTGTATCGTATGCTGCTTTAAAATCAATAAAGATGCGATGTGTGGGCACGTTGTACTCCCGACATTTCTGCAAGATCTGTCGGATAGTAAAAATTTGGTCCGTAGTTGCGCGAGCCCCCATGAAACCCGCCCGATAATTCCCTACGAAACCTTGTGCTATCGGTGACAGCCGGCGTAACAGGATCTGGGAGAGTACCTTGTAGGCGGCGTTTACCAGCGTAATACCACGATAGTTGCAGCAGTCTAGCCGATCACCCTTTTTGTAGATGGGACAAACCACTCCTTCCATCCATTCCTCCGGTAGCTTTTCCTCCTCCCAAATCCTCGAAATAACCCAGTGTATAGCCTTTGCTAGCGTTTCTCCGCCATGTTTATAAAGCTCTGCCGGTAGGCGGTCCTTCCCAGCGGCTTTATTGGTCTTCAGCAGCCTGATTTCTCGTTTGACTTCTTGGAGATCAGGTGCTAGGACATCACTATCTTCCATGGGCGCTCCTAGGTTAATTTCCGTTCCGCCTTCTCCTGCGACTTCGCCATTGAGGTGTAATTAGATTCCCTCCCTCGTCCCTACACATGTCAGGTATGTAGCCCTTCCGAGTTTGGTTCACCTTCTCATAAAACTTGCGCTTTTCATTAGCTCGGAATAGTTGGTCTAATTCTTCACGATCTCTGTCCCCTTTCTGGCGCTTTTTCCTCCTCAGGATCGTGGTCAACTGGTTCCTAGCTCGTCGGTATTTGGCCAGGTTCTCTCTAGTGGCAATACTTAGATAATTTTTCCAACCATTTTTTTCTCCTGCACCGCTTGTTGGCATTCCCCATCAAACCAATCCTTTTGTGTACTCCGAGGCTCAATACCTAGTGCCGCGGTAGCGGCCTCTCCGATGGCCGAGCGGAATCTGCCCCGACCGTCTTCGAGGTTTGAAGCACCTAACTCCTCGGAAGAAGGCAGTGCCTCATTCAGTACTCGCGCGTAGTTCTCGGCAGCTTGTGGGTTATCTAGCTGCCTGATGTTTAGCCGAGAAGGGCGGCTTTGACGTGTCCGGTATACGGTGGACAGCTTTGAGCGCACATGTACTGCTACTAGGTAATGGTCAGAATCAATATCCGCACCCCGACGGGAGCGTACGTTCGTGATGTTAGAGAAAAACCGGCCCTCTATGAGAACGTGGTCAATTTGGTTCATTGTACGTTGGTCAGGTGATCTCCAGGTGGCTTTGTGGATATCCTTGAGCGGGAAAAAGGTGCTTCGGATCACCAGGCCTCGGGAAGCTGCGAAGTTTATACATCGTTGGCCGTTATCGTTTGTGTCGGTGTGCAGGCTATGGGGTCCTACCACCGGTCTATACATTTCTTCCCTGCCGACCTGGGCGTTCATATCCCCGATGACGATCTTGATGTCCCGTGACGAGCAGCTGTCGTACGGTGCCTCCAGCCTCGCGTAGAACGCTTCTTTCTCATCGTCGGGTCTACCTTCGTGCGGGCAGTGCACGTTAATGATGTTATAATTGAAGAAACGACCCTTTATCCTCCATACACACATTCTCTCGTTGATCGCCTTCCAATCTATCACGCGATCCTGCATTCCGCCCAGCACTACAAAGCCCGTTCCCAGTTCGTTGGTAGCGCCACCGCTCTGGTGAAACTGGGCCTTTCCACCACGGATCTTCCATACCTTCTCTCCTTTGCGACAGATTTCCTGCAGAGCTACGATGCCGAGTTTGCGGGGTTCCAGCTGTTCAATCAGCACCCGCTTGCAACCTACGAAATTTAGCGATCTGCAGTTCCAAGTCCCGAGTCTCCGGTCGATGCCGAATATTCCGCTCCGAATATGCTTGAATGTTGTTAGTTTTTGAATTTAGGTGTGTAGCTGTACTGGGGCAACACTACCGAGTCTCGCGATGGTGCTGCCATCTTATAGTGTCGAGACTCACTATACCTCCTTCCCGGTTAGTATAGGACCTTAGTTTCCACCGGGGTTGGTTACCTGATCTCCGCTAAGGTTGCTCTTATTCCGGTACCACGAGAAGGTCGGGATCGGAGTTGCTGGATAAGAGGCTAACGACCACTATGGGGTCTATATTCCGCATTATCCAGCCGTTTACCAACATTTTTACGCTATTTACTCTATTATCGCGTTTTTGAGGTTTGGTCCCACTGATTCATATCAGTAAAGTTTTGTTGAATAAATTTCATCAATTATTCTTAAATATCTTTGGACCGGTAAAACCAATTCTTGTGAAATTTTGCAGATATATTCTCAGTGTTAAAACCTCTCGTTTGAAACTAAAATGATTGAAACTATGAATTACCCACGAATGGCCGAAACACATCTACCAAAATAATAAATAAGACGCAGAGTATGTCTTGTTTTTTCTGAAACTGAGGTACAGAGTTTTACGAAAAGCTTTTTTCCTTCAACTATTAATGACACGGATCATCACAGAGCTGCGAGTGGAACAAAAGGCAATAGAGGGGAAAATTTTAAAGATTTTTCAGGGGGATGTTCCAAATTCGTGGAGAGAAATAGATGAAAAAATTTATTCAAAATGTGTAAGGTCTCACAAAATGGGCGATAAAAATTTTGTTGATTTAGGCATTCCGGGAAAACTCGGCCTTTCGTGATTCGGCCTTTCGTGATTTGGTCTTTTGTGATTCGGTCTTTCGTGATTCGGCCATTCATGATTCGATGTTGGAATTCGGCCATTCGTGATTCGGCCATTTGTGTTTCGACTATTCGGTACCAGCCCGCTTGTTCGGACTTGACTAAGGCTTAATCGCAACTAGTCAGTGAACCTAGGAAAATGCATGAACCTAAATAGAAGTGGTTTCTGCAAGGGGGCTGCCCCCCTCCGCGCAGTGGCCGGCGCTTCCGATATTTGCTACTCACACGATAAATAGGTCTTGCACCTTAGAATGATCGTAAATCATTTGCGCTTAGGGGAAGAAAGAACTTTCAATTGTCTATACCGTATAGTTGTGTTGCTTATTGTGTATTTTGTTTGCTTAAAGTTATTTGTAAACTGCTTTGCATCAAGTTTTTTATTGAATAGTTATTTAGACATTCCGAAAAACTTCTGCCTTTCGTGATTCGGTCATTCATGATTCGGCCTTTCGCGATTCGGCCTTCTGTGACTGTTGTTGAAATTCGGCCATTTGGATTTCAGCCATTAATACATAATACAAGCGAAGAAAATTAGTGTAATATCTTTCATATTAACCAGTTATGCTGAGAATGCAAAAAATTTCCATCATAAGAACAACCGACAATGTAGGTGTAGTCTATGACATAAAAATTTATAAATAAGACGGCTCTCGTCTTCCACCATCTCGCACCCTAGGCACTGTGTATAGAACACCCACAGGCATGGTGCTCAATTAATTAGGAAGTTTATTAGCATCTACGCAGTTGAGAATTACCCTCGCTATTGCGGAATGATGGAATTTGATCCAACCATCAACTTAATCAGAAACCAGGCTGTTAAATTTACTACCTATTAGTCGAATTTCATATCTCCGTTACCGGAATCATTATTCGCATTATTCTGTCAGTGTTTCGCGCCTGTGTCGAACGATTCGGATTCAACTGTTATTAATCATTATTATTCATGATTTGTAATTAATTTACGAAAAATGCCACAGCTGCACGTTTGTGTTATTTATTATAATTAATGGGTGTTATATCGGTACACGTTCGTTTGAAGCTGCTTTCAACAACAACACCAAGAACAACATATCCGCCCAATCAGCGGTGAAGGTGGCGGTGGATGGTGGTGATACCTACCTACGTGTGCGGTATCACCTGCGAACTTCCTGACGGGTTGATCGCGGAGAGCAGGTGGTTGGTTGGCTGGTTGGCAGTACTGAAGTATTAAGCCGGAAAACCATTTCCGGTGTTGTTTTTCGTGCCGTTTCCTCGAATCAATTATGGTGATGATGAAAGGTACGGAATATTATAATAAACCCGTAACCCGATAGTGTTGATTAAGGTGAAATGTATGATTTAATCAACCGCTGCGGGTTTCTCAATATTTGAGCGAAAAAAAATTACGCATCACAATAGATAGGTGGAAGATTTAATTACGTGACAAACAATTTCACTACATGTGCTGATAGAAAACTCAGAACCAGCCAGCGGCACATAACGTTCGATACTGCCTTCTCGAAAGACATTATCCTGTGAAAGCTGTCACGTTCTAATCCGACAGAGCGACGTTAACCCACCGCGTCGGTGGGTGTTTTCACCACGTAGTTCGAGCACTAAAGATCCACTGGAATGATAGCTCAATCCATTGGATAGCCTCAATCGATGTCGGCGGTATGATAACCCGCACTCATGCTGAGCGCTGTCGGGGGTAGTTCCAGAAGCCAGTATCTGACATTCGGCTGGCTGTGAAGAGTAAGTCACGGCAACGAAAATATATGGCTTGCCCTGAACATTTTCAGTCGGTTACTTACTTCCACGAGACGAAAACAACCATGTCTCGGATTGTTCACTTTGGGGTAGAAATAAAATGGCGCGATTTTATGAAGGACACGCTTTGGCTAGCAGAGCAGAGAAGGAAACTTTCGGACCGAAAAGGGACTGATGCGAGTTGGCACGTTTTGCTGATAGCGGCCAGCTGCTAGAATCAATTTCTTGATTGTCATGATGTGGATAAAAACCTTTCCGGAAAAGTACCCATCGCTGATAATATACAGCAGCTCATTTTTAAAGGGCAGTCCTGTTTTCGATTTACAAGTCTTAAATTCTTAAGCCCAAATTTCCTTGCAGATTTTCATTCGTTCGATACAAGCTGCCAGTCATTAAACTTTGAACAGTACGACAAAGTTCCTCAGCATTCACCGAACGTTGGAACGTTGGACATTTCAACCTAAGCTAACACCATATCTAGGCAATAAACGAATTTTAAGCTCACACTTCTCAACCTCCTCAGGGCGTTCACACGAACGAACGAACGAACGAAGTAGATCGCATTGACCGAAGCCCAAACCAGAAGCTCATTCAAGTGGCACCGCCAGAACTACTGCTAATCCGATTGCCGGCAAGAAGGTTAGTCTGTTGGTACTGAAAACAAAACAAAGACCCATTCACCTTCAACCGGTGGATAAACTATTGAGAACATAAGCCAGCCATTCATTCTTCGCAGTCCTCCCGCACTTTCCCCCGGTTCAAACATACCAACACTCGAACCTTTGTCACCTTGGTGTGGTCTTTCACTTTTCAATAATATGCAAATAGAATTGTTTTTGTTGGAAATCTCGGCCCTTTCGTTTGGCATGCCTTCCGAATGGTATGGCTCTGTACTATTCCAAAATTCCAACGACGTGAAATGATGTCGCCAGAGCACCTATCGGAGAAGCATTAGAATGCATCTTCTCCATGGCAAGCCCCATTCCCAAACCCCCTTCCTACCAGTGCCCGGTGGCCGTGTTCAGAAGTCAGTCGAAAAAGGCATTTGGTTGGGTCAGCTCTGCTGCTGCTGCTCGATGCTGAGCTTCAACCTCAACCCCCGGAAAGAGAACGGAAGGCGGTGGACGGTGGGGAGCACCACTGACAAGTAAAGTTTTCCTATCTTCTATCCGTAGACCGCTGCATTAACAAATGCACTATGCACTCCTGTGAGCTGGGAAGAAACGAAGCGAAGGATAGCAGTTGAAGCATTTGCATAAAATATCAAATTTAGTATGTAAATATGTTTTTGTTTGGTGTCCCAGTCACATGTAATCCAATTTCTTTCTGCTGGTTGACTAGCAAAGTGACGGTAAGAGTATGAGTTTGTGTATGTATGTGTGCACCTAAAGGTCCCCTAAAGGGAACCTTTAGGTGCAGTTTATCCTCGGTCAGGAGCAGCAGCAGCAGCAGCAGCCGCACATAAATGGCATAAACACAAATTAGAGGTAAAGAGAGAGTGACTGACTTGGAAAATTGGACTTCAGTTCTTAGCCTGGCTCAGCTGGGTAGCAATTTCGATGTTGCTGGCTGCCCCCGGATGGGAATTGGCGGTAGTAGTAGCAGCAGCAGCAGCAGCAGCAAGCGGTAATGGTTTATGGAAATGTTTGCATCGAAACCGGGAATATTTGATCGGATGGATTTTGCGGTAACGACAGCACAATCCGGCTCGGTGGGAAAGCAAGACGAAAAGGGGCTATCGATTTTTGTTTCAACAATTTCACGCTGCCGGCGGGTTCAGATGAATTAAACATTCATTGACACGGCGCTTTGTTTTGACTAGCTGATTCGAGGTCGCTCGCGCTAGCGTGCACAAGCAAAAACAAAAGTCGGGCCACCGGACCTTTTAGAAGAATGTTTTGGAGTAAATGTAGAATGGTGAATCTATTGCTACTTACCACAAAGATACCGGCCGATTAGGTTTAAAACTCCGGACATTCGGGTGCAATTAGATTTAAAATCAGGGTTGAAATTGGACTAGAAATTAGACTTGGAACTGAACTAAAAGTAAGAGTTGTAATTGAACTTGAAATCGGACTTGACATAGGGCACTAAACTATATTTGAATTTAGACTAAATTGAGTTTGAAGTTTCACTCCCTATTGCACTGGGAATAGGACTTAACATTGGAAATGAAATTGGGCTTTACTTTAGAACAGTTTGGACTGAAAGTTTTACTTTGAATTAGACATGCAACTTTAAACCAAATTAAACAGGTTTTTGTTTGAAAGTGAAATTAAATTACGATTCGAATTAGATTTGAAATTAAAGTTGAAATTTAACTTAAAATTGTAATTTAATTAGGCCTAAAATCGGACATCCAATTGAACTTGACATTGGACATAAAATTAGACTTGAATTTTGACTAATTGAAATTTTAACTTTTCCTTCAGACCGGACATGGACATGAAGATTTACTTGAAATTAAATTGACATTTTTCATTTTATTCTCTCATACGTGTTTTCTGTTTTCTGTTCCATTTTTCCCTTTTCGTTGTTTTTTTTTCTCATTTTCTGTCCCTTTTCCATGATTTATACTCTCACTTTTCTTCCGTTTTTCCTCTTTTTCTCCTGTTTTCTATTTTTCATTCCTATGGTTACTGTTTCAACGTTTGTTGCTTCTCCATTTTGTCCTATTTTTATTGTTTTGAGTCATTAACTCACAGTTTTTCACACGTTTTTTGTTATTTTCTTTCCCGTTTTCTCTATTTCCCTTTATTCTCATTTTCAGCTTCCCTGTTTTCTAACATGTTTTATCTCCTTTCTTTCTCGTTTGTTCCGTTTTTCATCTTCTTGATGCCGCGTTATTCCGTCTTTTAATCTCGTTTATTCCGTTTTTGCTCCCTTTCTTGCCTTTCGTCTTCGGGTTTCCTTTTTTATATCTCGTTCTCCCGTCTTTTTCTCTTCCGTGTTACCTTTTTCTTAATTTCTTTTTGATTTATCTGTGCTTCTTTTTCTTCTCATTTATGTGCCAACTTGCTCTTTTTATATACCGTTCAATCTTTTTCCCCGTTCCCTTGTTCCCTCGATTGATTTTCGTTTTTGGCGTAGGACTCCGTCTTTGTTTACCATACTGGGACTGGGTAGCACTTTGTGAAAACGAAAATAAAAGTGTAAGGTTTGAATGAAAGATTTCAAATGGTAATAACTACTAAACCACTGAACGAAACTGAACAATTTATATGTCGTTGGATAGATAAAATTACCAGCAATTCTATAGAGGGGGTTAGAGAGCATTTTTATAGAGGGCGTAAGAGGAGGAGCTTCTATACAATGAAACACAAATGACACAAATTTCCTCAAAATTCGAGAACTAATCAAGCAACTGGAGCTAAATTTGGCACGTGAGGATTTTTGAAGAAAGGAATTTTTTCTATGGTGTACTGAGACTCTTCTAAGAGGGGGGGGCTCCCATATAAATGAAATACAAATTTCCTCATAACTCTAGAACTAATCAAGTAAATGGAACCAAATTTGGCATGTGGGGGTTTCAAAAGGCAAGAATTTTTTCTATGGTGAATTAGGACCCCTCCTCTCTTTAGGAGGGGGGGCTCCTAAAGGGCTCCTGGTTGCAGGCGTAATCTGAATATTTCGCTCTTCTCTGTTAAACATTCACTTAAACAATGATTCTTATAAACATACATGTGCCAGAAATGCAGATTACATTAGTCATTGATCTAATGGTCTCATATAGTCCTACGTCACTCTTTCGTACAATCCTTAGGGATGTATACCTTGTAGTTTTTCTCTCGCTATTCTTCTTTTCCCCTTGATTTATCTTGTTTAGGGTAACAAGGGGTAAGAAGGCCCGGCGGGGTAAGAGGGACCACATCGATTTCGTCAAGAAATCCTTAAATTTTCTACAAATGCCCCAGTATGTTTTGTTTATTAGACTATCTAAACACTTTCGAGACAACCTGTGGCACTCGGCCGTATCCAACGTCAAAACTAGAATCAAAACAAACTTTTCGTTCGCAGTGTCTTCAAGCGATATAATTTCAGCAGCAACAAATTTAAGGTTATTCAGCAAAAAAAGCTATGTATTTTGTCGTTTCTCTTACCACTGACTTTAATTGGGCAATTCTTGTTCTGTGTGTGGCGGAAAAGGTATATAAAATAGTACGGATTGAGAGATAAAAGCAAAATAATGTAAATTGTTAACTAGGGGTAAGACGGGCCATTTTTCACGGGGTAAAAGGGCCATACGTCATAGTGCTCATAATTGCCTAAAGTTCTTCTGTTTAGTGTCTTAATAGATTTTAAAAATATTGAATGAAAAAACCAACTTTTTTCCAACCACAGAGCCTCCCACGTCAAAAAAGCCAACAAGTGCCATTCGAATAACAAAATCAATGTAAATTTGTATCTAACGGAATCAAAATTCGATGATCCCAAGTTACTTAACGGATCATTTAATGTGTTGCCTTCTCCGCCTTCACCTAAAGTGAAGCGTATTCAAAGAGTAAAAGTCCTGCTGACAAATCAACAGAATAACGCCAAGAAAAGAGTAAATAAAAACCAGTGGAGTAAAATAACATCTACTCTCATTTTCAAAATTGAACTAGTAGTAAAATTCCTTCTTTTAGCAGGTCTCTAAATTAAACTATACCTTCTTTTAGCATGTACCTAAAACCCCTTAAGAACTTGTTCTTACTTAGTTAATAATATTGAAATTGTGTTTACAATTCAAAGAAACCTTCAAATCTGCCACAATCCGCCTTACTCCGCCATGGTCCTTCTTACCCCGCCTGGTTGTGAACTAGTAATTTTTAGACGTTTCGAAAATTGATGAAAAATCACGAAAAAAAGACTAATTAATTCTTTATATAATTTTTAATGGTAGATAAATGAATGCTTTTCCATGTATGGAACAAGAAAAGGTGAATTTTCGTACACATTTTATGCTAGCAATTTATTCGCTTAGGGGGCCTGTCTTACCCCGTCTTCCCCTACTGTTCCGTATTTGTTTTCTTATCTCGTTTTACCATAATTTGGTTGTTCGTTCAGGATATATTCAAAAAATCAGAGGGCTTGTGTACAAGACACGACCGCATATATAGGTGACGCAGGACTACGTAAGTCTGTTTGTAGTGATAGTGGCAAGTATTCATATTTGTAATCATTCGATTCTTCATGTATACATGCTATATACAACATATATACATGCTACATGCGTTGTATGTATGTAACATTTATCAAAGTAGTAACATTGCATACGTTCAATTCTCAAAAGATTGTGAATTTGAAAACAATTTAACAAAATCAAGAACACAAACTATTGCTTTCCTGCTACCTTACTGAAATTAAAGATTGTTTTTATTATCCATGGTTTCCCACGTTGAAGGGATTTTACCAATTCAATCCTATTTTATCAACAGCACATCTTTCCACTACACTTCTAATGAAACGGCAAGCATGCGTATTCATACAGAGTCGTATTAGAACCGAACACTACAGCTGTAGCATATTTTTCCAACACAGATATCAAGTTCACCGAGGTTTATTCGTCTCGCAGTAAAGAATTTGCGATCTGTTGGAACAACGAACTTGTGTCATTTTTTCTGGCACACTTCCCTAACACAGACATCAAATTGGACTAAGTCTGATCGCGTTCGCGTTCGTAAGAAATCTGTTGACACGAGGAGGCTTTGTCACTCTTTCTGGCGTACTTCCCAAGCAAGGACATCAAAATGGTCTAGGATTAATCGCGGGGTTAAAAAATCTTGTTGAAATGAGAAAACTTTGTCACTTGTTTGGGCTTACTTCCCAAGCACAGATATCAAATTGGTATAGGTTTAGATCATCGTAAAGAACCTTCCAACCAATCACGAAGCGAGAATTCTGGTAAAACATAGGTTCATTATTTTCAATTTTTCAATAGTTCAGCATCAAGAATCCATACTTTTCTTCATTTGGATCAATTCTTAGAAGATTTTCCGATCGCTTGGTGTAAGAATAATGAAAATCGATCGGAAAACCGCTGAGCTATTAGCGCTCAAAACCTTTCATTTTTCGTGGCGCTCACATTTTTCGATTTTTTGGAATGATACCCTATCTCAAAACTTGCCGTAAGACGTAGTCCTACGTCAAAAGAGATAAAGTTTGAATGTTTGCCGACGTAATTTTAATTTTGAAGAAACAATTGTTCACCTTCCTTATAACCATAAAGCATTACAAAGCTCATTCTCACTTCACAATGTCAAAATATTCCCCGGGGTTGTATGTCTACAGTTTTCCTTTTACCGTGTGGAATATTACACACTTCAGGTTCAGATTCAAATATATCTTTCAATCATAAGCAATATATCTGTACCGTTGTTCGTATGATTTATGTGCATAAGTTTCCGTTCTCGTTCCAAGTCGTCTCGGTCCCAGCACAATGCCTTGGGAAAGCATTGTCAAAGTTTGCAGAATCGGATTCCCTGTCTCAGCGACATCGAACAAATTCATTCCAAATATTTACGTTCCCGTTACGAGAATATGCAGATAAAATCGGCGGTGAACATGACGGATAGTTCAACGAGCTTAAACAACTCACTCCGCCTAACCGGAGGGCAAATATTTACCCGGGAATGTCGTTACCGCGTGACTTTTCCTTCTCAATTCAATTCAATCACGGTCGCACCCTCTGAGGTCGAATCGATTTTTTTTTCTTCTTCATTCTGCCTGCCTTGTTCTTCCCTTGCTCAGCAGCGCCCCGTCTACCGGCCGACCAAGTTGCACATTGAAAGCAGATATGTAGGATTTTCCACCTGTCTCGACTCGAGACACCATCCTCACCGTTCCAAGTTTCACTGCATTAGCTTCAACTTCCAATCGCCTTTTCTGCTCTCGATATAGTCGAAGAAATCTTTCACCAATCACTTTCTTCAATCGCTTTGCCGCAAAATCTATTACTTTCCTTGCCAGCCAGCCGGCGAAGCTAGCGAACAGCCAACGGAGCCAACCGACCGGCCAGCCGGGTGGCTACAATTCAATTTTCCATCAGCAGGAGAGAAAGAAAAGCAGCATTATATGTCATCCACCGGCTTCTCCCGTGTCTACCGCACACGAACGTGCCACCGAAATTGTGGGAAATAGTTGCTCCTAACGCAATCACTTCAAGCGAGAAGTGGATCTTGATGCCGTTAGACAACAACCGGGGCGGAGGCTAGGTTCAGGCACTGAAGCCATCACTTCCGATCAAGTTTCTCATCTGTACGAGCGTCGATTCCCGAACGGGCCGCAGTACCTGAATCCGAACTCACTTTTGCCCCATTTCAAAACGGTATTGGAAAGTGCCACAGAGAAGTACTCTCGAATCTGTTTTTTTTTCGTCGGAATCACTACAATGCATACATCCTACACATGAACGGTTTCGTGTTTATTCGACTACATCCTACCGTTCGGAGTTACCACCACTGCACTGGCTGGCAGGGGGAAAAAGCGTAAAATGGAAGAAAAAGTGAAATCCGAGTAAATCGTTGTGAACTTGGTTCACCTTTTCCAATGGAGAATTCGTGCTGATGTTATCGCTGATTTTTCAATTCTGTCGTCGGTTACTGCTGGGTAGGTACACACTGAATAATGTTCTGCGATGGATTCGATTTAGCTTCGGTACACATCCGTAGAGTAATAGAATCGAAAGCTAAAGCATGTCGTGTTTGTCGAGAGTTATTTACGTTTAAATTACCCTTGCAGTTTGAAATTTGAAAAACGGATTTGCTGGGCCGGCCCCACTGTCAGTGCCGAAATTACCGACGGATGGCGAGGGATCGTTTCTGGCGGAAATGAAATGAAAATTACTTTCCGGAATATTTAAATCCAACTGGGAAGGAAGATGAGGTCAAATCCCCTTGCCATCCGGGTGGGATTGCAAGCAAGGTAATCCCCAGGTCGGAATAGTAAAGCTAAGAAAAGTGAAAAATGCATTTTAAAACTCGGGCGCTGAGCTTCCCGGCTGGGAAAAGACATACTCTCTGTTGGGATTTGCCTATCACATCGGTAGAATCCTTCCCTGTCTTTCTGATTCGCTAGGGGACTACACAGCAGCAGCGTTGAAAAGATTATGAATGTAGTCCTAGTCACAAGGAAGCAGGAAAATGTCAATTCAAATCAACTTTGATCTAATTGCATAAGGAAGGTGAATCCTACCTCGTCTCGCTTGATCGGATTTGAGTAAAGTATTGAAAAGTAGATTCAACAACCGTAGGACAGCCCTCTAGCGGAGTTGGGTAGAGAAATTGAAAGCATTAACCTACGAGCTGAATAGAACTGCACATGACTCTAATTTGACGATATCGAAATCTGTTCAATTCGAACAATCAAGTCTTTTATAAATGGAAAAGTAGATGGTTCAGTTGATTACGGAAGGCTTTTATGTCAATGCAGTCGGTATTCAAACCGAGGACTTGGTGGGGGTGATAGTGGTAACGCTCACACTCCGACAAAATGCTTCAGGAGCCGTGATGCACAGAATATGCCGATAGACTGATGATGATTGGTGGCCTATTATTTGTGGGAACGATTTTATCGGAAAACGGTTGCGAGGAGGCAGAAGAACTTAAGTGAAATTGTCATCGGATTTATTCCCATCGAGCTTACGTTAGCAGAGAGGAAACATGGAAACTCCTCAGAGAAATCAGTAAAATCCTACTAGTTCAATGATACGCCGATGTTCGAACAGCCAAGTGATGGAATTCTCGAGCAAGCGATTATTTGAGCAACTGGTAATCACTTAAATGTCTGCCAAGGGACAACGATTTTGTCTCCTTAGCTTGTCTTCGGAAACGTAGATGTCGATATAACGTTGATAAAAGTGACGAAGACGAGGTCTATTAGTCGGCTTGAACTAACATGGAAAGCATTTCTATCGATTGATAAACAGTAATTTTGATTTATTCGTTTCAATTAGGTGCTTTCTCTGCTAGATTGACTAAATCGGATTTTTAAGATTCGAAACATGGATTACAAATTAAACTTCAAATAGTCAAGTTCAAGTAGTTTGGAAAGTCTTTCCAAAAACCAGAAAGATTCAACAATAAAAACAATGCGAAATCAAATCAATTTCCACAAAATGCTTTAGATGACTACAGAATCCGAGAACGGAATTGATCCCACTAGATGTTTATCAAACACTTACGGTTAAATTTGCGTTTAAGGTTTTCACAACCCAATTTTTGTATTCATATCAAGCTATAGCTTAACAGTATTGGTACTTTTTAATTCACTCGAAGCAATCACGTGATGATTTTATGATTTACTTACCTGCAAAAAGAAAAAAGGAAAAGATTACTTAACTTTCTGAATGTTGTATACCTAGAAGATTATTTGGTTAGTTCAAAATTAATATCCACATTGTTTTCATTACTAGGAACAATTTCAACTAAAACCGAAAATTTTTGGCCTCTAAATTATCAGCAATTGATAGCAAATAATCACTAGCGTGCCCAGACCTTGATACAAGATAGGGTTCCGAATTTTCGATTTTGCATGAATTACTTGTACCGAGTTGGATTTTAGCTAAAGTTTATCTTAATTTAGTAAAACATTTCTATGTTGAAGTTCTACTTTAATTTTCCTTGACTTTTTACCTTTTGCTCAATATTTTTGCTGCCATTCATCTTAACCACGTTTGTTATTTATTGTCTAGTTTATATTTCCAAATTTTCAATATTTCTCGATTTCATTTATAACAACCGCCATATTAATTTAAAACCTGATACACCCAACTTTATGGTGCAATATTCCATTTTGTGCCATTTTAGTGTTCTTTCAATAAAATTTCCGTATCTTTTTACAATTTGTGACACTTCTGAGATTTTTGCTTTTTTTAATGATTTGCTTGAAAAAAGCGAAAATCAAAATGGTCCAAAAATCTAAAATTTAAAAAGTAAATCATGCATTAAGTGTGTAAAACAAAAAGGAACACTGATGAATGACCCTTTGGGTTAAAACCACTCTAAAAAGGAAGGAAAGTGAAAGAGTTAAGAGAACATAGTTATAGTTCATTAATCAAAAAGATCGAATCGATACCAACTACCAAAATATTAGTACGTCAGTAGTTCAGTGATTAAAAAAATCAGATCTAAACATTCAAAATGTCATAAATCAATACCATAAAGAAGTCCACAATGAGTCTAAAAAAGTCTGAAAGGAGTCCAAAAGAAGTTTGAAAGAACTACAAAAGAAGTCTAAGATACCTCGTTCGCCAAGGGGCCTAAGAGGTTCAAAAAAAGTAGAATTTTGAGCAAACCTTGAGATCTATATTATGTGATATTTCATAAATTTGCCATTAAACAACTAACAATTGGCCCGGTTCTGTAAAGTAGAAGAACAGGGCTTTCAAATGGAGTAAATTTTTTTTGGCGGGCATCTTGGATTTGGACACCATATTGGATTTTATCAAAAAAATCATTGTTTTCACCATGATTACTCCAACCGATTTTAATTTCAAGACCACTATCGGAAAGCTGAGAAAAAATACTATAAGAAACATTCATAAAGTTATGTGCAAAAATTAATAAAACAATTAATTTTCTGTAGCAAGATATTCCATTATATGAGAGCTGTAAATCTTGATACAGATAATTAATTGTTACGTTTATTTAATACCACTACACATATAATTTGATGAATGTTCCTTATAGAATTTTTTCTCAGTTTTCCGATGGGGGTCTGAAAATTAAAAACGGTTGGGGGGATCATGGCGAAACAGCGATTTTTTTATAAAATCCAACATGGCGGCCAAATCCAAGATGGTCGTCGATTTTTTTTCACTTCGTTTATCAACCCTATCTCTCCTCTTAACAAAACCGCGTCGTTTGTAGTTTGTTTCATAGCAAATTTTGGAAATATCACAATAAAATTATATGAAAATTGTGTACCCTGCTACAAATCACTGGTTGTTTTATTCAGTTAATGACATTGCACACTTAATTTTATGAATGTTTCTTGTAGCATTTTTTCTCAGCTTTCCAATAGTGGTCTTAAAATGAAAATCGGTTGGGATCTCAAGGAAAAAAAGGCCATTTTTGGATAAAATCCAATATGGCGACCAAATCCAAGACGGTCGCCAAAAATTGTTTTACTCCATTTGAAAGCCCTTTACAGAACTGGGCCAGTTGTTAGTTGTTTTATAGCAAATTTATGAAATATCACATGATATAGATCTCAAGGATTGCTCAACATTCAACGTTCTTCATTCGAGGGGTTCACTATTTCGTGGTATCAAAAGTATAATTCTTATTTTTTAACCATTTCCAACTAATTAAGCGCAAAAGTTCCAATATTTGAAGACCTCGTGTCAGTAGTGGCCCCGTTTCAGCGTGAATTACTCACATAAAAAAGTCGAAAAATGTAAAAGGCGCCTCAATTAAGCTTATAACAATTCCAAAAGACGGCTAAAAGACGTTTGAAAACAGCTAAAACAACTTTAAAATTAGCTTATGTACCAACTACCCTCCATGACTGTAATATGTAATAAGTCCCCAAAATAAAACAAAAGACGTAAATGATATGTAAGCAAAGAAAATAAATGTAAGCAACTTAAAACTAACATTAAAAATGTATGTTATCACAATACCCCTTGAGAAAGACACCAACAAAGTGTAGAAACGTGGGGTAAACATCAAACCTCAGTCTTGATAAATTTCTCTGAAGATTGCCCTACCAAATATAAAAAATATACAAACGAAGTCTTAAGAGGTTCTAACAGAAGTCTGAAAGAATTCTAAAAGATGTCTAAGGGAACTTTCAAACTAGCCATAAAAAAGGCTAAAAGGAAAAGGAAAGCAAAAAGTTAGAACCCTTTTTGCTTTTCTTTTCTTTTCAGACTTTCTTATGGCTATGAAGTCCAAAACCAGTCTAAAACTAGTCTGAAAGAAGTCTAAATGAAGTATAAAAGTAGTCTAAAAACCTGAAGGAACTCTAAAAGGACTCCAAAGAAGTCTGCCAAAATCTATAAAAAGTGTAAAACAAGTCCAAAAGAAATCTGAATAAACCCTGGAAAAAACCTTGAATAATTCTAAAAGAAGTCTAAAAGAGCTCTAAAAATATTGGTAAAGAAGTCTGGCAGAAATCTAAAAGTGCTTTAAGCAAAGTTTCAAAAAGTCTATAAGAATTCTAATAGAAGTCTAAGACACATTCCGGCGTTACGGGATACAATTAGCACCCACTGTTATCCCGTGAATCACCTCCTGTTTCACCAAATTTTTTGCAAATACGTTGTAAAATAGTTGTTAAAAGAGTACTTCATTTTCCACTAAAATGCCAGGGATTTATTGAAACAGGAACCGATCCGCATAGTAGGGATAATGTCCCGTAACGTTGGAATGTGTCCTAAATGAAGTCTAAAAGAATTCTAAAGAAATACGAAGAATAGTCTTACAAAAGTCTGACAGGAGTTTGAGAATTCTAAATGAAATTTAAACGAATTCTAAATCTAAATCTTAAAAAATAATCTGAACGAAATATTGAGGAAAACCAAAAGATTTCTAGAGAAACTCTACGAATAGCTTTGAAGAAGTCGGGCAGGAATCTAAAAGAGTTCTCAATGTAGTCTAAAATAAGTCTAAAACAGCAGGGATCAGTCCCGGTGTAGTGGTTCGCATTCACGCCTCTCACGCCGAGGACCCTGGTTCAAATCCCAACCCCGCAGAAGTCACGAATGACCCAAGTTGGTTAAAGTGACTATAATCTAATAAAAAAAGTCTAAAACCTGTTTTAAAGAAGTACAAAAGAAGTTTAAAGGAGTCTCAGAAAAGTTTTGAAGAATTCTAAAAAGAATCTTGAAGAAATTTTAAAAGAAATTTAAAAGAACTTTAAAAATAGTTTTAAAGAAATCTGACACAAATCAAAAAGAACTTCAAATGAAGTCTAAAATAAGCATGCTAGTTGGGCAAGTCTAAAACATCCAAAAGAAGTCTGAAAAAATCCAAAAGAATTATGCAATAACCATAAAAATAATCTTGATTAGGTCTAGTAGGAACCAAATGATGGTTAAAAGAGTTCTAAATTGAGTCTAGAAGAAATTAAAAAAAATCTTGAAGAAGTCTAAAAGCAGTCTGAAAAATTCACAAGGGTTGTGTTCCGGACACGATCGGTTGGCGTAGAAATACGTAATACGGGTTTTGTGATGAAAGCTAGAATATTAAAAACTTTTTTTACTGGCAGTGATCCACGTAAACTAAATAACATACTAATAACTATCTTTTGTTGATTATTACCATATTAACGGGTGGCAACTAAAATTTTGGAATTTTTGGCGTAGCCAGAAAATTTTCTTGGGGGGGGGGGGGGGGGGGTTTACAAGAAGAAATCTCACATAGCCTTACCGTTTAGTTAGGAAGAAGTTTATTCAGGAAATGGGGATTTTCAGTTAAAAGTTATTTTGCAAAAGTTCTGCAACTGACAAAAAATTAAATTGAAATAATAGAAGACAAATGTTACAATTTTGGTCTCCCAGTTAGCACGTACGTACCTCAGTTGCATGTTCGAATCTCGGCTGGATGAGGCTGTTAGAGTCCAGAGTCTCTTCGAGACGCGACGAGGGTGCTACAGATAGCTTATACTGCATGATTTTTAACATCGCTCTTAAGGTGATCCGACGAACAGGATATCGAAACGAGAGTCCTGATTTTCAGGAAAGGTAGCAACCTCCTTGGCTACGCAGATCAGTTAGATATTAAAGACAGAAAATTTGCACGGGGAGGCCAACTGCGCTAGATTGAAAGCGAAGACTTGAAGGATTGGGATTGAAATAAACGTGTTGAAGACCAAATACATGAATGATATAGGTTCTAATGAGACGAACGTGCCTTTTTCACGGACGGTAATCTTTGACGGCGACAAACAAGAAGTAGTAATTGAGTTCGTGCATGTGGGATCGCTGACAGCCGCGGACAACAACACAAATCAGGAGATCCTGCGGCATATTCAAGCAGAGCATCGAGTCTACCCTTGCTAACACTACAGGAATCCTGCTTTTAGAATATAGATGATTCTTATTTCATAGTGCAGGCGATTCCTTTACCGAGTTATAGGTATCCCGTGGATTCAACTCTTGGATTCTCATATATGAATCCTGGTTCTATAAACGAGACATTCAGTGCGAATCCTGTACACAATTCTTTCACACGAGTCCAGCGCTAGAAATCCTAGAGAATCTGTGCGAATCTTTTTGGTTCGACCGAGTACTTTACCCCTCGCAAAACGCTGCGATTAACATTCGAACCTGACAATGTACAAACCCCCAATTAGATCGACAGACCGTGCTCACGGAGGACTTACGCGCCTTTGCGGACGACATTTAGCGGAGTACAAGTATGAATCAATCGTACAGCCGCGGCTTGGGGAGATTACCAACGTACATTTGTCGAAAGTCAGTAAACTACAGTGAACCGGACACGTCGTAAGGAAAACACACAACAACCCTACCGGCATTGGCACAGAGGGACTCAACGTGCGAGATGGCCTAAAGCGACGTTTATTTAGTAAAAAACTGCGACTTTAGAGACGCTGGGAAATGGGCGACAAATAATCCAAGATCCAAGAAGTTTTTATGAGCGATCCGTAAACTGTGTACAGCAATCGGGGCCTGCCACAAAAGACGATCATTAAGACTGTCGCAGTGGCCTTTTAACCCAATGCCCTTCTGGCATACAAAAAAAAATCCAAGATCGAGTTGAATGGAGCTCAAACAAATTTTTTTCTGGGGGGGGGGGGGTTTGAACCCCCCCCCCCCGTTGCTACGCCAATGGTTAGCTCTCTCTCTCCTCTTGTTGTTAATATTTTTTGTTTTGTTTATGCTTGCCCACTTTTGCTAAAAATGGCATCGAAACAACAAGAAGCTTTTTGGGAGCGCGTTGTACACTTCTACGAACTGCAACAGAAATCTCGCCAAAAAGTATACGGTACAACATTTAAAAAGCAAATATGTTGTGGCTTCGACTGTTTACCATATCCATACCATACCATATGAACGCAGAAGGACATCATTCTCTTTCTCGTTTCTTCAACAACAAGCCCTCTGGTTTGGCTATCAATTAAGATGCACCAGACGAATGTTTGAAGAAAATTTTGATCCCGTTTCTACAAAAACATCATACAGATGGAGAATATGTGTTTTGGCCGGATAGAGCATCATCGCATTACGCCAAAAAAAACACAATCGTTCCTAATTATCCATTCGATCCCATTTTTACCCAAAAACCTCGAACCGAAAAATCAGTCTCAATGCGCACAATCGAAGATTTCTTCGGGATTTTGAGTTCCTTGGTGTACAAAAATAGCTGGAGAGCCACGAATTGCAAACAGTTGATTGGTAGAATCAAGAGATGCATTCGCAATTTTGACATGACGGCCGTACAATGCTCCTGTTTCGACGTCAAACGAAAGCTTCGCCGAACAGCCGTTTACGGATCGTTTTCAAATGTACACAAATTTTTTTTCAACAATGGATAATGTATCTTTAATTTCGGTAAATCAGAACTTCTTCATGTATCTTGGTCTTTTTTATATTTTGCGAATATTTTTACCATTACCAGTATCAGAGTATGCCAAAATACAAATCTGCCTTCCAGTCGAGCAATCCTGTCGACCAGTCGAGTAATCCTGTAGAGTCGAGCAGTTGAGTTGAGAAGTCGACTCAAGCAGTTGCGTTGTGCAGCCGAATCGAGCAGTTAAGTTGAGTCGAGCAGTCGAGCCAAGCAGTTGAAGCAAGCAATTGAGTCGAACAGTTGTATCAAGCAGTCGATTGGAGCAGTTCAGTCGATCAGTCGAGTCAAACAGTACAAGCAAGCTTAGATCGAAGAGGAAAGTTGACCTGAACAGCTCGACACTTAAGCAGCGAATGAACGACGATAACGGCTCAGCTTTTCGTTTTATTGCATTTCAGTAGCCTTTACATGACAGGTGGAGCTACGCAAGTGCTGTATGTTTATTATTATTCTTCTTGAAGCACCAGCAGCAGCCGTACGCTTGGTGAATGTAATGGTCGTTTGTGCCTGTGAAATGTACGGAAAAACTTAACCTTGAAAGTTTTTGTTGATTTACACCACACAATTGCTGCATCTTTTGTGAATCGAATGGTATGCGAATCAACAAAATTCGTTCTGAATTCAAAGTCGAGTCAAAATCTTTCATTCTTTCGTTACGCTGGTCTGAATCTAAATTTGGATTGACACCCTGAAGTAAGACGTAGTTCTACGGAAAAAAATTTGGCAAAAAGTCTAAAATATTTTTTTTACCAAAGTGATTTTAGCCTTCACCACTTCTAAAATAGTTTTTAAGTAAGTATTAAACAACTTAAAAAGAAATCCAAAAGAATTTGAAGAATACAAGTCTTAAACAAGTCTGTTGGAATTTGAAAGAGTTCTAGATGAAATTAAAAAAAAATCTAAAATAAGTGCAAAGGAAGTATGAAAAACTATCTGTAAGAAGTCTAAAAGAACTCTAAAAATAGTTTCATAAAGTCCAGCAAAAATCTAAAGGAAGTCTAAGAGCCAAACGAAGTTTAAAAAAGTCTCAAAAAAGTGTTAAAGAAGTGTGAAAGAAGTTCAAAAGAACTCTAAATAAAGCTGCAGTGTTATTGGTTTATCTTTGTGATACCACACAAATAGTAGTCTAAAAAAATTGAAAGCGGGTCGGGAAAGAAATCTAGAAATATTCTTCACGAAGTCTGGCGAAGTATAAAAGAGCTCTAAAGCTCTAAAGCTCTAAAAGTCTAAAGTCTAAAATACTAAAGTCACTCTAAAAACAAACTTAAAGAAGTCTGGCAGGAATCTAAAAGAGTTCTAAACAAAATCTGAAAAAAATCTAAAAAGAAGTATTAAACAAGTCTAGAAGAAGTCTGAAAAAATTAGCAAGTATAAGCATTAGCGGTATAGGATACCGCCCGTGTGCTGCTACTCCGTTATTGACCAGGACTAATGAAAATGGCAATACGATGACTAGGAAACCCAATTGGAGTCTAAAAGTAGCCTTAAAAATCTAAAAGAAGTTAAAAAGAGCTCTAAAATTATTCTTAAAGAAGTCTGAGAGAACTCTAAATGAACTCTGAAAGAAGTTGATTAGGCCATTACAAATATTTGTTAAAGTTTTTGTCCTTCCGATGCTGGACAACTGAAGGGGGGGGGGACGAAAAAAACAAAGAGATTTTTTTAATCACGCAAAAAAATTGAGATTTTTAGGAATTTTTACTGAAAGACCAATCGTGAAACCCGAATCTATTCTTGTTTTTCATGCATACGTTATTATTTTCCATGCAAAAACCTGCCAAAATAAAGTCAAAATCGAAGAAATTTTTTTGGCCGATTTTCGGCACTATTTGTACTTCCACTTTTGATTCGTGCTAGAAGCGTTAACCTTAACACTCCGTACATTCTTTTTTCGAGTTTTTTTGGCTGTAAAACCCATTGATAATTGATCTTGTACCAAAAAATTTCACTCAAGCTTAACAAAAAAATTTCTGCCCCCCGATTTTTAAAGCCAATTTTGAAAGGCGAGGGGACAAAAACTTTAAAAATAATTTGCAATGACCTTACTATAATTTTAAAAGAAGTTTTAAATAATCTAAATAAAGTCTATAAGAATTCAAAAAAAACTCGGAGATTAGTACTAAAGAAAACTGGCCGGGATCTGAGAACGCTGATAGAATTCTAAGAGAAGTTGTAAAAAATCGAAGAAAAGTCTTAAGCATTGTTAAGGAAGTCTACCTAAGAATTCTAACAGAACACTACAAATAGTCTTAAAGAAGTCTGGTAGGAATCTAAAAGAGTTCTGAGTGAAGTCAAATTCAAAGGAAGTTTAGGTAAATGTGAGGAAGAAATCTGAAAGAAATCTAAAAGAACTGTGGAATAGAAAAGAAAATTCAAAAATAATTTTGAAGGGCTTCGGTATGAATCTGAAAGAGTTCTGAAAGAAGAAGAATAAAAATACTCTAAAAGAAATTGAAGAGGTTTCAAGAAGATTTAAATAAATCTAGAATAAGTCTAGAAAAACTGAAAACTGCTGAAA
The DNA here is from genome assembly GCF_943734655.1 of Sabethes cyaneus. NCBI lineage: Eukaryota > Metazoa > Arthropoda > Insecta > Diptera > Culicidae > Sabethes > Sabethes cyaneus. Next base: position 27,249,500 of record NC_071355.1, on the reverse strand, counting down.
GAATCCTAAAAAGTCTAAAACACGTTAAAAAAAAGCCTGAAAGTAATCTAAAAGAGGTTTGGATTATTTTGGGTCATTAAAGTGTCATTTGAAAAAAAAAACGGTATTTCATGGATACCTTGATATAAGACAGTATATTTTTTAAAAAAGTTGTCATTTTGCATTTTTGTTTTGTACAATATTTGCATTTACAATAGATGATTGAAACTTCTTTCTTTCTCTTGTCGTCCATTATGCCTATCGTCCATATGCCTACTGGGGGACATTCCTTAATTATCCAGAAAAATATAAACGAATATTTTTTATGTTTTTTGCCATAGGAAAAAATCTTCAAATATTTTATTTGATACCATTTTTGTCGTTGTTTTTCTACGGCATTGTTTTGATTCACCGCCCAACATTTTTGTTCGAAGACAGAAATGGCGTTGAGCTGCGGCAGCAGAATACATGTCTACAATTGCTTTTGGCCTATACTTCGTTCGATGCTAAGTTTTCTCAGTTTATGCACTCATATATTTAAAATATATTTTACCTATCAAGATATCAGAAGATATGAAATACAAAAACTGACGTGGTGAGAACTCTGCTTTTTTATCAATAAAATGAAAAATCCTTGATTCTTTCTAGGCAAGTTTTAAGTTGCCTACAAAGTTAGGAAGAGAAGCATTCCGCTGCCAATTGGAAGACATCCAAAAACAGAATTGCGCATAATTCGGTTTATTCCGCTATTCAGCCACATGTCAAAACTAGAGAATTCACCTATTCATGAATTTATCACGAGCTAAAACAATTTATATGCATCGTGTCAGCCAAATCAACACTGGCAGGCTAATTCGGTCAAGCAAGTTAACGAGACGTCGTCAGCCGGCTGACATAATTTGCTTAGATGGCAAATTATGCCCTCGCCAATGTAAAATGTCAATGAAATCATCATTCTTCACCGTCGAAGATGCATTTCGATGCGGCAGCTCATTAAACCGCACCTCATTCCGACGAAACCCATTTACTGTCCAGCTGAAATAATGACTGGCAATGTGATGGGCGGCGGTGCTTCACAGGATATGACGGCCTGGTATGGTCGACCCCGAGTGCAACCAACTCGACACCGACCAGATATCTACCGTACTCACATCCGTGCGGAATTTCACACATGAGCGAACATTTCCCATAAATAATTGGCTAACAAACAGCCGGGAGCAGCTGACTGACAGGCAGGCTTGAGTAATTACCATCCCATAAATCTTCATTTTCCCATCCAACCAACCGAGCCATCGCATCGTTCGATTACCATCGGATAGCAGAAGGCATAGGGATGGGGAAAAATCGGAGAGAAGAATTTACCATGTGGAACGTTGGCATTTTTCCATCGCGAACCAGAGTAAAAACATCAGCTTGTAGTTAGGGCTTTAATTTCCCAACTCAACCTTAACTGATCTGATTCGTTCAAGATTCTTACCTTCAACACATCGAAGATAGACAAAATATTTGCCTTGGGAATAGAATAAACATCATCTGGGAGTTTCGGAAAACCCGCCCTGGCAAAAGCCAACAGACCAACCAGCGTCAACAACGTGGACCACTCCCTCCCGGATTCTTTCCGTTGAGTTCGGCCAATTCCTGCGGTAGGACGGATCGCTTTTGGCTAGTTTGCAAACTGTACGTGTGATAGGTTCCGTTCAGTTATTCATCATCCCTGGCAATGGTAAACTTCTCCGGAGAAACGATAGGCCGTGGCTCGGCTTCCCGAGGCAATCAAGCCAAACCATCCCTGAACGGGGCAGGAAAATTCCTGGAAGGACCCGTTGAAAGGTTTTTCATTTGATTACATATCTTCGGCTTCAAGCCCTCCCGCTCCTTGCCAATTCGCCGACAAAGTTTGCTTACAGCCGTTTCTTTTTATTATTATTTTTTTGCCGTCTACACCGGATGTGTTTGCTCCCGATAGCAGCTCGACGTTCGTTCGGATGAAGGGACTGTTTGCGTCGTGTTGGGCCCTTTCCTCAAATGTGATGAATGAGAACGCTGTGCTTCCCCCGTTCAGTTCGGTTGTTTACCTTCTGTTTTTTTTTCTTTCGACCAGTGGCATTTTGCACTTTTAACAGCCTGTGGGAAAAAGATTATTCTATTGAATAATTAAATGGGACAAACATCAACAGGTAGAATCAGTGCAGTCACGTTTTGTGCGGTTGCGTCATCGTTGCGACGGTGGACATAGTTGTAGTATGGAGTAAGGCAGGGCATAAGTGCGATGTTTGAAGTTGTCATCAAGTTTCGTGAGATATAAAGAAGGACAACAGCAAAATATATTTTATAGTGATGCAGTAACTCAATGTTTTCACATTCAACTATAAATCATCTGGAATAATAGTGTTATGCAAAATAAATTCTTCATTCTTCTGATCAAGTGCCGATTCGCACTTTTACCCCACTAGTGGGGTTCGAATCCATGAAATTTGCACAGCAGTAGCGTGTAAAATCACATAAAATTCTGGGACACTCTCATCAAGTTGCATAATTTATTTTTCGATTCTTATGTCCTGGTTGCGGTAATTTAGGTATTATATGCAGTGGTGTTCACTAAGTACTGTGCGTTACACCTTCCCCCTTCGGAAGAATAATGAAGTTGAGCGAGGAAATATGGTCTATCTTCAATTATTGATAGTTTCTCGTAGAGTCATCATAGTCGTCAGCAGCCGGGCTGGCTCGCGCTGTTTCAAGCAGTAGTCCCCTTTCCATTCGATCTTGGGTCATTCGTTGTCACTTTCCTAGTCGCCTCAGAGGCTGCAAATCACTTTCTAACCTGGTCAAACATCTTGCACGTTGAGCCTCCGGCTCATGGTGCTGGTGGGTTTATTGAAGAAAACCGGTTTCGTTATACTACCAGCCTCACGATGAGTCCGGCCTACCGTAACCTACCGATTTTCGCCAGATGTACGATGGGAATCTCTCCAAGCAGTACCAGCAGATCGTGATTTATACGCCTCCGCCACTTAGCGCTTTAAATTTGTACCCCACTAAATATCGTCCGCAGATCATCCACTCTAACACGGCCAGGGGGTCGTATATCGTCCGTGAGCAACGTCACGACGTCAAGCCATAAAGTACTTTCGGTCTAATAAGGGTTTTGTGCTTTTTTCAGCGTCGTACGGCGGCGCATGCTTCTTGATCGTAGTGTTTTGTGAAGGACATAGTAGCCCCCATTCCCCTCTTGAATGCGATATTTTGTCATTTTGTCATTTATTTAAAAATTCATTGGACGCAATGCGGTCTTAATGAATACTAATAATAATAATAAAAATAGTGTTAATAATAATAATAGTAGAACAAAAACTTAAATACAATTACTCTACACACGTAGAAACACATAACTATTGTCTTTGGGAGAGACGTCTTCTAAAAGTATCGATGGAGATGTCGAAGTCAAATAATTCGTAGACTGTATTGAACTGGGCTGCTATATACCTTGTAGGGCTAAATAGACCGTAGTTGACTCTCTTTGATTGAGAGTTGATTGAGCTGTTCCAATAAAGTTGGACAATCAATTTGTCCGTTCAAGAGCTTAGTAACGAACACAACTTGGGCGATGTTGCGCCTCTTTTCGAGCGTTTCGAGTCTCAACAGTTGACACCGTGCAACATATGGGGGTAGGTCCGACGGGTTACTCCATGGCAGCATGCGAAGAGCGTAACGTAAACTTTTTTTGCACCGACTCAATCCTTGCAATCCAGTTAGCTTGAAACGGGCACCAGACAACTGAGAAGGACTCGAGTATTGAGCGTACTACGGCGCAGTAAAGCGAACGAAGACAGTAAGGATCCTTGGACTCATCAGCAATTTTAAATATAAAGCCAAGCTGCCTATTAGCCTTAGAGACAATCTCCTCAAGATGCAGGCGAAAGATAAGCGTACAATCGAGATTTACGCCTAAGTCACGAACGTGGTCAACTCGTTGCAGTGCATGACCCAGAATGCAGTAATTGAAAATAATCGGGCTCTGATTGCGGTGGAACGTGATAACATTGCATTTGAGGACACTAATTGTCAGCAAATTTTTCGTGCACTAGCCTTCAAATGACTCGATCATCTGTTGTAGTCTCGAGCAATCAAGTACGGTTTTTATAGTCAGGTATATCTTGACGTCGTCAGCATAAAACAAGCGGCATTTAGTTGGTAAGACTATAGAGAGAGACTATAGAGACTATAGAGACTATCGTTGATGAATAAAGTAAAAAGTAATGGGCCTAAATTGCTTTCTTGAGGAACTCCCGAAAGATTGCAAAACAATTCCGACTCTTCTTGACCGATTTTGACGCATACACTACGGCCGGTAAGATATGACCTCATTCATCTTGTAAATGCAGCAGATATTCCAAGTTTCTCCATCCGATTCAGTAATATTTCGTGATCGACACGGTCGAATGCAGCTTTTAAATCTGTGTATATCGCGTCTACTTGCGCGCCTTTCGCTAGGCTATTTAAACAGAACGAAACAAATTGCGTAAGATTCGTGGCAACAGATCTTTTGGGGATAAAAACCGTGCTGATCGAGAGATATGTGATGTAAGCAACTGCTGAGAAGTGCGTTATATACAATTATTTCCAAGACTTTCGAGCAGGCACAAAGTGACGTGATGCCACGGTAATTTTCCATGTTTCTCTTATCTCCCTTTTTATGCATGGGAAACATAATGGATTTTTTCCACAATGTGGGAAATACATTCTGCACCAACGAAAAGTCAAATAACATTGCTAGCGGACGAAAAACAGCTGTGGTACATTTTATCAGAACACATGAAGGAATTCAGTCTGATCCAGCAGCGAGGGAATAATTAAGCTTTTTAATTGCAGTTTCAACGAGATAATCAGCTATATGGAAAATGTTCAAATTGATCATATCAGGCGGTGTGTCTTCGACAGCGAAGGCTACTTGTGCTTCCGATGCAATAAAAGTGTTGAAGGAATTTTTGAAGTGGGCAGCAAAGAGTTCACATTTTTCACCTGCTGTGTTCGCGCTACAGGTACCCAAACACATGTTCACAGGCAGCCTTATCTCGCTTTTCTTAGAATTCACGAACGACCAGAACAATTTTGGATTTTTACGCAACTTGGCTTGAATTCGTGAGGTAAATCGTTTATATAGCGATCGATTGTAAGCTCTGTAGTTACTGCTCGCTATATTAAATTGTTGCTTTGAAAAAGGACAGCGGAGCCTGGTGTATTTTCGTAGGACAGAAGACCAGAGATACTTCAAAAACCGCAGATGAGCTCACCCCACGCTGGTTTTCGAGGTGAATTGCGGGTGGGCACACAGTTAGAGATGAGACGTGTCATAATTTGAGTGAAATGACTAACAGCATCATTAACATTCGTAAACCGGACAATGCAACGCCAATCAACACGAGCAATAGCTTCGGTAAGAGCGGGAAAGTCTGCTCTTCGAAAGTCCAACTCTCTGACGTCCGAGGTATCTTCAAACTCAATAGGTGCTGGTAAATCAACTGTAACTTCCAGAGCAGGATGGTCAGCGCCAAGTGGTATTATAGGATCTACTGCTTCCTGTACTGAACAAAACGGGGTTGCACATTCATTGACCAAAACTAAATCGAGAAGACGTGAGTTTTGGTTGACTACCGCATTAATCTGCCCCAAGCCTTGGAGATAAAAGCCATCCAGAAGAACAGTGCAAGCCGTCGAAATATGCGATCGCAAACTATCGACCATAGGTACACTTGATGAGAAATTTCAGGTGAGACCGGATTGATTATAGTCGCCGAGTAACAATGAGAGATCGGAAAGGCTTAGGTCTGAATAAACAGCTTCAATAGAACGAATGTGATCCTTAATGCTATTCAGATCCGCTTTACGGTCGGGGGGAAGGTAAATTACTCCGATGGTCATCGTTTGACCGGGCAACCTTACTCTTACCCATATTTGTTCTAATAAGTTGCATAAGGGAATGGGATCGATGGAAGCGCTTAGCCTCGTGGAAACCGCAATCAATACTCCGCCGCCACGTGATTTGTTGCTATTGTATGAGCTCCGGTCACAGCGGAATACCGTAAATGTGCTGCGGAACAACTGCGCAGTGTAGATTTTCTCGTCGAGCCAAGTTTCAGTGAGGACGATGATGTCAATATTGGATTCCGCTATAGCTTTGAAAAATTCGTCGATTTTAGTTAGCAATCCTCGCATATTTTGATAGTAAACCGACAAGCGCCCTTTCAGCGTGCTTTGAGTGGTTGTAGGTTGTACGTTAGCTGATGGCGAAGGGAAGCAGCCGCTGAAAGATGTGGACACTTCAGACAGTAAAACGTCATCAGACAGTGAGTACTTGCCTGAGTTCGAGGGCGGGAAGACCCCTTCTCCTTGTACAACATGCAGGATAAACCGTCACCTTACCTCAACCCTCGCCACGTCTCGAAGGGTCTCCAGTGTGTCCCCGAGATGCGCACGAAACACATTACTCGACCCAGCTGTAGCTCTGATCAGTTCCGTCAGTTTAACCGGAAAACTGTTTCTGCATTATCTGCCATAGCCGGTTTCGTTCGACTGTATCGTATGCTGCATTGAAATCAATAAAGATGTATTGTGTGGGCATGTTATACGTTTGTCCGACATTTCTACAAGATCTGTCTAATGGTAAAAATTAGGTCCGTAGTTGGGCAATGAAAGCCCGCCTTATAGTTCCTTACGAAACCCTGTGCTATCAGCGACAACCGGCGTATCAGGATTTGGAATAGTACCTTATATATGGCGTTTAAAAGCGTTGTACCGTGATTCTTCTATTTCTCCGATAGCTCCTTTGCGCCACAGAACAGAACTACTTCTAACTATTTTTTTTTGGTCTTCGACTGAGCTTCGGCATGTTCGGAGGGTTCTTGTTCTTAAGCATCGGCTGCACTCGATGGCTATTTTTCTGTAACGCAGTAAAATAACACGGAACAATCGTGTTGCGTCAGTAAAACTAGCAGCCAGTTTTTCAGATCCTCGTTCATGGCAGCGAAATTCTTGGTTGATTGTCCCGATTAAAAATGCCGCTTTGGTGTCACAGTCACAGATAGCTTGTCAAATCACAAATTTGTATTTGTTTTCTTGTCTTCGGTATAAAATCGTACAGGCTCAATATTAATCTACGTGTCTTATTCTAGTTTTAAAAGTGTTTTTCGCAATACCAAACTCGTGGACACTACTAAATACGTTAAATGCTTTTAGACAGAAGGTATATGAACCATTATGACCATAACTGGTTCTATGGGCGGGTAAGTTGATGGCAGGAAAACTTTGCTTTTGCACTCGCTCCAACTTAACGACATGCACCACCTGGTACGGCGCCCAGATTGGAGCTGCATATTCAAGAATGCTGCGAACCAATGAGCAGAAGAGTGTCTTCAGAGTCTACACATCCGTAAAGTGAGTTGTCTGTCTTCGAATGAATCCAAGCACTGCAAACGATTTTGCTGCTGTGGATGAAACATGTTCGTGAAACCGCAGTTGCGAGTCAATTGTCACGCCTAGGTTAACGCGCTTCAGCGAATTGCTACCAACGTGGTACGAATGGTTGATTGAGACGAGACGACGTGAAAAATAGATCACCTTACACTTTGATATATTCATTTTCATACCGTTTTCATGACACCACTCCGAAAGCTCGTCGACATCATATTGCAGAGCTCAACGGTCCAAGTCCGATGAAATTGTCCTGTGCAGTTTGAGATCATCAGCAAACATTTGTTTCGGAGACTTTAGTCGGGAGCACATCTCATTCACAGACAGTACGAAGAGGAGCGGACCAAGTACGCTTCCCTGTGGCACACCAGACGTGATGATAAATTCACTGGAGCATATTGAGTTGACACACACTGAAGCTTTACGGTTTGTAAGATTTGAGTAGAGCCATCCAGTGATGTAATCTGGAAATCCCATATGCTTTAACTTTCCAATAATCCAATAATCCATAATTGTGTGGTACGACATCAAATGCTTTAGAAAAGTCGACGTAAACAGCAACAACCTGATTTCTATTCACAACTGCGTTGACCAAAACACTCATGTAGCACATCAGATTTGTTGTCGTTGATCTATGCTGCACATATCCATGCTGGTGCTCAGATATCAACGAATGCGCAGCTCTGTATAGTACGGCCTGGACCATTGATTCAAAAACTTTTCCAAGTGAACATAAAATGGATATTCCGCGGTAATTTTCAACACAATGAGTGGTACCCGATTTATGAATTGGGACAATTCGAGCAAACCAAACCGTCGGGAAGGTCCTCTCTAAAAGCAATTGATTGAAAATACACGTGACTGGAAAGGCCAATGAACAGGCACAATACTTGAGGAATAACGGCGGCAATCCATCCTTTCCAGCACCCTTGGACACGTCTACCTCTTTGAGTGCTTTTTGAACCTCGTCGGTCGAAAATATTATTGCCGGGAGATTGATGTCATACGTTGGTACACGCTGAAAGCAACCAGAAATTAACGTGGGTGTCGTTCTACTGTCGTTCCATCGAACTCCATATTGGACGGTATTCTAGGGCTTGCTTTCAACGACTTAACACACTTCCAAAAAGATGCTGGATTATGCTTGAAATTCTGTTGCACGTTTATCACATGTAACCTGTAAGTTTCGGCGAGAAGATTCTTGTACGCAGCTTCCATGCTACGAAGAGAGCTGAGGTTGGCTGTAGTCTTCGACTTGAAGTGGCGTTTTCTCATTTTGCGAAGCGTATTTCTCCTATGGTGGAGCTCAGCAGTCCACCAAGGCTTTCGTAGATCACGCGCAAGACGTACACGAGGAACATATACATGGAGGATTTCAAGCAATTTTACATAGAAGGTTGACACATCCAAATCAACGGAGTCTCCTACTAGATACTGCCGCCAATCGATGGAGGCAATAACATTATTCAACACGTCGGAATTTAGGATCATGGAATCATTTTGTTGCTCTTCTTCACACACACCACTGTGGATGTCAAGCAGGACGACAAACGGAATGTGATGAGAATCCACAGGTAATAGTGGTTCTGCAGGTTTGACTAATTCCACACCATCCGGAACGTTGACGAAGGCTAAATCTAGACACCGTCCACGTGAATTTATGAACTGATTAACTTGTAGCAGTCCATCAGCCAATAACGATTCTGTTAGTTCTGTCTCTTGTTCAGAAGATGCGTCCATTTAGGTCCTCGTCAAACTGCCTTGTAAGTACTGGAAGGTTATAGTCTCCCAACACCATAACAACATCGGTGATCACAAATAGCGTGGATTACCGCAGTATGACCCAACACTAGAACCTGGACGAAGGTATATACAACAAACATATACCGAATAAGTTTGAAGTTTGACTTGAACAGCGATCTGCTCAAGATTATTGCAATTTGGTAACGAGACTGAGATGCATTTGTGATTAATTTTGACTGCAACAAGCACTCCTCCACCCCTCGAGAGATCACTAGTATGTTTGCTACGGTCGCATCGGAAGAAAAGGTATTCGGATGATAGCTCTGAGCCATGGATATCGGGTCGAAGCCAGGTTTCAGTAAACACCAATGATATCTTGGTCGCAACTGGAAAGCAGTAATCGTAAATCGCTCGTTTTGGAACGTAAGCCCCGCACATATTGGTAATACACTATAAGAAGGTTTTCGTTATCGATAGCGTCTCTAACTGCGGCACTTAATTGGTAGGCGTTTCCGTGATAATTAGTTGTTGGATCGCCTGGTGAGGATTTTGGAAGATCTCTGCCTCTGCCACGACTTCAGCGCCAAGACGGCTTTGATGACTGGAACACACGATGTATGAAGACACCGGCGATAATGATGAAGTTACTGAATCGGGAGAATTGGAGACTTTCAGCATGCTATCTAAGATGCGTCCTGGTAAAGTTTCTGAACGTCATGTCCTTATTTTCGCCATAGAAGTGTCATGATGCTCGCTTTTGATGACGTGTGGGATGTCTCCTTTGATACTAGGAGAAACAACGGCGATGGTTGCTGAAGTTTTCTTCTTACCGCACGACATGGTAGGTAACTTTGGAGATCCTAGTTCCGCAGTACCAAACGATCTCTTATTTCCTGCTCGTTTCACACTCGGCCACGGTTTGGGAGTTGCAGGGGCAGTAGTGACTCTTTTTGATAATATCTCCATTTATTGGCGAGCTTCGTCAGTTTAATATGGTTGAAAATGTGTGTCACCTTTTTCTTTCCGGTTGCCGTATTAAATTCTTGCCGAGAAGCTGTTTGGAGTCTGCCTTGACGAACGTTTCGTCGTTTATCGTCGCTCAATTTATCAGTATCGTAGTGAGTTTGAGTAATGATTTTTTTTTTATCAATAATCACAATAGATCCAGTGTGATCGCATGGATAAGTCCACATAGTAGAAAAAGTTTCACATTATTGTAATGTAAGCCATTAAATTGTTCCGAAGTTCTATAAAAGCAATGGAAAGCAATTCAGAGTTTCTAATAAAATGGCCAATCTTCCAAAGTTATGAAAATTATTTTACAGCAGGGTTTGAAACGAAAAAGGAACGGTCATTAAAATACATATCATTCTATTCATCTGTTATCCCTATTGGCATAAACATGAATCATGCCATTAACAGATTAATCAAATGCACCCATAAATCATTCACTCGGCAGATCCTCGAACCGTGCCGGGCAGGACAATGCAGGACCGTCTCTAGCAAATTTAATGAGAATCAACTTCAATCGGATTCCATCACGCTCCCGAGCGACGGTTGTGTAGCAGGTAGTAGTCGTCGAACCCGGGGACAGCAATTGCGCTTGCCGGTTTGCCCTGTAGGGGAAAATAATTTACATTTCAATTGGAATTGATATTTACCTTGCCTTCCCGAGGTGTCCCATTGACGACTGTCCCCACAGTAAACGCCAACAATACCGCGAACGCAAAAAGCTATAACGCGGTGGTGGCGGCCGGCTACAAAGGCTGCTCGGGAAACCGCACAAATTAATATTTATTATATTAATCGGATCGCTATTGCCATCAGTAGCATACAATTATTACCATTTCCATGACGATTGCCGTCAACTCACGCGCGGGACCATGACGGACTGGGTCGTGGTATGTGTGCCCGTTCGAAATGATGTTCCATGCACGTAAATGCCATTCAGTTGCTGACATTCCAAGTCTCCGTGTAAGTGCAAAAGCAGCTCCGCAGCACTGCACCCAACAACCGAGGATGTAATCTAGCATGTTTTGGAACTCCCACGGGTGCCGTTACGGGTGGAATTATGATGACGACCTTGGAATGGTGAAACTCAACCAACGGCTCATGCACACAGTCTCCGTTTCCGTAGCAACTTATGAATTCTAAAGTCTATAGAAATACCGGAATTATGTATGGTTTGCTAACCGTTGCCATTCAAACGAGCAGTTAGTTGCAATGATTGCACTTTGTACTTAACTACGTAATTAGCTTGAGTCGGTTGGTCCATCTTATGGCAGGGCAAACCGGCATTGTCGATACGTTACAATTGTATCATAAGCGGATCTTCTGCTGAGCATCCTTTCATTATATTTGCCCTTGATATTCGATATAATACTCCCTATATATGATATCCCTATCTATAGTCCACGAAAAGGATTCAACCAATATTTAACAAAAGAATGGTATCTTTTTCGAAATGTTTAAAGCTAAAGAATTTCCACAATTTGACACAGCGAATGTCCGCTGTGGTGAAATCTTTCGCTCCAATCACGGTACCAATGAGAAGGGTAACCGTCAAAAGGAGCAACCCTAGTCGAGGCGGAAACCGGTATAGAATCCAGAAGGTCAAAGGAAAAGGAAAAGAAAAGAAACGAGAAAAAAAGATCGAAAAGATACGAAACCCAGCAAAATTAAAATTATCGTTCAGGTTTCTTTCTCTTTTCTTTTTTGCTTCAGTGCATCACATCTCGTGGAAATTTCCAGCTGATACCGGTCCACTTCGGCCGGTATCATTTTCCACCGGCGGACGGAAACCGAGCATTTCACCGTTTTCGGATTTCTTCTCTATCGTTCTCTCTTGCCGTCTCTTGTCTGCTTCAGGAAATGCCGGCAGCTCGAAAACGGGTACGATTTCATTCCAGGACAACGCCGGTATACCGTGAATTGCATCCTTAATCTGTTTTAAAGTGTTTTCGTTTCTCCGCCTGCTGGCGGAAGACATCGGTACATATCTGGGTGGGTAAATGCTTCAGCACGTGGATCGGAATGCTGCGGAAAATATTTGGTAGTGGTAGCCGCGAAGCAGCAGCGAAGAGCTTGTTGCATGCACGTGCACATCCACATCGCTTCGGTCGTTGGTATTGGGAAAAAATCGTTGTGCAAGTTTCATAAAGTGGGGATTTAAAATTTGTTATGGCTCTTGCATGTGGTTAACCTTCAACGGGAAGCTTTCTGCTGAAATGCAGAAAAAAAAGAAATTCAATTTAATTTGTGTGTGTTTTCTGAAATTTCTTTCAGTATTCAATGAGATCTGAATAATTGAATGCGATGGTAATCTTCAATCGAGTAAAATACAACATAAAGTTTAGGATTATGTACCTAAACGAGCTTGATTCCAACTCTCCACAAAGCTGCCAAACCGGTGAAGAGCAAAGTGAGCAGATGTGGGCCCAGGTTACTTCTCTGTGGTACTCCATTGATTGATGGACCCCATTAATAGAGTTGAGTGGGATAGTTGTAATCCTGTGCCCCAATTCGGTACTACATGGTTTATAAAGCCAATGACCGTTTTGGGATTCAGGCTTCATGGAGTAAGAAGGAAACTTTCGAAGAAGTTGTGCCTTGATAATGCAAGAGCCACGCAGTTGCAGGGCAGATGCGCTGAACTTTCAGGTTTAGAGTTACAAAAGCGATACCTTGCCGATATTCTTTAAATGATAAAGAGCAGGGCTGTGTCCTGTTATTAGTCCCGTGATTGTGCGTAGTTCACTACGAGTATGTGACGTCATAATAATCTCCCCAAACTAGAGCTATGGAATATCACTTTGATAGAAGCAACGTAAGCGTAAATTACGCCAACATCGCCGTTTCGATCGGATGGGATAAATGTTACCGAAACACAAATTTATTCTCACGTTCTAACGCAGGTAGCTATTATAGCGTTGCAAGTTTAAATCTTAATGTCCGTATAACAATTATAACCAAGACGCTGTAACCGACGTAGATTCAAAAAACTTAATCGAGTAGATGTAGTGGTCGAGCCCGATTTCTGTCCAAATGCTTATGTCGGGCTCGGAATCATGAACAGCCAACAATAAAACGTCAATTTTCGTTTGAGTCCCATGAACATTCTGGTGGTAGATGCAGATGAAATTTCCAATCGAGCCAACCTTTTGTTGATGTTCCTGAAGGCGTAGGTGATGTGGCGCTGGAATCAACGTATCATGCAGGGGGATCTTAACATTATCGTACTTGTCCTAAATTGGGGTTTAAAGGCCCTTACTCCAATCCCGCATACAGCTCCAGTACGAATGAGCTCAATTGTGTGGCATTTAACAAGTCGTTTGTATCTCACTTGAACCACAACTGCCACTAATCATGCTTTGTGGCGAGTTTCTTCAGAAAGACTGTACCCTATTTTAGCACAGAGCACATCCTTATTTCAAGGGGACATAAATGACTAAATTTTTTGAAAAAATCGTAAATTTTTTATTTCAGATTGTGATTCTGCAGTCTTTTCCGCTTATTTTGATACTAATTTTGTAATGATCCGACCACGGGAAGTGGCCGAAAAACGATCGAACACATAAGCGTTCCAGTGCGATGTGGAACAACCTCGCCGGAATAAAACGCTGCTCCTGTAAAACCACGATTTTCAAACTTTATGTACCTTTTTCACAGAAACTATATAACGTATTAGAACAAACTTTTTTTTGTTTTGTCTAAGTCTTCCGGCGGTGGTGTGTTACTTGCAGTCCATCGCAGTTTAATCGCGCATCTGATCGAGTATAGTGTAAGCAAGTGTGTTGAGCAGGTTTGGGTACGAATCTCTCTAGACGGATACTCATTCTACTTCTGTGTTATATACATACCGCCCGATCGAACACGTGATTTGATACTGCTTGATGCGCACAACGATTCACTGAAGGCGATATCCGCTCGGGCACTTCCTGTCGATGAAATTGTCATTGTTGGTAATTACAATTTTCCCGGTTTGAAATGGTGTTCTGCTGAAAACGGCTTTTTGTATCCTGATTCAGAACGTTCATCATTTTATGCTGGCACCAACAGCGTAATTGACTGCTACAGTTTTAATCTATTGCATCAAATCAATCCAGTAGTGAACGAAAATAGTAGAATCCTGGATCTCTGCTTTGTTAGCTGTTCTGATTATGCATCGAAAATTTGTGAATCGGCTTTCCCTCTTGCCAAAAGTGTTAGATACCATCCTCCTCTGCATATTACCCTCAACGTTAAACGTGCTACTCTCGACTGGCAAGTTTCCGACATCGTCAGTTACAATTTTAAGAGAGCTGACTACAATAGTGTTATCGACTTCCTGTTGAATATAAATTGGTTTGAAATTCTTAACAATGACGATGTCAACCAAGCTATAAATATTTTTACCAATATTTTGAATTACGCCATTGATCGCCATGTAGCCAAAAGGATTACCACTCAGCATTCTAGACTACCGTTGCGGCATACTGCGGAGTTAAGACGCTTGAAAACAAGTAAAAGGGCTGCACTGAGGAAATACACAAAGCATGGTGGTTACATCCTGCGTCAGCGTTACGTATTAATCAACAGAGTCTACAAGAGGACAGCTAGAAGCTGTCATATACATTACTTGCAGAACGTCCAACACAGGTTCAAATCAGCCCCAAAATCATTTTGGAAATACGTAAATGAGCAGAGGAAGGAACCTAGATTACCCTCAACGATGCAGTATGAAGCGCAGACGGGCTCGTGTCCACAGGAAATTTGCCAGCTGTTCGCTGAAAGTTCGCCCGCATTTTTTCAAGTAGGACGTTGTCAATGTCTGATATATTGCACGCAGCGCATAATGTTCCCACATCAAGTCAGTCATTAGATTATATCGATATCAATGAATGTATGATATAATCCCAGCTAGCATTTTCATATGTATAAAAAAAGTAAAAATCAGCATTACGTACAGATATACATGCTAAATAAATCGTATTTCATACGCAAAATTGCCATATCCGTACTATTTTGGAGGCGACATACGTGATTACGAATAATTTTGAGCATTACGACTATATAAGTATTTACATACGATAAAATCCGATTAAGTGCGAGTCGCTCCGTACTACTATACGATTTTGTGCTGAAAATTGTATGTATGTCAGTTATCATTATCATTATATACGACAGAAAATTAAGTTTATCCCACTTTATCCAGCTTTAGTTACGATTTCGAGTTTTTTAGGAGATATTTACGACAATTTTCGTACATTGATATACGAGTTGGTGCTAGCTGGGATTAGCTATAAGCCGAATGAAAACATCGACGTCTGCGGGTCCGAATGGGATACCATCAGTCCTTCTGAAACATTGCTGCGCTGCCTTAGTAGCTCCTTTGAAACATCTGTTTGGCATGTCGCCAACTCTTTGGAAATCTTGCTTTATGCTCCCAGTTTACAAAAAAGGAGATAAAAAGCAAGTTGATAACTACCGTGGGATTACGTCTCTGTGTGCCGTTGCCAAACTTTTTGAAATGGTCATCTTGGAACCTGTCTTCAATCACAGTTAGCTGTATATCGCCGAAACTCAGCATGGATTTTTACCAAAACGTTTTACCGTTACGAACCTCTTATCAATGACAACATATGCTACTGACGCAATGTCCAATGGCTTTCAGACTGACACCATTTACACGGACTTATCAGCTGCTTTCGACAAAACTAACCATGCCATCGCGATAGCAAAGTTAGACAGACTGAATTTTGGACCTAACGTTTTACGTTACGTTACAGCTTCTAGTCGTACCTAAGAGATCGGCGTTTGTCAGTCAAGATAGGCGACTGTATATCCCAAGAGTTCTCTGCCACTTCCGGAATTCCGCAGGGTAGCCATCTCGGACCCCTGATATTCCTACTTCATTTCACCGATGTGAACTTCTCTCTTGAATGCCCGCGGTTATCTTTTGCCGATGACCTTAAAATATTCTTTGTAATTCGGACCGCACCGAGGATGCTCTTTTTCTTCAACGTCAACTAACCGTTTTTGCTGAGTGGTGCCAAACTAACCGTATGAGCTTAAACTCCAATAAGTGCTCAGTCATCACTTTCACACGAAGGAAAATGCCAATTCGATTCGACTATCACCTAGCAGGTAATACAATCAATAGGGAAACATGTGTTAAGGATCTCGGTATACACCTCGACGAGCAATCTTTAAAACAGCATACTTCCTATGTAGTAGCCAAAGCATCTCGTTGCTTGGGATTCATAATGAGAGTGTCTAGGAATTTTACGGGCATTTACTGTCTGAAATCTCTCTACTGTTCACTCGTGCGTTCAGTTCTTGAATATTGCTCGGTAGTTTGGAATCCTCATTACCTCAACGGAGTACACAGGATCGAAACTGTCCAACGAAGATTTGTTCGATATGCTCTTCGGCGGTTACCCTGGAATAATCCACACCAGCTGCCAAGTTACGAAAGTCGTGCACAGCTTATAGGACTTGACTCACTGCAAATGAGGCGAGAGCTTTCCCGTGCTATGCTGATTGCCGATCTGCTAACCAATCACATCGATTGCCCTTCGCTTCTCGGCGAATTAAATATATTAAACGTCCGTTCTCGAGCTCTTCACGATAGTGCCTTCTTCAGATTGCCTCTTCGACGTACTAATTACGGAACCCACGGTACTGTCATCGGTCCGCAGCGAACCTTTAATAGAGTTTCTTCCGGATTCGACTTCCACATTCCACGTTCTAGAATTAAAGTAAATATTTTAAGCATTCTTAAGCATCATTAGGACCATCTGCGTCTGTTGATTGGTAACAAATAAACAAATAATTAAATAAACAAAGATCCTGGTTATGGATCTGGACTCAATCTGAATCTCTCAATCTCATCTGATCTGATTTCAAACTCTAGCAGCCTCTTTCAGCCGAGACTCGAACATACGACGATCGGTTTATTAGGCCTGCATCATACCCCAATTTAGATTTAGATTGGAACTGGATGTGTATTTGGATCTGGATTTAGATCTCCATTTGGATCTGCATTGGGATCTATTTTGTATCTGATTTGAATTAGAATCTGCATTTGGATCTGAACAGGACCTGGAATTTCCAACGCTAGAATCGACTGGCGAATCAAGAGTGGAACAGATATTGACACCGTACTTGATTTAAATTAAGTTTGGGACACCCTTTCTTGGTTTTCACACACAGGTCCGAAACGACTGACCATGGGGTTCAAAAGGTTACTTTTATCTCACTGGAGTCACAACGACTATGCATTAATCGTACTTTGTAAATAGTGTCTTCCGGAAGAAAGAATCCTTTTCTAGCAATGAATTGCTCCTTAATAATTACATAAATAATTAATCGTTCTAAAATAATTCAATAGACTAATGAAGCAAAACATTGACATCTGGATTTGAATCTGGATTTGAACCCAAATTTGGATCAGGATTTTAAATTTCCATTTAAGCCAGAATTTATAACTGAGCTAGAATCCAGATTTGCGTCTTCATTTGTATTTAAATTTGAGCCAAGATTTGTATCTGAATCTAGATTTAAACCCAAAGTTTTATCTCTACTTGGATCATCATTGGGAATTAATTTGGATCTGAATTATAATCTGAGAGGAGACACGAAGAGAATTCCTCATTTGAACATAGGCATAGGAATATCACATCATATAGATCTCAAGGTATACTAAAAATTCAACTTTTTTTGACATTTTCGGGCCACTTGGCGAACAAGCATCCGCTGTATCGAGGTATTAAAAATACAATTCTTGTCTTTTATCCATTTTCAACCAATCAAGTGCAATATTTGAAGTTCTCGTGTTATTTGTGTCGAAATAATATAAAATGGCAAAATAGGGATCATGCTAGGACAAAATTTCTAAATTAATCCGAAATTATGCAAAAATTAGGACAACCAGTTGGTGAAATCAGAACGAAATTGGGACAACACTAAAATAAAATAAATAAAATTAAAAATAAAACTGGGACAAAATGAACACAAAGTTGGAACTAATTTAATACAAAATAAGGGAATAATTAGGAGAAAACAAGGACCTGTTAAATATTCAATTTGGATAAAATTGGGACAGAACTGGGGCATATGACCTTGAATTTTGACATTTGACATTTATTGGCGACTGTCCGGCATCGATCCCGCAGCAAACGATTCATGACCCTCCAATACTGTCGGTCTTGGACTGTCGTTCTTCAATCGCCTTGAAAACCAGCTGACCGTGTGTCGTCCAGGACAGCGCGCATCCAACGGGTGGGGGTTCTGCCCTGAAATCTAAGGCCTCTTCCTGGTTCTCTGCTGAAAATAGTTTTGGCTACTCTTTCATCAGGCACTCTGGCCACGTGCCCAGCCCACAGCAGCCGACCACAATGCAATTTAATGCAGCTCTTGGTTCATGCGTCTGCACCACTCTCCGTTTTCCGTTTGGCCACCAAGTTTTTACTCAAAAACTCTAAGTACTCGCGGGTCAACTTCCTTTAGCGTCCATGATTCATAGTCGCAAAGGTCCACCTGGAAGATGTGGTGTCCTGCAGAGCGTCAGTTTTGCGCGATTTTGCAAACTACGGAACTTCATCTGGCTACGTAATCCGTAGAAAGCCAGATTCGCGGCTGCAATTCATCGTTTTTCTTCGTGGCTTACTTCGTTGGCACATGCCACGAGCGTTCCAAAGTATATGCATTCCTCAACTACTTCAAATTGTTCTCCCCCCAGGTAGCACACTTTTGTCATTTCTGGTTGCTGCAACCTATTTATCACTGACATTAGTCATTAATCGGTTACCACAACTAGTTTATAACAACTGTGCTAGTAGGGCCATTCAACTCCACATGTTGTAATTGTACTTGTCTTAAATTTAGATTTGCAAGATCTCTTCTCCGATCCTACACATAGGTTCGGAACGTTCGGAACGTTCGGAACGAGGTTCTGTAGATTGAAACCGTTTGCGAAGCCCTTCGTCGGCGAATACTAAACTGGTTTCGTGAGGTTCGCTCCACGACCGATGAGCTGTTTATTCGGCGTCAGTAACTAGACACCTTCTGGGAGTACAACTTGCAGACTAATCATCTGTTTGTGGACTTTAAGGCAGCGTACGATTTAATCAAACGAAATGAGCTGTGGCAGATAACTGTGTTGTGTCTCTAGAGGAATGACCTAATTTAAAAAAAATAATAGCAAATGCTCGTTTTAAGTTTTGTTGGCTTGAACCACGTTTAACGAAAGCGATCGAAGTTCGTGCCAATTAATAACTCAAAATCCAAATCACCCTCTAATTTACCATTGCAAAGTAATCGTTATTGCTTTCTCTCGTAGAAAATCAAACTGAATTTTATACGTCAAGAAATATGGACACAGATTTCCCCCTATTACTCCAGTTTCAAGCAAAATAAACAAACTGTCATTAATTCCAGTTATCTACAACTGCTCACATCCATTTTTCTTCCCCAAAATCCCCGCAAGAAAAGTTTTGTTTTCTGTTGCCGTAACAACCAACAACATGACATTCGGTTACCTCTCCAACCAGAGTGCCCGTGCTAAGCGTTGTTGCAATCGGTGCGAAACAAATGGGCAAACACCACGTGTCATAATGTTCCATTTATTAGCTCAATCTTTCACGACTGCTTACACACTTGATCCCTGCCGGAAAGCCGCCCTACGGCAATAAGCTCGTGCGTGTCGGCCGCCATGCCAGGAAAGACAATAACTCCACTCATTCTACAACGTACACTTCTCCCACTCCACTGCACTGACTGTAAGGCTCCACAAAAATCCCCTCTGCTCACTGCGAAGGCAGAAAAGCTTCACAGTCAACAGGATAACAAAAATAATGGCCTCTATAATATAAATAAAGCATCTCCCGTTACCAGACCTTCAGACCACTCTAATTGGTCCATAATTGAGTTGTGAGAGCTTTTTCTACAATCCTGCACACATACGCACGACAGCACCCATCGAGTAATGGTTTCCGTCGCCGGACAAAGGATCGGTTTTCTCAAGCGATATAATTATCACCTTAATTGGGCGGTGGTTTCGCTTCCCCCTTTCGGCCGGTTGTACAGAGGCAGACAACTTAAGCCCCTCGAGTGTAGCATTTCACTCATGTCATGTTGCCCAGCTAGATTGCCAGCAGGTTGACAACGCCGCCGCCGCCGCCGCCGTCGCCTGTCCAATGAAAATGCGAACGTCATTCATCTTCTCGTACATTAGCAGTCTTCAGACACTACGAGGCGGAACACTTTTACAGCTTTGATTCACGAAGTTTCCAGCATACGTTCGGGTCCCGATGTAGAATGCTGGCAACTTTGCACAAGAAAGCTCCTGTTGAGCCTCTTTAATGAGCAATCGTTCCGGTTCATTTCGACTACTCAGGTGTGAAATAGGCGACACGCTTCATAAATTTAGCACACCTTAGGCATTCGGTAATTTTCAATATTGGCTTCTGGTACCGGTCAGTGAGGACATTCCGTCACGTCACCGCTTGGGACGGGTTGGTTGGTCAGTGTGTGAATCGAAAATCCACCAGCAAGCTATTTGTTCCGCTCAATTTTCACCGTAAAGCCATCGAAAAACCGCCGGCCTGAGCCCACAATATCAGGGACATGCTTGAAGGAACTCCATTTCTACGGTCTGGCCGCGTCTGCCTGGCAGCATGCATGTTTGCCTTGCCGGGGAGGAAAGTGTTTTCGCTCTTCTTATGGCAGCTTGGATTTCCTATTATTTTTTCCCATAGTAGGATCGGCATGGCTGAGGCACAAATCGAAACTTAATGCCATAATGTTTGTTTGTGTTCAGTTGATTCATAAATAAATTATCAGCATAATCTAGCACGGGTGAGCAGAGCCAGACTGGAGAACGGAAAACAATAACAAATCCCGTCTTGAATTTATGGTTGATTAACGATCGATAATGCGTAGAATAAATAACGAATGAGTGTGAATTTTGCAAAAATTATATTATTATTAGATCTCATTAAAAATGAAAATTGCAAAAGTTCAAGCAAGACTTAATTTAAACTACAGTCTCGACCAGGCTTAAACTTATGATTATGGAAGAATTGACGTCATTGAAGAACAGCGACAATAATCGATTCATCCTTTGAGCCAGACAATGCGTCTGGCGTAAAGTTTGACGTCAATATAAATTTCCTGTTGCGCTCATCTAAGTGAACGGCAAACAGTCTGTGTGCATAAATAACTTTTAACGATTGGAACCACAGCACTGACTGACTGACTGACTGACTGACTGACTGACTGAATCAACTGGCGGTCTTTCTCAAACTTAAAGCAAATTTATGACAAAAAGCTGAAAAGTACCATTGAACAAGTTGTAAAAACTGCGAAGGATGATTCGTGAGCAGGAAAGAATCCCGAACTTGGGGAACAATAAAACATATTCCAGTTGTGTTTGCCTTTCAGGAGAAAGCTCTGTTTAAACAGGAGTAAACCCCGGGTTTTAACTTAGCGTCGTTAAAATCTTTCCCCACCGACCCGAGCTTGGCCGCCCGGCTGGCTGTTCAACGGGATATTGTTTTGATCCATTCGTCATTCAGGGTACACTTTTCGTAATGGAACAACTCAGTGATCTATCGTAGCGCTTGGAAAATTCTTTTGGAAAAACTTAATTAAATTGGATAAGCGATGGAAGCAAGCGTTGATGGTTGAGCGGGGACTGCCGGGGTACCTTTCAATAAATCGCTGCTGCTCGCCTCTGACGAGTTTTTAATTTCGAAAGTTCGCAACTTGAAAGACGAGGCCGCCGGGATAAAGAATAGAACGCCTGATTAAGTTGGAACCGGAGAAGGGCTGCTTTTTCTTTACGGCACTGAGGAACCCTTTCGCTTTGTGTCGCCCCCGCTTTTTCGTCGTCGTTGTTGTTGTTGTTGTGAGCTGCAGCCTTTTGCGAAGGGGTCTTAAAATCTATTGATGATGATGAAGGTAACCGCTTTTCGCTAACAAGTGGCTTGGTGTACGGAAAATTTAATTTCAATCCCTCGGTCTAGGAGTGAAAGGTAGACAACATGTTGGGGTTTTTCTGATAGGGGTTGAAAGTTGCGTTTATTCGGAATGGAGCAGGGAAAATTTGGTCAGAGGTTTTAGCTAGGCACTATTAGGTAAATATGTTTTCACTCTTACCCTGGGGGAAAAAATTGAGCAATAAATCAACTGAAAACTGCTGGTAATGAAAGCGAAATCACCATCCATTAACTTATGCTGCCTGCAGGAATGTTAGGTTTACATAAAATAAAGTTGTGTTATTCAACAAGTTATTTGTATCTCACTTGAATCACAACCACTTTACTCAACAATCATACTTTGTGGAGTGTTTTCAGGAAGACACAACCCTTTTCAAGTACTGATCTGAACAAAAAACCAACAAAACAGTAAATCAATCAATAAATAAGAAAAAACCAATACATTCGGGTTTGAACTCAGATTCGATTTGAATTCACATTTGGATCTAAAAATTTGGATTTGGTTCAGGATTTGGATCTAGATTGGAAACCGGACTTAGAAGTCAATTTGAACTTGGAATTAGGTCTAGATTTAGATTTGAACCTGAATTAGGATCTGGCTTGTATTTGGACTTAGATCTAGATTTAGATGCGGACTTGAACCTAGCTTTTAACTGGGATTTTCATCTGGGTGTTAATCTGGATTTGAACGTCGATTTAGATCTAAGTTTAAGCCCGGATCTTAAAATATAAACAAATTTAAATCTGAATTTGAAGCTGAATTAAATATGGATTTGGAACTGGATTTTATCAGATTTTGAATCAAAATTTGAGGATTTACTTTTGAACTTGGATCTAGATTGGGATCTAATGTGGGTCTGGATTTGAACTAGGATTTAGAACTAGATTCATATTTCGATTTGAGCCGTAATGAGGATCTGGAATGGATCTGGATTTTTAAATTTTGATCCGGATTTGGATCTAGGGCAAGCTGGGTATCAACCTGGATTTATGTCAAATTTATGTCAACGACAAATTAAGTTTAAATAGGAGTCCCGCTGTACTTCGTCGGCGCAGAACATTCGAGTCTCCTTTACGAAGCAGAAACTATACGCAGCATGAAGCAACATGCAGGTTCATGCACGAGTTTAACGGACTTCAGAATATTATAACTTTGGATATAACACCGAATATATTAAGACGAAGACTTAGTCTGTACTACAGAGGTCAATTAAATAGTGTTTAGATTTTATGTATTTATAAATATTTAAGTCAATGTTTAATTTATAACTGTAATTCAATTATTGCTTAAGGGCAAAAAGCCTACAAAGCCAGAACAAATACAAATGTCTGGATTTAGATCTAGGTTTGAATCTGGATTTTGATCTGAGTTTAAATCTGGATTTTGGATTTAGATCTAGATTTGAATAAAAATTTCAACTTGAATTTATATCTGGATTTGAAACTGAATTGGATCTAGATTTTGATCTACATTTCATATGAATGGATCTGGATTTAACCTTTATTAAGATTTGAAACTGAATTTACTGTGGGATCTTTTTGGATCTGGATTTACTGGTTTAGATCAGTAATTAAACTACCCAGCTAGTACCAACTCGTATATCAATGTACGAAAATTATCGTAAATAACTCTTGGAAATCGTAACTGAAGCTTGATAAAGTGGGCACAAGTTGATTTTCTATCTTATATAATGATAATAACTGACATACATACGATTTTCAGTACAAACTTGCACAGCAGTACGAAGCGAGTCGTGCTTAATCGGATATTATCGTATATAAATACTTCGCTTCATACAACCAAAGGCAGTGGAAGGACAGCAGTGATAAATAACGAAGATTAATATCGAATAATTATTGTGTGTCAAAGAATTTAAAATTGTAAGTCAATACTTTATTTGTTTGTCGTATGGAAGAATATTGTTAATGTATTTTCTTTAAATATATAGTTCTGATGATGGCCGAATTTAGTAGGCAGAAACGTAAACAATAAATAAATATCTCTATATCAATTTTCACCGAAAAGTATTAATTGAAAATAAATACTTCGTGTCGCTTAAAATTATTTCTAATAATTTCTAATAATAATTCTCCAAAATAGTACGGATCTGAATTGTAAAGGGTGTCTACGGTAAAATTGCCAACACACTCAAATTGCTCTAACTTTTGAACCGTAAAATAGGGTAAAATCAACTGAAAATTTGCATGGAGAAAGTTCGAAATGCAAAAGATAAGAAAAATGCCGTCGAAAGAACAGCTCGTATGCGAAAAACTTCTGCACAAGTACATCGAAAATCAGAATCTGTCACATCGTGCCATCGGTAAAAAGTTGGAAATCCCAAATTCTACCTAATGCAAAGGATAAAACTTGTTCCAAAGAACTTCCGAAAACAAAAAATGTCGAACTTTGCCAAGAAATTCTTGATTTGGCAAGCAATTTGTTCATGTGCAAAGCAGAGTACGCCTTTCGGGACCCCAGGTACCATAAACATAGACAGGTGTGTTTCTGAAAGAGTGTCCAAAAGCGATTTCTTCCTCTTCTGAAGTCTCACAACTGTTCTACGATCTTCTGGTAGGATTTGGCTTCATGCCATTGGGCAAAGGCAGTGCTGGGGTGTCAAAGGCAAATAATGTCGATTTCGTGCCGAAAGATCATAACCCCTCAAATACACCGATGCTGCGGCCAATCGAGAAACACTAGGCTATTATGAAGCAGAATCTTCTGAAACATCCTAAAGTAGTCAAAACAGTTAAAGTATGGGTAAATATGCAAACCATGTCGATTTTGAGGTTGTGCAAGATCTCATGGATGGGGTTAAGGCAAAAGTACTGGCATTCGGATACGGAGGCGAAATTTAATAAAATAAGAATGCTAGAGCTAAGTTTAATTGTTTCATTTGATGCCCTGAAAGTTTGATGACAATCGTATAAAAACTCGAATTTTGCGAATTAATTTTGTGTGTTGCAATTTTATTTAGTCCGGATATGAATCAAGATTTGGATTTGAATTTTCGGATTTGACGGTCCAAATCCAGTTCCAAATACAAATCTGAATTCAAAGCTAATCCAAATTTAATACTGCATTTTGTTCTGGATTTTAACTTGGATTTAGATTTGGATTTCTTTTGGATTTCTTTTGGATTTGGATCTGGGTTCAAACCTGGAGGTAGATGATTTGGACCTCGATTTGAACGTATATTTGGATCTGGATTCAACACTATCTGAATTTGGAGTCGTATTGGAATCCAGATGTGATCCTGTGATTTAGACCTGGATTTAAACCTGGATTTGAACCTGCATTAAGATCTGGAATTACACCCGCATTTAGATTAAGATTTGAGACAGGATTTAGATCTGAACTTACATCGGGATTATTCTTCTAGGTTTGGACATAAATTTGGTCCTGGATTTGGTGCTGAACTGGATCTAGATTTCATAATAATATGGATCTGGACTCCGACCTGTTTTTAGATCTGAATTAGGAACTGAATTAAGACCTAATTTGGATCTGGGTTTGAACCTGAATTCACATCTCGATCTGATTCTCTATTTGAACCTGGATCTGGATCCAGACTGGACCTGGATTTGAAACTATGTCAAGATATGTATTTGGATCTGGATTGAAATCTGATTTGGATTTGGATTTAACCTTGGATTTAAATCTGAATTCAGATCTCAATTTGAGCCTTAATTAGGTTCTGGAATGGATTTGGACTTGGATCTAGATTTAAAACTGGATCTAGATCTTAATTCAGTTTAGGAATGGGCCCGAAGTTGGATCTGGAAATGAGCCTAAATTTAGAACAGAATTTATGTCTGGGTCAATCCTGATATCAACCTGGATTTCCATCTGAATGATCTACATGTAATTTAGATCTGACCTTAAATTTGGATTTAGATGTGGATTTGGATAATAACTTGGAATTGGATCTGTATCTGAATTTGGAATCGAACTGCATCCGGATTGATATCCGCATTACATCCGAATTTACAACTGGATTTAACTTGGATTTCAAATGGGATGTGATTTAGATCTGGAATTGAACCTGGATTTACGATCTGCACTGGATGTGAATTTCGATGTGGATTTGACACTAGAATTAGATGTGAATTTGGATCTGGATTGGAGTCTCATTTGGATTTATATATATGCCTATTAAATTTAGATCTGGATTTGAATCTCCATTATCTCCATATGGTTTTGGACCCGTGCTTGAACTTGGATTTGGACCAGGATTTAGAACTGAACGATATGAAGATTTGGGAACGGACGTGGAACAAGAATTAAAATTAGAGCTTCAGATTTGACGATCCAAATCCAGGTTGGAATCCAATTCAAATCCCAATTGAATGGCCGATTTGATTCTGGATTGAAACTTGGATTTACCGAATTTCATTTTGGATGTAGATCTAGATTTGGGCCTCTATTTGGTTATGGACTGCAACTCAATTTAAATCCGGATTTAAAATTGGATTAAGATTTGAATTTGCAGCTGCCTTGGTATCTGATTTGGATCTGGTTATGAGCATGAATTTAGATGTATGTGATCTAGATTTGAACATAGATTAAGATCTGGACTTGGATCTCACGGTGGAATATGATTTGAACTTAGGTTTAAACCAGGATTCAGATCCGAAGTAAAATCCTGATTTTCTTGAAGATTTGGATTTCAATTTGGACCTGAATTTGGTACTGAACTGGATCTGGATTGCATATGAACTCGAACTCTGGACTCTAACCTGTATTTAGATCTGAATCTGGAACTAAATTAGACCTAACTTAGATCTGGATTCGAACCTGAACTTACATTTCGATTTGGATCTCTATTTGAACCTGAACCTGGATCTGGACTAGATCTGTATTTGAAACTGTATTCAGATCTGCATTTGGATCTGGATTCGAATTTAATTTGGATCAGGGTTTGAACATGGTCTTAGATCTAGATTCCGATCTCGATTTGAAGCTTGGTTAGCATCTGGAATGGATAAGTATTTGGATCTAGATTTAAAACTGAATTTAGAGATGAACTTTGTTCTGGATTGGGACCGAAGTTGGATGTGAATATTAACCTAAATTCAGATCCGGATTTGGATCGGGGTCAATCTATGATCTATGTTTCAACTTAGATTTAGATCATAGCCTGAACTTGGATTTATATCTGAATTTGGAACGAAACTGGAACTGGAATTGGGTCAACATTTTATTCGAATTTTCATCTGAATTTAACCTGGCTTTAGATCTGAAATTCAGTCTGGATTTTAGTTAGGATCTGATTTAGATCTGGAATTTAACAAAGTTTACGATCTGACAAGATCGAGATTTGGATGTGGATTTGAAAGTCGAAATAGATTTGAATTGGAATCTTATTTAAATCTAAACTACCGATACTCGTATAACAGCTCCAGTAGCGGCAATATATAAGCATCTTTTAAATTTAAATCTGGGTTTGAACCTCGCTTATGATTCGGTTTTGGGCCTGGACTTGAACTTGTATTTGAATCAGAATGTAGAACTGAATTGTATGTAGATTTAAGTCCATATTTGGAACAAGATTTGAACTTAAACTTGAACTAGATCTGAATCGAATTCCAATCCCAGTTTAATGCTGGATTTGCTTCTTGATTAAACTTGAATTTAGATCTGAGATTCATTTGGGGTTGGATTTGGATTTAAACCTGAATTTAAACCTAGATTAAGATCTGGATTTGAACCTGCATTTGGACCTAATTTGGATTTAGATTTAAACCAAAATTTAGATCGGAACTCAAATCCGGATTTTCATTTGGATTTGGATATAAATTTGGACCTGGATCAATGACTGTTTTTGGTGCTGAACTGTATGAATTTGGATCTGTACTCCGACCTGTATTCAGATCTGAACTAGGAACTAAATTTAGATCTAATGCAGGAGTGGGTTTGAATCTGGATTTATATCTCTATTTTTATCTCTATTTGAATCTGGATTAGGATCTGGACTTGATCTGGATTTAAAACTAGGCTTAGATGTTAGATCTGTATTCGTGTCTCGATTGGAAACTGATTTAGGTTTAGATTTGAACCAAGAATAAAATCTGGATCTGAACTTGGATTTAGATCTAGATTTCGATTTTGATTTGAACTTGGATTAGAATCTGGCTTATGTTTGGATTAAGACCTGGATTTGGATCAGGATTTGAAGCAAGATTTGAATATTGAATTTGATCTGAATTTAGATTTGATCTTGAATCTGGATTTGGAAATGAATTTAGATCTGTATGTGAATAAGAACTAAATCTGGACTTACATCCGGATTTCATCTGAAATCGGACTAGATTTGAACCTGGAATTAGATTTGAACTTAGACCTACATTACTGGGATCTAATTTGGATTTGATTTTGGATGTGAATTTGAAACTGGGATTGAGATCTAGATTCATATATCGATTTGAACCTTGACTAGGATCTGGAATGAATTAGGACTGGATTAGGAATTAGATTTTAAATTATATTTAGTTCTGGATTCGGACCAAAGTTGGACAGGATTTAAATCTGAGCCTAAATCTATATGAGAACACGAATTTGGTTTTTTCCGGCTGGACAGTCAATTGGCAAAGCAAAACGACACTTTATTTTTACTATGCCCGACGATTCGATGTATTTGACATCTTTTTCAAGGGGTTCTACAACATGAAAACATGATCAACATGATTTAATTTTTACATAGTTTAGTTCAAACAATGAACATCATACAGAACCACGTATCGTCTTTTGTCTGGTGGTTTCTGCTGAAGGCTTAAACTAGTCACATCTACTCGCAATACTAGCATTAACCGAGCTTAAAAATGTAATTTTGTTATTAAAAAACTTATTTTAATATCGATTTTTCATTAAATGCCGAACAACTGTAAAACTCACTGTATCTAGTTTAAGCCTTCAGCAGAAGCCACCAGACAAAAGACGATACGTGGTTCTGTATGATGTTCATTGTTTTATGTAAAAATTAAATGTTAATCATGTTTTCATGTTGTAGAACCCCTTGAAAAAGATGTCAAATACATCGAAACGTCGGGCATAGAAAAAATAAAGTGTCGTTTTGCTTTGCCAATTGACCGTCCAGCTGGAAAAAAACCAAATTCGTGAATCTTCAACAGTCGATAGCTCCAAGTTTATATATGAGAACAAAAATTTGGGCTTAGCTTTATATCTGGATTTGGAATTGAACTTGATTTGGATTTAGATTTTATTTGAATTTGCATCCAGATTTAACCTGGATTTTGATATCAAATTGAATCTGAATTGAGATCCAAATTTAATCTGGATTTGAACTTGGATTTATATCTGGGCTTAGATCTGGATCTTGGATCCGGATTTAGATCTCGAATTGAACCTGGCTTACGATCTAGATCTGGGTTTGGATTTAAAAGTGGATTTAGATCTGAATTTGACACATTGCAGCGTTACGGGACACCATGCCCACCACGCAAATCAGTTTCTATTTAAACAAAAATCACTGGCATATAACTAGAAAGTAAAGTCCCCTTCAGTCACTAATTTTACAAGCCATTTGCCAAAAATTTGGTGAAACAAAAACCAATTTACACGATAAAAATGGTTCCTAATTGTGTCCCGTAATGCTGGAATGTGACATTTGGATCTATATTTGAATCTCATTTGGATCTATATATGAATTTATTTAATTCAGAGTTGGATTTAACCTCGATTATGAACTGTAGGTAAGGGATCTGTTCCTATGTAGATAAGATTCGGAATTGGTTCAAGATTTGAACTTGGATTTTTGTGTTATATTATCCAAATCTAAATACAGATGTGAAGCCAATTCCAATCCCATATCCAGTATTATATTTGGTTCTGGAAAAGGATTTAGATCTGAACTTGGATTGGGATTTGGATTTGAATTTGCATTGGGATCTGCAGATGAGCCTAAATTTACATTTGGATCTTGATTTAAACCTAGATTTTCATCTCAATTTGAACCCGCATATGGCATATGATTTGCATTTAGGTATGAACCATGGTTTAGATCTGAATTTAAATCTGGATTTTCCTCTGGAATTGGATATTGATTTGGACCAGGATTAACACTTAGATTTGGTGCTGAGCTAGATTTGGATTTCGTATCAATTTAGATCTGCACCTAGGAACTGAATGAAGGCCTAATTAGGATTTGGGTTTGAACCTTGATTGGGACCCGAACTGCACCTGGATTTGAAACTGCATTGGAATTAAGAGCCAGATTTAGATCTCGATTTGAACCTGGATTAACATTTGAACTGTATCCGGATGTGGGTCTATTTAAGCCAATTTTTGGATCTAGAATAAAATGTTTATGTTTATTTTTACATACATTTCTGGATTTGGACCTATCATGGAATTCGATCTGGATTTGGATCTTGGTTTGAAACTGAATTTAGGTCTAAATTTTAATCCGGCAATGGACTCGGATTTTCATCTGGAGTGGACCTGGGCTTCCATTTGGATCTATACCAGAATTTTGATCGGCATTAGCATCTAATTTGTATCTGCATATATGTCCGATTTTAGTCTCCATTGGAAAATCGATAAAGATCCTGTTATGGATCTGTGCTTGAATATGAAGATAAAGCAGCATTTAGATCTGGACTGTATGTAGCTTTGGGTCCAGATTTGGCTCCAGCTAAATGTAGAATTTTGGATTTGAATATGCAAATCTAGTTCTGAGATCTTGATTCAGAACTAAAATCTAGATCCAAATCCAAAAGAAACCCAATCAAATTCAGACCTAAATTAGATACCAATCCCAAACCCAATGTTAAGACGGTTATGGATATGGATTGATAATTTGTTTTTGATCTGGATTGCGATTGTGATTGAGATTGGGATTGGGATTGAGGTTTTGCATTGGGATTGGTTCTGGATTACCATCCGATCTGGTTTTGGATTTAGATTTCGATTTGAGCCAGGATTGGTTTAAACCTGAATACATCTAGCTTTGGATCTCAATTTGGACCTCAATTTTCAATTTTCTGTTTTCTGTTTTCTGTTTTCTGTTTTCAGCTTTTAGTTTTCAGTTTTCAGTTCAGTTCAGTACAAAAATTCTTAATACTATTAAAAACATAATTACGTTTTTCGGAATAAATTGACTCGATGAGGAAGAATTTAATTTTTCGTGAAATTATAACAATCCTCATTTGCTCAAATTCACTGATTAAAATCCTGATTTTTCCAAAGTCAACGGAATGAATCCTAAGGACAGCTTTCCTGTCACAGTTTTCTTCTTGTGCAATGCCAACTCGACAATTTAAATACAAATGAAAACAGTTATTCATGATATCGTGCAATCAGGGGAATTACGTTGAAAATTGCTCCCATATATATACGACACCAGCTGCTGCCTGGCACCGCGCAATGCAAACACTCATATATTTCGATCTGTCACACTTACCTATACTAATATTTACAGTCAATTGTGTCAGCAGCACCGCGACGATTACTGTCACCAGCTGCAGATGGAATCGAACTTTTCTGCCTGCCGTCCTCGTCGGTCTCCTGCTGCGGTAGCATGCGGTCGGTATGCTGGTGGCGGTGCTGACAATAACGGTGGAGGCTTGCTGACGACTGCGACGACGGCGGAGCGACGGTGCACTCAAATTCGAACTGTTGTCAAAGTGGTTTAAAGGAGCAGAAGCTGCCGCTTCATTATCATCCTGGCTTTGGCTCGTGAGTCTAACGACTGCGCCAACGGCATTGTCGCTGCCATCGCCGCCAAGCAAACGACCATCGCCATTCAGCTGACTTCGGCCGTTCGACGGTTCTTCTTCGCCGTCTAGAACACTGGCACCGTACTTCTGCCGATCGCCGTCGTAAATTTCCATTCTACCTAGTCGTTTCTGCCTCATTTTACGGTTATGATTTGTTTATCGAAATGGATAATTTATGGGAAAGGTTTTCCGGTCCCTTCTGTGTCTCTCTCTCTATCCTGCTCGCCCACTCTCAATACTGGCGAAAGCTTTTTCCCGCCCCAATTGTAAAGTTCTGCCGTTCAAATTTATGACCCCGTATTTATTTTGATTTTACTCCACGCTACACTGAGTCGACGACAAAAGCGGGATGCTTTTTGCAATTTACCGCTTCGCTTGCTTTCCACGGACACACGGCGCCGCTTGCCTCGCACTTCACCGCGCACTAATGGTCGTGATTTGTTTTATCTCACTTTTGTTTGCCAGTTGCTGACTGCGCCCTTCAACATTGGGCTGGGAATCGAAAATCGATTCCGCTAAACGAATCCGCACTAAAACTGGCCTTAAATATTAAAGACCCCGATGCAAAACCCGACGACGACGAGAAAACCGACGTAACCGCGCGCGCCACAACCACCGGTTTCGTGTGCAGACAAAAGTTCAACACGGCTCAAGTTTTCCAACTGTCAAACAGCGAAAAATTATTCATAAACTGCGCCGCGCTCTGCTTTCCGTTTGCAGCACATTTTCCATAAATTTTTCATCTTTATTTTCGACGCGTCC
Source organism: Sabethes cyaneus (assembly GCF_943734655.1). Classification (NCBI taxonomy): domain Eukaryota; kingdom Metazoa; phylum Arthropoda; class Insecta; order Diptera; family Culicidae; genus Sabethes; species Sabethes cyaneus. The sequence goes on along the minus strand of NC_071355.1, from coordinate 27,216,831 downwards.
GTGTCGGTCAGAATGCTACTAGCTACTACTCTTCGGCTGGCAGGAGGGAAACCAATGATGCAGCAGCAGGACTACTATACATTGTTTTTCGTTCGCAGCGGATCAGCGTACAAATCGAGACCCTCAAACGAACGGCGACGGGGCCGAGGGAACGACGACAACGGCGGCACGGGGGTTGCTGTCACTCATCAAGTTCGATCTGGAAAAGAAGAAAGGACAGGTTTTACTCTATCGTAGTTTTATCCGATTAGCTTCGGGATTGGCAATGGGGAAAATTGATTCCAGGGAAGTACATGTATTATATATTAAACCTCAAATATTTTGTTTTTCGTTTGATTTTGGTAACGTCCGTAAGTGTATTGGTTGGGAATTCATTTATTATTCACGGTATTTACATACTACTATGAAATGATGAATTTACTTTGTTTACGTATAAAATCCGCCAATCCGGTGTGTAAGAAAAACTCCATTGAAACGGTATCTGAACTGAATATATTATTCTGAAATAGGGCATGGGATGGTACCATACGTATTTTCAGGTACCTGAAAAACCAATTTGTCACCACGAAACGAAAGTGCGAGAATATTTGTGAAAGTAAACACGCTCTCGAAATAAGTTGCAAAGGCTTATTGGATTCTTTCATCTAATCTATAATCGGTGAAATCTAACAGCGGTAAATGCTTTTGATGCGATCTAATTTTTTATAATGTGAGGAACATTCCCAGAGGCTCACAATGCCCGCCAGATGTCAAATACTAATGGTGACCATCAGTGCTTGAAAAAATTGACAACCATGCATGAAGGCGAATGAAAAACGTATTTAGTGCATACAGTTTTACTTTTGGTAGTATTCTTTTATCTGTCAGCCCATGGGCATCACTACTGAACCGTTGACAGTATTTGACTTTCTCAGTTTTCAACCCTTCAAAAGTCGAGCAATCATTCAGAATTGCAATTCAACTCATGAATTGCAATGCTGAATGACGACCAGAATCCATCACGACCACCAATGTGGTACCCGAGCAAACATCCATTACCGCCCACTCAATTAACTGCCTTTTCGCGGACATCCACTGCACACTCGATCACACTCTGTCAACCAACGCTGCCGCTTATTTCCCAAGTATCGTGACAAAACAACTCTTTACACACTTCAGGCAAAACCTTATAATATGGTAGAAATAACAGGATGTAGCAAGTAGCAATTAAGCCGGATCTGTGGTATCGATTCTATGACGGTTCTAGAGTGAGCAAGGTCTTCAGGATCAGCTGTCTAGCTGGTTGACTGGTCTAGTGTTCAGGCAATTCTCAATCTAGACATCTCAATCTAATATTGTCTCGAAATCATTCTTGTAAAGGATTGTTGTTTCTATAATTGGTTTGAGGTGGTTTTTAAAAGACTTCATGGCGGCCTCCCATAGGCCACCGAAGTTGGGAGAGTGAGACAGTATAAAATTGAATAAAAATTTAAAATGATAGCAGCATGTTGATGGTGCTGGGATTTACATTGGTTTAGAAATTCGGATAGCGTTCGCAATATTCCAACAAAGCTCTTTGCATTATCACATTCCATGATTGCCGACTTCGACCGTAGTCGTGCGATAAATCATTTCAGAGCAGAAATAAAGGCATCCGTGGTTAGATTTGCCACCAATGAAATATGCACCGCTTTTATGGCCAGACATACAAAAATCACTATGCAGCATTTTACAGGAGGTGTCTTACGACCGACATGATGATAGAATAACAGACCACCGGGGTCAACACCGGTTTTCAAAATCAGGTATATAGAAGGGGACTACCATGGCCGTGAACTGATGGTTTACGAGAAGGATAATTGGATACTTTCGGCTTTCTGGTACAGGGGCGTTATGCAGACGGCCACCCCCTGAAGAATTCAGTCTTCCAGCATAGGTATCAAATTCTTTAATTTGGAGTTGTCGGGAACTACCCCATGAGCCCCGCTTGAATTGCTTCGGCTAAAAGCTTGTTTTGGATGGTACGAATGAGAACATTCCGAGCTGCACTGTTTACAGTTGTGAGCAAATCTCAAAAGATATGCCATTAGTGAGACTAATTTGGCGTACGGTAATGGTAGACTGAATTCGTCAACAATCAATTCTTCAAATCAGATGCGAACCAGCGGGGACCAACATCGTCTAGGTTGGCACAGCCAATATGGGCTATTCTACCATATCGTACAGATTGTGAGTTCCGTCGACAACATTTCTTGGAACTCTGGAACGTGAGCCCACACTTCATCCGTATTTAACTCCGGGAAGGAACCACAGATATATAATGAAGCACTATCATGGACTCAGTTCAGAAAAAGCGGCTTCATGGAGATGTTCAATGCTTTCTGGATCTTCTAGTCGAGTTAGATAGATTTTCTTCTGCCTTCGGGTATTTCGTAATGGTGCTAGCTTCGACTTCGTAGTTTTTCCAGACATAAGATACCGCACATGAGTATATACAGGCCCCGTAGGCCCGTTCTGACAGAATCGCAGAATACCTTGTTGAATAGATCAACGTCGTGATTTTTGTCTGGACCTTGAATGAGGTCAGGTATTCAATTAAGTTTTTATAACGGTAGATTTTACAAATGATGGAGAGAACGGTAGAAGAAAGTAATGAAACACAGAGTCGATAGGATCTAACAGATTGAGACCATGCGTGAAGGGGAAAGAGCGGAAGATGAGGGGGTAAGGGAGGGTCATATGAAGCAACGCAACCTTTTATCCAAGCTGGGGGATTCCTATCGACTCTTTGTTACATTACTTTCTTCTACCGTTCCCTCCGTCAACTGTAAAATCTACCGTTATAAAAACCTTGTTGAAGGTCGTTGAAGAAGGAGTGTTGAAAAATACCGCAGAATCTTGCTGAAGGTCGGCTTCGAAGGGTTCGTCCCAGGTACGAGTCGCCCGCTTCGCGACAAATTCTAAACGTACATTTTGGTAACTACTATAACTGGTCCAAAGAATCCGGCGGATCAAACAAGTATCGAAGGCGATAAACCTTTTGATGACGGCGAGGTTGCCTACCCTATTGGGAACGTGGAAACCAAAGACATCGGATGCGGGCTCCCACTTCAGCCCAAAAGCTTTGATCGAAGGTCTAGAGTCCAGCCCTAGCAGGTTGCGGTCATCTCATAGTGCTTCGGGGATTTGGGAAGAATCACGAGAGAATTGGATGACCATTTCCTTAGCTGAACTAAGAAGCTGGAGGAATTAAGTGCACAATATTTTTCCGAAATCGACAATGTTGCATTCCATAATGAATTCATCGACATAGAAAGCTCTGCCGACAACTTCTGCCTTATAGAGGGCGATTGTTGACTCACCTTAGAGAGTTCTTGCCAGCATCGAGTGGCTTGATGGGTCACTGTCGTTAGCTTGAAAATTTGTATCGGCTGAGAAAGGTCATCTCGCCAAATAACCTGTAGCAAACAGCAACAGAAAGGATACATAATAATTTACTGGTATATTCTTTCTACAACGGTAAAACGGATGCGACGATGAATTCGGAAACCTAGAATTAGAGTGACCAGTTCATCTTGTACGACTGGTCTGAACATCAGCGCATTGTTAAGTGAACACTAACATACGCAAGATACGTCGAAAACAATGCGAAGTTTTGTCGTCAATCAATCAGGCCGTTCGACAAAGTGGTGTGGAATGTAGAAGGGTGTCTACTAAGTTGACTGCAAAATATCTGTGACCTTGAAGATATTCTTCGAAGGAGGACGAGTATGCGGATTTACGTTTGGGGTTAACTTGTAAACAATGCTTCTGCGACAGAAAACGGCACTTGGCAATTTTGTAGGAGTCTCCTAACAAATCTACAACGGACGGTTTTAGCAGAAGTTTGAAAACGAATCGACCAGAGACGTCTCTCACGGTTGCTGCGGCGAAGTGAGCTTCGCAAGTGAATTCTTCTACTAACATAGTGCTGGAAGAAAAAAATTATCCAGTTTCTCATCTAGATCCTGTGTACACACGCTGACGGTACTGTGGGGGTTCAATACCCTTGATCCTGATATAGAATATCGCTTACCCCGGCATCAGGACATATCTCACACAATATCCCATCTCAGTAGAGTTACGTTGTACTACCGTCGCGACAAACGGTATGAACAGTTCGGTGCGTTATCGTGTCGGCAGTCATCGGTCATCTGACCGCTTTCAACGAACTGTCTGCTGAGAGCCGGGGTGGCTCTTGCCGTATTAAGAATTTCTCTCCATTGTATTCTGACATGGGCTGCTCGTCGTCAATTTATTGCGCGTCTCGACACACGCACGTCGGCTTCAACCTGGTCGAGCCATCTAACACGATGGGCCCCTCTATTCCTGGTTCCGGTGGGGTTCTTGAAGAGAACGGATTTCACTGCACAGTCGTCCGGCATCCTTGTGACGTGGCCGGCCCACCGTAGTCTCCCAACTTTCGCCAGGTGTAGGATGGGAATCTTTCCAAGCAGTACCTGTAGCTCGTGATTCATACGCATCCACCACTCTCCGCTTTCCATTTGTATTCTGCCAAAAATAGTCTGCAACACTTTTCGTTCAAATACGGCAAGTGCTCGTATGTCTTCCGTAAGCAAAGTTGCTGTTTCAAATCCGTAGAGGACTACCGGTCTGCTTAGCGTTTTGTACATCGTCAGCTTTGTGCGGCGGCGTATGCTTCTTCATGGAAGCGTCTTGCGGAGGGAAAAGTAAGCTCGATTTCCAGCTTGAATGCGTCGTTGGATCTTCTTACTCTTATTATTGTCGGCGGTGACCAGAAATCCCAAATATACGAACTCATCAACCACTTCCAGTTCATCGCCGTCAATATAGTCACTGTCCGTGTAAGGCGAACGTTGCTTTCTCTGAAGCCTCTTCCTACCATATATTTGGTTTTCGACGCAATGATTTGTAACCCTATCCTCCTACATTTTTAGTTTGGCGTAGGTTGCCTACGTCGTCCCAAGGTTTCTAGTAATGATGTCGAGGTCGTCTGCAAAGGTTGCAAAGGCTTTCGATGCCCGCTGGCCGGATCACATCTTCAATAGCGATATTGAGTAATGTACAGGACATCCCATCCCCTTGCCGCAACCCTCTGCTCAATTCGAAAGGAATCGAGAGTGTCTGAAAAAGCGCGCGTAGCACATCACTCGCTCTTAGACATTTCGGGATGATTTGTCGGAGAGTAAAAATTTGATCTATTCTAGCACGGGTTCCCACAAAGCCCGCCTGATACTGGCCTACGAATTCTCAAGCTATTGGGATTAGACGACGCAAAAAAATCTGGACAGCGTTTACCAACGTGATGCCGCGCCCACCTAGCACCAAATCGTACATCAATAACCGAAAATTATCGTAAATAAATCTTAACAAATTCGGAATCGTAACTAAACCTTAATAAAGTCCGGCCAAGTTGATTTTCATTCGTATATAATGATAATAGCTGACATACATACGATATTCAGCACAGAATCGCATAGCAGTACGGAGCGGGTCGGGCTTAATCGGATATTGTCGTATATAATTACTTATATCGATGAAATGCGTATGTTTATTCCTCGTCACGTATATCGCCTCCAAAATATTACGGATATGCCAATTTTGCGCATCAAATACCATTTATTAATTTGTATATATGTACGTATTGCTGATTTTTAACTTTTATACACGTACAAAAACGCTAGCTGGGCGGTAACTACAGCAATCTAGCCGGTCGCTCTTTTTGTAGATAGGACAGACACCTTCCATCCACTCCTCCGGTAGTTTCTCCTCCTCCCAAATCGTCAGCCAGTTCAATTTGCACCAATTCGCAAATGTGTCCAAAATAATTTAAAGACGATGACGACACTCCTTGCAACGAATCGTCAAGTGTATTTTAATAATGTAAGCATATGCCAGTTTGCAACCATTGCCAAGAGCAATTCATTGTGTAATTAAATAGATGGTTCGGTACGACCACAGATAAGTAAAAAGATTCGGTATGATTATTGTTGAATGAAGTACATGGTTCGGTGCGACCATGGATTGTTTAATCTGTTCGGTACGATCATTTATGAATAAAATGATTCCGAAAGATCATTGTTAAACAAAGTAGGGGAATGTCGTCGTGATTGGACCACGTTTTGGAATTCGCCCCTAAACTTTCGTTTCAAAAGGAATTTTGGAAATCTTAATACATCGTTGCAAAGGTCTAAGAATAAGGTATATTTTCGGAAAGTTTTGAACTGATTGCTTGAAAAATAAAAAAAGTTATAGGCATTTACGTGAAGACAAAAAATGTTGTCATAGTCGGGCCATGTTGTACAGGTTGGGCCACCGCAGAAAATCTAAGACTTTCGTAAAGACATGAAAAGATCAAATTCCGTGAACAACGGCTCATATAGGTACAAATATCCTATTATTAATTGCATTTTTGCTAAATTTTCGGAATCTTGTAAAATCAATATTGCTACAATCGCCTTTTCCGAAGTGTACAACTACAATGAAAAAACAGCAAAAATCTAGGGTTTTATCGTATAAACTTTGCTTTATTTCATCACATTTTACGTGACTGACATTCTCTAGCGACTTTTACAAATAGCGCTTTTCTAGTATTTCACCATAGCCTTCCCAAACACCTTACTGGAGGGGATTTTTCTATAGTATTTGTGTGCAGCACAACAGACTTCATAGATTTTCAAAATTTATCTCGATAATTGCATTTCATGAAACATTTCTTGAAGAAAAGTTCATTGCGCCTGGAAAACTTTTTTTGTAAGATTTAGTCACTCAATTCAGAACGGATGTTTTGAATGCACGATGGAAACTCACAATATTGTGAAAAGTTAGCTATCACAGTAAGAAGTTGTACAATGGTTGTGTCATAGATATCATGAGTTACTAAAACTTTAAAATCGTGATAACGACAATACCCTACACTCAAGTCGCTTTTTACGCGAAAGTTGTGTTCCACGTTAATTCCTAAATTCGCGGAAAAAATCGTATAAATTTAAAAATTCGCGTAAAAAACCTCGTAAATTCCGAAATTCACGTAAAAATAGTCGCGTAAAAAACAAACCGCGTAAAATGACTACCTACAAAGTGTATGTGACTTCAGTGTATGTGGTTCGGTACGACCATAGACTATTAGAGCGGTTCGGTACGATCAATATTGAATGAAGAGAATTGTTCGGTACGATCACAGTTGAATGAAAAGATATAGATCGGATATGGATATGGAAGACCGTAGACGAACGAAATAGTTTGATGCGACCATTGATAAACAAAATGGTTTTGTACGATCATTGTCAAAAAGATGACTTTTCAATGTGAATCAAGCACCAGATTATGTATATAAGCAGTTATACTGCAAGGTTTTAAGTTACCATTGATAATTAATAGCGCTGAACTATTGTTTTCTTTTTCTGGTATCACCGCATTCAGTATGCCAGAACGCCATCAAGAAGACCCTTATATTGAAAAGAGATACAGTAATCCCCCCAATAAGGACGCTAATAGGGACCGCGTTAATGGAAACCGTGTTAATGGAGTCTATGTAGCATATGGGAATGGACTTAATTGGTTCCAACACGGAATAACTCGTGATCCTGACCATATAGACGGTTGGTGTCTTCGACAAAGTTGTACAGTACATCAACGGGTTTTCAGTAGATTATAGTATTGCGGAATTGTCTCACTACGTGGCGCTAGCGTATACGTAATATTTTTGTATAGGCTGTATCTCGCACTGCAGGCTATCTAGAAAGTTGCGGCCTTCGGGAAGGTTGCTCAAATGACTGCCACCTTCAAGATGCATGGAAAAAAGCGCAGAACTGACTCACTACGTGGCGCTAGTGTATATGTAATCCTCTTATGCAGGCTGTATCTCACGCTGCTGACTATCTAGCAAGTTGCGGTCTTCGAGAAGGTTATTCATATGACTGCGACCTTCAAGAAGGATGGCCAATATTGCAGAATTATCTCACTACGTGGCGCTAGCATATATGTAACATTCTGGTATAGGCTGTATCTTGCGATGATGACTATCTGGAAAGCTGTGGTCTTCGGGAAGGTTATTTATATGACTACCACCTTAAAGATGGTATGGAAAATATTGCAGAATTGTCTCACTACGTGGCGCTAGTAGTAGTAGTAGGCTATCTAGTAAGTTGTGGCCTTCGAGAAAGTTATTGCAGAATTGTCTCACTACGTGGCGCTAGTGTATATGTAATCTTCTTGTGAAGGCTTTATATTGCGCTGCAGTGAATACAAAATATCTGTTAAAACCATGCAACCAATTCACATTCTAATAATAAGTTTAATAAAGCTTATACAAATTTGTAAAAAAGTTTATGCCCTACTAGCACAGTTGTTATAAACTAGTTGTGGTAACCGATTAATGACTGATTTCAGTCATAAATCGGTTGCAGCAACCAGAAGTGACAAAAGTGTGCTAATTGCGTGACCTGATCTGGAAATTTTTTTGAAGAGGGGGGCAATAAAAAGATAATAACATCAGACCTTCAATAGCTAAACGAAAAAGAAAAAAACCAGTGTTTATTTTTCCATATATTAAAAATTAAATACAAAAATTTTGTACAGTACTTAAATTTTTGTTGAAACCTAACAAGCCAAAATTTTTCGACTCATCCTGGTACTCCTGGTAAGCATCCTGGTAGAGATGAACCAGTTTGGTAATAGTGGTTCAACGGTAACCACGAAATAGTATCGTAATCTAATCATCTTTTGAAAATGGCAGTTTAGGTCCCTACAACTTTTTTACATGGAACGCATCTGCTCACCGACGTGCCCAGAGGTGGGGCTCCACAATTGCAAATCAATTATTATGCAAATCAATGCTATTATGTTCAGCATGCGTGTTTTTAGAAGAAACTCGTATATCCCCCACAGTCCTCGAAAAAATAATCCATCGGGTTAGTCTACCTTCTATACGTAAATGCTACTTCCTAAATGGCCAGAAAAATCCCAGCGTCATTTGAATTATCTTCTCGAAGACCGCAACTTGGTATACAGTCAGCAGCGCGTGATACAGCCTGCTTAAGAAGATTACATATATGCTAGCGCCACGTAGTGAGGCAATTCTGTAATATTTTCCATCCCTTCTTGAAGGCCTCAGTCATATGAATAACCTTCCCAAAGATCGCAACTTTTTAGATAGCCTGCAGGGCAAAAGACAGCCTGGTTAAAAATGTTACATATACACTAGCGCCACGTAGTGAAGCAATTCTGCAATATTTTCCATTCCCTCTTGAAGGTCGCAGTCATATGAATAACCTTCTCGAAGACCGCAACTTGCTAGATAGTCAGCAGCGTGAGATACAGCCTGCATAAGAGGATTACATATATGCTAGCGCCACGTAGTGAGTCAGTTCTGCGCTTTTTTCCATGCCATCTTGAAGGTGGCAGTCATTTGAGCAACCTTCCCGAAGGCCGCAACTTTCTAGATAGCCTGCAGCGCGAGATACAGCCTATACAAAAATATTACATATACGCTAGCGCCACGTTGTGAGACAATTCCGCAATACTATAATCCAATGAAAACCCGTTGATGTACTGAACAACTTTGTCGAAGACACCAACCATCTATTAGGTCAGGATCACGAGTTATTCCATGTTGGAACCAATTAGGTCAATTCCCATATGCTACGTAGACTCCAATAAGGACGTTCGACCGCGTTAATGGAATCACTCGAGACTGTCCTTAATGGAAACGTCCTTATTCGAAACCGCGTTATTCGGGGGACTGCTGTATATAGAAGAAGTGTAATATGTTACGTGGAAATGAAAAAGAATTTCATGACTGTAAAATTTAGTAGCAGATTCCCTAGGCAGAGAATCCTACAGGTCCAGAAAGACAAAATAAATTGTGTGAAGAAAAAGTTTACTTGAAATACTAGAAGGAAGGGTAGAGTTTCGCATTACTGTAAGGATAAAAACAACAGTTACATGAAGTCAAAGTTCCTCTTAGGCTTACTGTACGAGTCGGTTCATCCTCAATACCGAAAGACCCGGAAATTTGTGTTCCTCTCAGAAAAATGGCATGAGCGAAAAGTGCTAGGCCATACGTCCATTTAGTCAGGTACACCTAACCACAATCTACAACCAGGTACCAGTAAGTTATGTTCTTATTGGTGCCGATTTAGAACGAATTTTGAAATTGCCATGTATTTGAACAACGCAAGTGCTGGTAATTGCGCAAAACTGCTGTACCATCTGAGCGTTCTGCAGCTACACTATCTCGGTTTCGTCAAGAATAACCATCTTCAGCATTTCGTTCCTTTGGGAGATATCAGTTGAATGTATTACAAGGTCAGTTTTCATCCTTAAATTAATATAAATTCGTCTATAAAAATTGATTTGAAGTGTATGAGTTAGGCATGTTCTTAATGCTTTTATATGAAATAGCTTTTTAAATCATATTTTATCTTGTGAGCAGAGGAGAGATGTGGGGATTGCACACCCCTGATAGACAATATCGCTTATCCCAGCATCACAACATGTCTCGTGCAATATACCATCTCGGCAGAGTTACGTTGTGCTACCGTCGCGACAAACGGTACGAACAGTTTGGTGTGTCATCGTCTCGGCAATGCTGATCACAGTCGGTCGTCTGCAGCTGCCTACCAAGCAAGACTTGGGTGATTATTTGTGGGTGTAATTTAAGCTTCGCACAGGTACTGATGGTTTCCGGATCTGGTTGGTTGACAGAGCTGGATCTGTTGGAATAAACGGATCTGGTAGAGATGATCCACTCCAGCGAACTAAAAATTCTCAACTAATAGTAGCCGGCAACGAAGCTCTCATAACTTCTTCAAAGACAGTGCGAGGAAAAGGTGGACGATCAGCAATTGCTGAATAACCCAAAACTCGACAGTAAAGCATAACTACTGGAACAGTCTTACATGGTGATATTGGTGATGACGGCGGGAAACTATCCCACGATTTTTCACCCAACCACACATATTTTATTTCCAGTACAGGATAAATTAGTACACCTGTGCACACCTTTACTTTATAGAAAACTGCCGACGTGGCTCACAAAACTACACTTAAATTATTTCAATTCAATTTAGCTGTTGTTAAACATTTCCATACACAAGAAAAACAAAATCGACAGGTTGGTTACTATTTATTCACTATCCTTTCTCTCTCTGGCAATTCAATTTATTGCCCGTTCCCACATAAAAGAGCAATTTTAAACGCTCATATTTCAGACGATCCATTAAACATCATCTCACTCGGAAATGGCGGAGCTTCATGGTTGCTTGTTGCCAGAGTTATCACAATAACACTGATAGCCTTGAAATGGCTGCTGGGAAAGCGCCGTTAACGTGGTACACAGACGATAAATGTGTTTGCTTCTGGCTTTTTTTTTCTTTTTTTTGTTGCAAGCACTCGTCAGCACCACCGTCTTGTTTCAGTGGAAACCAGCGCGAAAATAAAGCCAACAGCTTCCCATACAAGTGTACCTACACACGCGGGCTATGTATGATTCGTAAATTTTTATTGTTTGCCGATAAACCGCCATCAATAAGTTTGCCATTCCGCCGTTTACGAGTTTTGTTTTTTCTTCGCTTCCAATTTTTTTAAGTGCATTTCGAGACGGAGAAAAAAGTTCCAAACCAATGCGGATGCTCCGCATCCGTGACCAGCTGGATTTTTCCGAAGCAAGCAAGCTCGAGTGGTGAGAGTGATAGCAAATAAATTGTTTTTGCACGTGCGGATGGAGCTGACGTTGGTTGAGAAAAAGTAATCTATTTCGAGACGAATCAAAAGATGCTTAACCGTTTTCGGTCGAAAAAAGAAATTATGAAATTATATGAACAATGATGACATAAACGAAATAAAAATTTCTTACTTCGGCGATATTTTATGTCCTCATAAAATTCAAACAAATTAGCAAAAAATAGGACTCGAACGAAAATCTGCTTAGCATTGCGAAACATTATCGAAATCCGACGGCAAGTGATATCTGGTCCAAAGTTTGCATCAGCCTAACCGGCATTATCTCCGTCGTCGGCTCCGGCAGCGCCACCGAAGCGTGGAATGGTTGGGTGTTTTATGGTTACTGTCCTTCCTGAAAATCGAACAACCAAGTCGCATAAAAACGAAGACGATGACAAACGTAGGCAAAATGCGACTAACAGGCGGCACCGAGCAGGCAGGCAGCCTGGCAGAGAGGCGCGCGCCGGTAAAGCGAATAACAAGCCGTCGAGTAACTTTTACGGATACTGCGTTAATATTTCCGATCGGACGTGATCAGCTGCAAACAATAGAGTGCAGGTGTCGTTTATGGAAATTGTTTCATAATTTATGGACAGAATGTGAGCCAAAGTTTACACTTTTCAATGAAATTTTGGAAGACATCCCAATACCGGGAGGTTAGATTTTTGAAAGCACAGATTGTTTGAAGTTTCATCCAATTAATCAAGTAGAAAGTTTGTGCCCTTAAAAGGACTCGGAAGTACATCGTCTGCTAATTACGGAACTGTTCTTTGATACTTTGTGTTAATAACAATGTGTGCACTGGGGATGCTATCAATTACCATCTGCCATCCCTTCAGGCTCGATGATGCGGAAAATCCGTCCTGTGCTTTGTTCGTTCGTCAATGCAAATCATGCTACAAAACATGCCGCATCTTCAGTTGTTCCTTCACGTGCAGAGACGAACACTGCCTGCCTGGTTACCGGTATTGTGGCAGGTTGCGTCATTATCCCTGATCAGCCCCTCGCCCCACCCACTCAGCAGCACCCAGCCGACCTTAACAAGAAGGTTTTCCGTTTATCCCATCATAATAAAAAGCAGTAACTGTGTTCAGCTCGTTTTCAGTGTTTACTCTTCAGTTTCTCTGATTCCTGAAGAGACACACTACTAACTGGTTGGATTCCATGCATACAGGTAGGTACCGTCGTGGTAGCTTTTGACGAAATCATCATTGCAATGAAGCCTAAACACTCACATTCGTAAGCCATGTCTAAGGGCACACAAAGCGACATCGTCACCGAGTCGTCCTCGTCCGAGAAGAAATAATGCTTCGGAACAATAATCCTTCCAGCCGGCAGGGAGCGCAAGTCACGGCTTTCGCTAGGTAAAGTGTACCCGCAATATTAGCCTGATTTCCCCGGAGATCTAATTACATTACAGCGTGAAGTTGAGCGTGTAATAAAAATATCCAACTCGTCGGCGGCAGCAGCCGCTGTCGGGGGTGAAAATAGTGCCGCACTGTTGAATGAAGGCACCAACCAGTTAGTCAGCCAGTCAGTCAGTCTCTGGCTTGGGAACATCACGTGTGAAAAGCTCTTGCTAGCGTACTGAATACCTAGCCTAGCTAGCGCCTCCTGTAAGATATGGAGAGCAGATAACGTGCAAAAAAGCCTTCGCTGCAGCACATCATGAAAGCAGCCGCTAAGAACGTCCTGTTTTCATTTCGAGCGTTGATTCACGGAAAACTGTGTCGCGTTTTCATTACACGAGCGCGATTTGTCGCGGAAATTCCGAGATTTTGTAATAGAGATTTTAGCGAGTGCTCACACGTTAATCATACAGGATGTTTTTGTTAGCATTTATTTTATTTGGCACCTTTTTTGGCTTCAACTTTTATAGCATAAAAGAGTATATTGCGAGTTTGGATCAATTTAAGGCGAGCAACACGAATATTGATTTCTGTGACTAATTAAATAATGTAGGTTAGAGAAATTACTCTTAACTTAAATAACTTAAGTTTACATTTACTTAATGTGCACTGTTTGACTGAAAAGCAGAAGATTGCAAGAGTCGAAAGATGGTGACAGCTGCTCAAGTGGTACGGTAATTGTGAAATTATGTTTCCGGACGAAACAATGTTCCTGCTACAGGATCACCACATCGGATATATGCAGCACATTATGATATTCCTCGGGATAAACTGGCTGTTATATACCAGAATATTTCCAGGGTTATGGAACGGCGATGTTTCTCCAAAAATTAGAAGGTTACAATGCTGTTCAATTGGTGTTAAAATCAAAACTAAATATTACATCGATAATGTTTTGAAGAATCGTAGTCAAAAACACTAGATGAATGCACCCTACTGCTACCAACAAGATTCTACACCGTCTCACCAGGCGAAAGCTACACAGGTTTGATGTGAGAACAATTTTCCGGATTTTATTTCTTTAAAAGGGTGGCCTGCCTCTTCGCCTGATTTGAATCCTCTCGACTTCTATGCAACGGGTTACATGCTAGGCCAACTAAAGAGCACCAAAGGATTAACTGTGGATACTTTCAAGCAAGATTTGGGATGAAATGCCTCAGGATATCGTACGTGCGTGTTAATTGTGACGCTTTTTAATAACGATTGCGACTGGTAATTAACACGAAATACACTCAAAATTAAAATTTATGCAAGCGACTTATTTTTGTAACCACTAACTATACTGACAGGTATTGACTGTTCAGTTAATCATTGAGTGAAAACAAAGCATTACAGTTGACAACTAAAATTTTGGAATTGTTTTCGATGCCCCACTGCACAACAACAAACGAGTTCAGGGAGAAATGTAAGTGTGTATGTGTTAGCTCACTCTGTTTTGTTTATGCTTGCCAAGTTTTGTCATTTTGTCAAAACAAGAAGCATTCTGCGAGCGCGTTGTACACTTCTACGAATTGCACCAAGATCTCGGCAATAAGTATACGGTACAACATTTTAAAAGCGAAAATGTTGCGGCTTCGACTATTAACCATATCCTAAGATCCCCAACAACTACTCGCAAACATGGTAATGAAGGACCAGTCAAAATTATGGATGCAGAAGGACTTCGTTCTTTTTCCATTTGTACTCAAAAACCACAACCCGACAAATCTACCTCAGTGTCGCCCAATTGAAGATTTCTTCGGGATTTTGAGCTCCTTGGTATACAAAAATAACCGGAGAGCTACGAATTGCAAACAGTTGATTGGTATAATAATCAAGAAATGCATTCGTAAAGTTAACATGACGGCCGTACAACGCTCATGTTCCGAAATCAAACGGAAGCTTCGCCAAATAGCCGATTGCGAACCGTTTTCAAATGTTCACTAATTCTTTTTTCAGTAATGGACAATGTATCTTTGATTTCAGTGAATCAAATCTTCTTCAAATATCTTTATCGTTTTTGACAGCTTGAGAAATAAATTCCAAAATTTTAGTTGTCACCCGTTATTAAATAATCTATCAATTAATATAACTGATTCGATTCTATTTGGATCCTATCAACATCTTTGTTTCATTACTTGCTTCTGCCTCCATTGATTGTAAAAACTACGATTATAACAAAAAACAATTATGCGGCTGACCTCATTACAAGGTGAAGACAAAAACGGCAGGTTCATCACCCCAAGGCGGTAATATAGGACCATTGCTATTTAACACTGTTTTCAATCACGAAATCTTATTGCTGGATGTTGGTGATAATCTTAAACTGTAACTTGTTGTAAGCTCTATCGATGAATGTCAGTGATTATTAGAGCACTTGGATATATTTGTGAGCTGATGCTGTAGAAATTGTTTTTTTTTGTTAGGGGGGAACTTAATCTACTTTGTCCATTGAATTGATCTTTTGTAGTATTGGTATGTAGAAGAGTAGAGAAATTGGTTACTCGTTAGTATCATGTAATTGTCAAACTGGGTTCATGGCTGTACGTCTCCAATTTCTCGAATGTCCCACACTTCCCAGGTCTTGCTCCACTTGATCTATCCTTCAAGTATGCTGCGCATTTATGCGCCTGGTCAGAGCCGGAGTTTAGGCCGACGAGCCCGTGTGGTGGAACAGAGCCTCGCGCTTCAGGGGGGCCTCGCGCTTGGTGATGACTAGAGAAAAAGGTTAAAAATTCTAGTGGATAATCCCTGGCTGTATACTACACAATTGACAGAAATATTTGTATATTTTGTATTGTTTCCTTTCCTCTTTTATTTAAATGTTGAGTGTAAAGTGTTAAAAAAAATTGATGAAATTACACCTCGCTGCTTTAAAATGTATCGTTTCATAAGGTGCTAAGCGACTCGGCTCTGCTTGCACGCCGATTGTTTACTGAGAATTCAATCAAGTGGTACTTAGCTCTTTTGAACCAATGAAATCTCCAGATCCGGATGGTATTATACCCGTTTCTTACAGAAAATGGATAACATTATAATGTCCAAGATTATTAACATTTTTCGAGCCAGTTTCACTTCGGGACATATCCCGGAGAATTGGCGGAAAGTAGACAGAGACCGAAAAAGCATACCTAAGACAGATAAAAAAGAGAAAAACACGCAACAGGCTTTCAGACCAATAAATTTGACATTAATGCTTCTCGAGTTGATAGAGGAAATCGCGGATAACTATATCCGCAATGAGTTTTCAAAGAACTCTCCGTTGCATGGAAATCCAGACGCATACCAACACGGTAAATCTACGGAAACTGCATTGCTCTGCGTTGTGACGTTAATTGAGAAATCGCTTATATATCAAGAGGAGGCACTTTGGGGTTACCTTGATATTGAAGGCGCTTTCGATAGCGTGTCGTTCGCTTCAATTCTTACGGCTCTCTTTCAAACCGAATCAACTAAAATAAGTTATATTCTAAATAACATGTGTCGTTGATTCTTCTCGGTGAAAAAAAGCCTCTTTTCCTTTTCTGCGTAACGTTTCAGGCTAGTACGATTCACCTATCGTCAGACGCATTTCAAATTTAATTATTTTCTCCCCAACGCTGACGCTGAGATCCACTCGCACGTTGATGAATGATCATCGCCTGTTTGTCGTTTTCATACTTGTTGCATGCCTGCTTGTTCGTTTTAGATTCTAGCAATGCTTACAAGCACTGAAATCACAACCTCGTTGGGAGATAAATCGCTTAACATTTTCGGCGATGAAAGGAAGCCCATAGGGAGCTTTCTCACGCATTCCTTCACAAGCAGCACATCTTGGTTACGAGACTATTGCTTACGTCGAGGACGTAGTACTTATCGTCAGAGGAAAGTTTGGGATAAAAAACTAAACTTAGCAGCCCACCTAGATTACCTGTTAAGATAGCATCCCGTTGGAATCAAACGGGGTTGCAGACTAAACAGTTAAACAGTGAGCTATCCGCAATCAGGGGACTACTAACTGTCCTACACAGTCCTGCTCTTTATCATTCAAACAGTATCGAATGATATCGACACCTTCCGCTTTTGTAACTCTGCACTTGAAAGTTCAGCGCATCTGCTCTGTAATTGTGGAGCTCTTGCTTTATCTAGGCATAACTTCTTCGGAAGTTTGCTGCTTACTCCATACCGAGAATAGAACCCAAGTCACAAAAGGTCATTCACGGCACAAGATTACAACTATCTAGCTCAACTTCATCAATAGGTATGAGCAGTCCGGAAACTGTGTACGGAAATCGAAGCCTGCGCCAATCGTTAAATCTGTCACAGTGGCCTTTCAACCCAATACCCTTCTGGTATACAAAAAGAGGCCTCGCTGCTTAATCTGCACAGGGCCTCGCGTGCTGCAATACCAGCTCTGCGCCTGGTAGTAGCCGGATTCGAGGCGAAGACCATTTTTGCGGGATGGCTGTCTGGTATTCTCACAACATGTTCCGCTCATTGTACCCTTGCAGCTTTATCGACTTTCAACTGGGTTCGCTAAAGGGCTGCGTCAGCTCGTGGTTCATTCTTCTCTTCCATACACCGTTCTCACATACACCGCCAAAGACGGTTCTAAGCACACGACGTTCATAAACGGCCAGTGCTTTCAAGTCCCCGTCGAGCATTGTCCACGTTTCGTTCACGTGGAGGACTACCGGTCTTATTAGCGTGTTGTTCATGGTACATTTGGTACGAGGGTGAAGCTTACCAGACCCAAGGGACTTATGGAGTTCGTAGTAACCACGATTTCTGGCAATACGCCGCGTATTTCTCTGCTGCAGTTATTATCCAACGTCATCAACGACCCGAGGTATAAAAATTCATCCACCACCTCGAACTCGTTCCTGTCAACAACCACACTATTGCCTGTGCTCAATTGCGCTCGGTTTCTTGTACTTGATTTTAGACGTATTCACCACTAATCTAAACTTCACTGCTTCACTGGCTTGACAACGCGCTCGATCTCTTCACATAGCACTGTACATCATTCAACGTGACCTTAGTCAGTCTTGCCAGCTTCTCGTTTTCATTCACAACACAGCTCTGCATCAAAAAAACTGTATAGGATTTTTCAACTGATTCTTATAGATTTTTGTCCACTGAACTCAGAAAAAATAATAAAAATTGTCCATCACGTCACGTTTCCATGTAATACTTGTTGAATAATCTTGAAAGTTGGTTTTAGATATAAAGCAGCCGAAATATCCCGGATGTAAATTACATAAAAAAAAATTGAGTTTTACATCAGAATTGTATTTATTAATGTAAACCCTTCCATGTTTTGGAAGAAAACCATATACGATGGAGAAACTATGGAGAATATTATTTTAAAGTAAATTTGGTGCGCTCAAATACACCCACTTGCGCTCAGTCGACTGTGCTGCCTTATAGAAGCAAATTTGATAAAAGTTATGTATGAAACTTTTGTAGAACTGAATGCAATCTACAATCATTCTGAATTGAGTACTCCATTACTTTTGTATTTACGTGGTAATAGTTTTGCAACTTCATCCTTAGCTCAAACAAACGTTCTATTTATATAACAAGGCTTAAAGGCCGTCTTTATTATAAATGAAAAAATTATGCACTACTCTATTCAACAAAATTGTAGATTATATTCAGCTCTACAAATGCTTCTTACATATCTTTTACAGATTTTACTTCTGTGAGGCACAGCAGTTGAATTTGCGTAAGTGAGCGTACCTAAGTACATTAACCCAGTGTTGGAGGGCAAAAAAAGAGTAAAGATAAAAATTTCAGTTCAGTAGTATTTTTCCTGTAGTAAATTTACTGAAATAACAGAAAAAGATCTTATTTAGATTTTTTAATACGAATCTGTGATAATAATTTTTCCATCTAATTTGCAGACCTGTGTAATTTTTCATAACTCTTCGCAGTCGATAGTATCGTAAGCAGTCTTGAAAACTATGAATAGGTGGTGCGTAGGGACTTGGTATTCGCGACAGTTTTGGAGGATCTGTCGCAGCACAAAGATTTGGTCCATTGTCGATCGCCCGTCTACAAAACCGGCTTAATAACGTCCCACGAACCTACTAGCCAGCGGCGTTAGATGGCGATAGATGATCTGAGAAGCACTGTCAGATCAGAGAACCGTTGTCAGATTGTCGAGCTGAGTCGAATGGTATATGAGACTCGACCCTAGGACCCTCGAATCAAAAGTCGGATTTTCAGGATACTCTATATACTTTCTAATATCGCCCGCTCAATCTTACAACTAGGTATCTAGATAGAAATCGTGTGCAACATGCTCAGTTGTAAGATTAGGCGGGTGTTATATGAAAAGCAAAAAATTCTACAACTCCTAAAAATGGTCTCAAATTCGCAAATGTCGCCCGATTTGGCTGAAATTTTGACCAAAGGCTTTTAGGATTGAATACAAAATGAAAAAGGGCTACCTTTACGCTATCAAGACAGAAATAAACAAACAAACAAACAAACAAAACAAGTGGTGTGTAACCATCGTGAATGTATATATATCCATAAAGCTTGTTCTATAAGCTTTCTAAAAACGTTTAAAAAACTTAAAATTGTTTGGAAAATGATTGAGTTATTCATGATAGTATGTGGACAGCTAGCCAAAAACAGTTTTTTGCAATAACTTGAAATTTTGAGGGTGTTAAGAAGATTTAAAATGTGTATTTATGATGTACCAGGTGTGACTAACAACGTACACTAGGTCATTTGAGAAGTATTTTTTCCGTGTAACACCGTGTAATGGAATGTAGCACCTAGGCTTTGCTTTCTTTTACTGTTTGGTATAACGCAGTTTGCCGTAAAAATATTGGCATAAACATTAGGGACAATTTGGTAGAAACAAACAGCATTATGCCCAATATATTTCTGTTGGACGGATGGCTTTGGTTCTCATTGTATTGTGGCGTAGTATAATTTGCTCAAGTATTCGTGGGAAGGCGAAGTTTTGTAAATTATGCCTATTGTCCATTATGCCTACCGTCCATTATGCCTACCGCCAATTATGCCTATCACCCATTATACCTACAGAGACTATAGGTTACAGAGACGAAAAGTCACTCAAAAACCGCTAAATTTTTAATCAAAGCGGAGGGTTACTTTTATTTATGATGGCACTCTCCGCTTTAATTCCAAATTTAGCGGTTTTTGAGTGCCTTGACGCCTCTGTAATCTATAGTCTCTGTAATTACGCCTAACGTCCATTATGCCTTATGTCCGTATGCCTAACGTCGCGCACCCAGCCAGCTCGTGTGTATTGCCGCAGGTCTAATAACTGGAGTGCACATTTCTTTACGTTTGCTCTGTGGACCCCTTCTAGCATACCTCCTGCAGCGCTACAAGATCGAACCTGCGGGCCCTCAATAAATCGGAAAGGATGCGGGTACTTCCCAGAAAAATGAGAGACTTGCAGTTCCATGTCCAGAACTTCCATTCGTTAATCTTTTTTCGTTGCTTTGGTCTATGCCGATTGTTCCGGTTAATATTCACATTACATCAACAACTTATGGAGAACTTACGAATCGAACGCGTGCAGAAAAGGTTTGTCCGGTACGCATTTCGAGAGCTGCCTTGACGAGACCAGGTGAATCGAACTCCGTACTCCGATCGCTTTCGCCTCCTCAGGTTTGAAACTCTTGAGCGACGTCGGAAATTTGAATGCCCAAATATACTGTCACAGTTCAACTTCCGTGCCTCGCAGCGTTGACTTCGATCAATTGGTTTACTACCTATAACAAAATTTTCATCGTACGACCTTTGGTCTTCCTATATTTTGTAATGCGGAGGATCTATTTGACTTCGGTGTACCGTCACATAAGTTACTATCGTGTGGATGTAGACCAAAACTCTGACGTGGTCTAAAAAGTAAAACTGGACGCTCCTCGTACGTCACCGACTCGCTTCTTGTGGTTCGAACTGGTACCATTTGACATAGCTTTGTTGACATGGTTATAAAGAACATTTGGTCTAAGTTTCGTCAAAATACTCCACCACGTTGCGGAGCTGTACAGAATGGAACTCGAACGACGTGATTTTTTTCAAATCCAAACAAATCCAAAAGAACATTCAAGAAAACCGGAAGAAGGGACCGAGTGTTGAGGAGAAAGATATTGAAGTGCGTTAAGTCCAATCCTGGCATCTCCTCCCGGGATATGGCTAGAAGGTACAATGCCAACTATCAAACCACGCGGAATATCTTCACTCGGGAAGGGTATAAGTCTTACAGTGCTAGTAAACATCCGAGTCGGCATTTGAGGCAGAATTTGGTAGCCAACAAGCTTGCTAGATATACAAGTTTTGACGAAATTCAACGGATGAACACCGAAAATTTTGCATTGGAACTGGGCGTGACGAAGGATCTGGCAAGAAATATGTAGCTGTGGACTAAAGACTGAGTAAGTATTAAGTGTATACACGGAAGAATGTTTGATGAAACGGATTTAGCCATTCATTCGAAAACGTAAAGATAACGCTATATTCTGGCCTAATTTAGCCAGCTGTCACTACTCTGAAGTGGTGCTAGAGCGGTATGCAGCAAATAATGTTGCCAAAAGAGATGATACCTCCAGATTGTCCGGAGTTTGAACCCATTGAAAAATTTTGGGCAATTGTCAAATAACGACTTAGGCGAAGCGAGGGGACAGTCAATAGTGGTAAAGAAATGCATTCAAAATGGAAGAAACCTGCTGATTTAGTCGTATCTTCAACTGTGCAGGGTGTGATGAGTTTTGTTAAGCAACAATTTCGAGTTTTTATCAGAACCAGAAAAATGCTATGATGTCGTACTGTGAAACCTAAAGCTGAATAGAAATAATGCAATTCAGTCAATTATGGGTTTTTGCGACTGTCCAGTGGCGAATTATGGGTTGTTCTATGCGTTCATAATAACTTTTAACCGGGCTGTACTGAAGGATGCTGGGCACATCATTGATATATATCGCAAATAAAATTGGGCCTAGTATAGAACCCTGTGGAACTCCAGTTGTTATAAGCAGAAAGGAAGAGAGAATATTATTACTGAAAACTACCAGCAAACATCCTGTTAAGTAAGGCCGTATAAAGCGTTGTGTCAAAAAATATAAAAATATCGGGCATTAAGTTCAACTCACTACCATTTCGATCCCCATTATTAAAATTATTCAATGCGAAATTAAAAAAATTGAAAAGATGATGGGACACTTCCCCCAGTGTGCCTCATTCTAGGCACGCCAGCGGCGATGCACCAATACATCGGGTGGCAAATTTCTTACTCCACTTCGGGCACTCAAAACATTGACATTTGCACTGTACTATAGCCAGCTGTTCCCCTAGGGACAGTACCGATAAAAACTCCGTTGACCATTAGCCGACCGAATTGAATGGAAATCTCTCGGTAGCACGAACGAACGTACAAATATAACCAATGGCATTGCATTGGCATGGGGAAACTTTGTTTGCCTCTGTATCGTGGAAATGCTTCGAACCGAAAGCTGAAGTATTCCATTTGCCTGTCCCAGGGCGATGCGCTACTAGAACTACTACCGGTCGGAAGTAAACTTTTCTTTTTGAGTAGTTGTTTTTCGCAATTGCATCCTAATTTGCAGTTTCATCCCCGGGAGTCAAACGATCAAAGAACTGCGTCCGGTCTAGTCGGTACTATTTGCAATGAGAGTTTGAAAAAAAAAAACAGATTGACGTCCGGTATTCGTTTCAAATGTTGCTTTCCTATGGCTTGAGCCACAGGACACGAAATATGAGTGGAATTATTGCCGTCCTCAACTTTGCTTTGTAAACTATTTCGTTCGTTGTGTTTAAATCTGCAACTCCACAGCTGTTGGTACGGTGCCATCGAGGTTAAATATAGCAATTTAGCAGCTCAGTTCCGACGGAAGGTGAAAATTCGATACGTATACAGGACTTATTGCCAACCACCAAAACCGCAGTGCAGCGCATGTTGCGGCCGCGCCGATTCTGATTTGTGGCTGTGTTTAAGCTAATTAGTGTCATGTTAAACGGTGACAGGTGGATTTGCTTTGAGCAGCTGAAACATTAACTAATGTTGTTAGAGCATTTGCGGGTAATCTCGGAGCGAGTCCCGAAATTCAATTAGTTCGTCTACCAAACAGTCTACCGTAGATGAAATGTGAGAAACCGAACAGTGTTTGGAAGGACGAAAAGAAAATAACAGATTGGAAAACAAACGTTAGTTTCCTTTTAAGAAAAAAAACTTTATCGAGCGGGGGAGTCGCACTAAAAACATATCGACAAATTTAAAACCACTTTTAGCGATAAATCGCTTTATGTTTGTTTTACCCCCCGGAGTGGTAAAAACTTGCCAGCGAAACAAAGCATCCATAAATAAAAATAAAAGTGCAATATGCGCACTGATGGTTCGTTCCTCCTCCGCCGACCACATCAAGCAAGGAGCACCACAATCCCATTTGGCCGGAACTCTATATCGGAGCGTTTTCTTCGTACAACAGCTCACAACCCCGCCCGATTCTCGCCCGATTGCCGCCGGACAGCAAGTGCCTCCCACCGACCGGTTTGATTTAAAACCACTCTAACTGGCGCGCTGTGCAAGTTTAACGTCCTCGAACGAGAAAAAAGCAACAGCAAAATCAAACATAAACCCGTCAGCGAGTGTGGTAGGGACCACGCACTGCGCCACGGGATGGCAGTTTTATTTTCGCTCGGCGCGCAAGCCAGTTATACCGAACCGAACGGCAAGATTCCCAATAAAGCGGGATTTGAATCGAATGCTCGTTCGACCGAATCGTCCGGACCAGCAGGTGGCAGGGTAACTTCGTCGTATGTGGGACACTTGTGGGGTCGATTCGATCCGGACGTGCCCGGGGTATCCGACGACCGGCGCGCGATGTCCCGACGAAGGGCCGGCACTGCGGTATAGGAAGGACAACGCATAAATTCACTGTTAACATAAATAAAATATACGAGAAGAAGAAAAAAAAACAAAAAACACCGAAAGGTTTTATCGCCCGCAGTGGCTTTGCGGATAGGGAATTGGGATTGGGCAGTTAACAGTAATGAAACAATGTTGCCTTCGGGGTTGATTCACGTGTCGGGAGCTTAAATTGTGGCAAATTGTGTATCGAAATAAATGCCTACATTGGTGTTTTATTAGCCGTAGGACTAGCCAGTGCGGAAATTTTGAACTACGTTAAAAACAAACGATGTGGAGGTTTAAATAATGGTCGATAAACAGTTAGCGGTTTCTTATTGAGTATATAACCTGTAATTTTCTCTTACAACAAAACGGTTCAGAATGCATGCAACTTTGCATACTTTTCAAAAATCAAAGATCAATAAGGAATAATTATAATTAACTAGCTGATTGCCCATCCTTACTTGGGATCCCTTCGCCTCTCAGCTACTTGTACATTTGTTATTGTAGCGAAAATTCTCATAATACAAGAAATAAAACACCTTTTCTTCATTTGAATGTGTCTACGTTTTGTCAGCTCTCGCCTCTGGCGGGACAACCTCAGCCACTTGTAAATCTGTCTTCTATTTGGCAATCCCCATAAAGTCAGACAAAGCATTTTTACGTATTTGAACCTCCCCCTTATCAATGGTCAGCCTATTCTCCCCCTGCGGAAGCCTCCTCTTGTCCAGTTACACTAGTATAACTGTTATCTTTTTAAACGCAGGAGAAACGTACCCCTCTACCCATTTGAACCTTCCTTCTCACTTTTAAGAGATCGCCTCCCTCTTTTGTCAACCCTCTGCGCCTTTTTTGAGAATAAACCTTTCCTTAGCTTCAAAAATAATAGAAAAGTTTTTCAGTCACTTCCATATGAATCTGTTGAGAAAATACAGCTATCTAACTGACTAACTTGCATAACTCAGTAGAAATGTATAAAAGCATCATCTACAGCTGTTGCAGGACCACTGAGAACCCTGCCGGACCTCAGAAGCACTCCTCAATAATGAGCGAGAACTGTCATCGATGGATAAGTGTAAAAGGAGGGATAGAAAACAAAAATACTAATTGAAATCAAATGGTGGTGAAGGCGTAATTAATTGCAGTTTTTTGCTTATTTGTATTTAAAAGTAATTAACCTAAATTAACTAAAACTTTAAGCAGTTTCTAAGATTTGGGTTAACTGGACTAGAAATTAAAGTGAAAATTTGACTTGAAATCAAACTTGACACAAAGCATTATATTTGGATTAATTTGGGCTAGAAGTTTTACTTCAAATTAAACTCCAAAGTGGACTTAGACTTGGAGTAGTTTGGACTGGTAGCTTTGCTTGGAATTAGAAATGAGACTTGAAAGAGAAGGTGAAGTTTTTATTTGAAATTATAATTAGAATTTGATTTGAATTTGGATTCGAAATTGAGCTTGAAATTGAAATCGGACGTAAATTAGATTTATATTGGACTTAAGATTAGACTTAAAGGGTGGCAGCTAAAATTTTGGATTTTTTGGAATTATGCTCAACAACCAACGAACTCAGAGAGAAATGAGAGTATGTATGTGTTAGCTTTCTCTACTCTTTTTGTTAATATTTTTTGTTTTGTTTATGCTTGCCCAGTTTTGGTAAAAATGGCGTCGAAACAAGAAGCATTTCGGGAGCGCGGTGTACACTTCTACGAACTGTAACAGAAATCTCGGCAAAAAGTATACGGTACAATATTTAAAAAGCAAATATGTTGCAGCTTCGACTGTTTACCATATCGTAAGATATTCGCAAGCAAGGTAGTGGAAGACCACCCAAAATTATGGACGCAGAAGGGCATCGTTCTCTTTCTCGTTTCTTCAACAATAAGCCCTCTGGTTTGGCTATCAATTAAGATGCAGCAGACGAATGTTTGAAGAAAATTTTGATCCCGTTTCTACAAAAGCATTATGCAGATGGACAATACGTATTTTGGCCAGATAGAGCATCACCCAGCTAGCATTTTCATATGTATAAAAATGGTAAAAATCAGCATTACGTACAGATATACATGCTAAATAAATCGTATTTCATGTGCAAAATTGGCATATCCGTACTATGGAGGCGATAGACGTGATTACGAATAATTTTGAGCGTTACGACTATATAAGTATTTATATACGATAATATCCGATTAAGCGCGAGTCGCTCCGTACTACTCTACTATTTTGTGCTGAAAATCGTATGTACGTTAGTCATTATCATTATATACGACAAAAAATCAACTTGATCCCACGTTATCCAGCTTTAGTTAAGAGTTACGAGTTTGTAAGGAGATATTTACGATAGTTTTCGTACATTGATATACGAGTTGGTGCTAGCTGGGCATCGCATTACGCCAAAAAAATACAATCGTACCTGAATACCCATTCAATCGCATTTTTACCCAAAAACCACGACCCGAAAAATCTATCTCAGGGCGCCCAATCGAAGATTTCTTCGGGATTTTGAGTTCCTTGGTGTACAAAAATAACTGGAGAGCCACGAATTGCAGTATTGTTGATTGATTGGTAGAATCAAAAGATGCATTCGCAAAGTTGACTTGACGGCCGTACAACGCTACTGTTTCGACGTCAAACGAAAGCTTCACCGAACAGCCGATTACGGACCGTTTTCAAATGTACACTAATTTTTTTTCAACAATGGATAATATATCTTTAATTTCGGTGAATCAGATCTTCTTCATGTATCTTTGTCTTTTTTTTTGACAGCTTGAGAAAAAAATTCCAAAATTTAAGTTGCCACCCGTTAAAATTACATTTGAAACTAGACTTGAAATTGGACTTAAAATCGCAGTTTAAATTTAACCTGGAACTTCACATTGGACTTAAATTAGACTTTAAATTAGGAATAAAATCGGATATTCAATTGGACTTCAAATAGAACTTGACATTGGTCATTAAATTATGCTTGCATTTGGACATGTAAGGGTAAACGGGGTAACAACGCCCGCCGGGGTAAAACCGCCCACCATGGTTTTACAGGGCCTTGCTCAAATTGGTGTTAAATGTTGATGACAGTCAAATTACTGAATGCGTACGCAATATTTTACAATATCTTGTACAGCAATATAGTATAAACTATCGGAGAAATAAATAAAAACAGATTTTTCGTTATAATCGCTTCGTTTTTTATAACTTTGTTCCCGCAGAACTTAGGGTTTATTTTATTCAAAACGCTAAAACTTTTAGTAAATCCAACCCATATCGCATCTCTGATCCTGTCTTCATCCGACAGTACTTAAATTAGGTAATTGTTCATGCAGTTTTGTTGAAATAAATAGTGAAATGTGTAAGTCGATCATTTGGGGGTAAAACCGCCCACAACGAACGGCGTAGGACCGTCGTGCATAATGCTAGTGCGATAAGGAGATTTTTAAAATAATTGCATAGTTTGGACCAAATAATCTTAGATTTACATAAAACAATGTAAATGTGCTTAACTTGTAGCTGGTAGACTGTTTGAAAAAATCTAAATCGCCAATTTTCCCTGCGGGCGCTACGGACATTTTCTTGTTTTCTCGGATATAGCTTTTTTCAATAATTCCTCCCTCTTGGAACAAATATCATGGAATAAACATTTTTGTAATGAAAATATAGCAAATTTTCTTAGCAATGCAAAAATAATATGGATCTGGTTTATCAATCAGAACAATTTGAAATGTCAAAAAATGACCCACTGGATCAATTGCAGGAACTTTTGTTGAACCCATATTGTTATATTTTATCTTAGATCCTCTCTAGTCCTTAAAGATTGACTCCAGGATGCCTAACCCGATCCATCTTGTTGTCTAAGGAAACTACACGGTATCAATTTCAAGACTGTTGGTACCTATAGTACTGATATTCTTCCAATACGAGTGGTTGCCGGACACTTTTTCGAAATTGCGAATCTCGGGAAACCATGTATTGTTTGATGGCAAACTGATTCAATTTGTTTAAATTAGATAAATTCACGAATCCAATGCCACCAGTTTCGTTCAAATCGGTTGAATATTGGTAAAGTTATACGCTATGGCGGTTTTACCCCGTTAGTGGGCGTGTTTCACCCCGCATGGAAAAAATACTCTATTTTTTGGACGTGTTTTCAAATCGCAATAAAAAATAGAAAATCATTACAGATATTTATGTTTTTATTTTTTACATGTAGGTAATAGATCAATTGTTCATTTGAAGCAGATAAATTAGAAATTGAGCTACAACTTTTTTTTACAGAGGTGGTTTTGCTTAAGTGGGCGGTCTTGCCCCGCTTACCCTTACACGAAATTAGACACGAAGTTTTACTGGAAATATCGATTAACCTTTTTAGTTTTACTCTCTCATGTGTTTTGGCATTTTTTGTTCCATTTTTCTCTTTTTCAGTTTCGCTTTTTTCCTTTTTAGTTCCTTTTATTCTTCTTTTCTGTACCGTTTTGTTAGTTCTTGTTCGTACTTTTTTCCGTTTCTTCGGTTGTCTTTTTTTTATCCCGTGTTATTTATTTCAATGTTCCATTTTTCAGAAATTACCCTTTTTTCCTTACTTTCAGTGCTGTCTTCCCTGTAGCTTTTCTTTTTGATTGTCATTCACATTTTTGTAATTTTTTTTCCAGTTTTCCGTATTTTCTCTCCCTTTTTTAGATTTCATTTTCTAATTCTTAACCTCCTTTCGTTCTCGTTTTTCGTCTTCGTCTGTTCCGTTTATCCTCTTTTAGACACGACGCTTTTCTACTTTTCTACTTTTCTGGCATGCTTTTTGTGTTTTGGACCCCTTTTTTAGTTTTGATCTCCGCTCTTCCTGTTTTCTCTTCCGTTTTACATTTTTCTTGCATCCGCTTTTCTATTTCTCTTAACCCTGTTTTCTGTTCCATCCTTCCATCGCATTCTGTCCCATCCTTTTCTTTTTATATCCCGTTTGACCTCTTTTTCCTTTTTTCTCGTTTCCTCGTTTGCTCTATCAATTTTATTTCTTTCTCGCTTACCTCCTTTTCTCTCTTGTTTTTCCTTTATCTGTACTCTGATGTTTCCACTATCTCTTCTTTCCTGTGCCGGTTTTAGTCCCTTTTTAGCTTTCCTATTCTGTTCTTCGCCTTTTTCTTCCGTTTTTCTTTTTTACCAGTCCCGTCATTTCCTGTCTTTGTTTTCTGGTCTGTCAACTTTTTTTTTCTATTTTTTCCGTTCACTTGTTCCGTTCTTTCTCTTATCATGTCCCGCCTTTCTTCCTCTTCTGTCACGTTCTGTTTTTCTTTTCCGTTTTTCCTGGTTCTACTTCAATTTTTTTTTTTCAATTTACCTGTTCCTGTATTTAGTTGTTTACTTTTCATCCTTTCATAATCATTTTTTCTCCTTTTTTGTTTCGGGTTTACTCGTTTTCTGTTCAGTTTTTCTCCTTATCTGTTCAGTTTTTCATCACTTTTATCTCACTTTCCTCGTTTTATAATTCCTTCTTTTCTCTCATTTTGCTTCTTTACTCTTCCGTTCTCCCTGTTTTTCGGTCATTTTTTTTGCTCAGTTGTCCGTATATTCTTCCGTTGTCATCTTTACCTTTTCTCTCTTTTTGCGTCCCATTTTTGTTCCAGTGTCACGTTTTTTTTTCGTTTTTCTTTCTTTAAGGCCAGTTATTCTTTTTCTTTTTCGCGGGCTTCCTCTCTTTCTGCCCCGTTGTTACACTAACTGTCACGTTTTCCCTTATAATATTTTCTGTTTTTTTTTTGGCTCCAGGAACAGCAGGAGAAGGACTATCTCAAGATCCATTGGTAATCCATCTGTAAATATGCTAAGCAAATTTACTCACATTTTCCATTTTCCACGCTATTTGGGAGACATCAATTTTCCAATTAGGTAAATATTCAAGAAAGTCGAGTTTTTCGGCCATAACTCATGAACAACAGAAAATGGTAAGAAAAATTTATCATTAAAAGGTTTTTTTCCCATTTATGGACTCATCACTGCGACCAGTATAATTGATGCACTGCACTGCATTTTTTTGCTATAATGCTTATTAAATTTTATGCGTGCTTGTGTGTATTGGGGTTTCTCCTTCCTTCAAAGCTTGATATATTTTACCCACTTATTCCTCACTACTATCCCATATTATAGCCGTCCATGGCGAGGACTCATTCGTACCTCTGACCAGTACACGTAACTATAGGAGGGACATTTGCACTGTCAAGAGGCTTCAGAGGGTAAATATAGAATTCAGCATGAAGGAAGGGTAAATGAGGGGCCTGAGGATAAATCCATGCTAAAGTCACTTGACATCGAATGGCTTGATTATACTAAGATTCGAGCCCATTAAAAGGTTAGATTGACAAACAAAAGTAAATCAATCCAAAAATTTGCATGTGATGTGACGTAATTTTTCGGCATTTCTTCGGAATTTTTCACCGTCACTTAACTTAAAATTGGAAATAAGTAAGGCACGGGAAGCTATTTTCAGCCCATTAAGCGATTGCATCTATTTTTTCGGCCTGTGACATAGTTCTAGTAGAAGAACAGGTGGTTTTGACGTTTTACCTTTGTTATACTATAACAAAGGTTTAAACATTGGTCGAAAATCACGAAATTGATCTGAGGCCCGCAGGGCCAAGTCACATATACCAATCGATAGGGTTCGACGATTTGAGCAATGTCTCTGTGTGTGTGTATGTATGTAATGATTTTTTCTATCGCCTGTTTCTCAGAGATGGCTGAACCGAATGGTTCGCTATTACTTTTGTTTGAAAGGTGTTATTGTCTAGTAGATCACTATTGAGTTGTTTCGTGATACAACGTTTCGTTTAAAAGTTATAAGCAAAACTGTGAAAAATACGTGACACGGGTTTCTTCAAAACTACATGACCGATTTCAACGATCTTAGTATCAAATGAAAGCCCTTATTAAAGCTAAATTGTTCAGGAATTTTTAATTGAAAACAAACAAGTAGTTTAAAAGTTATGCTTAAAAAACCTGTTTTGACAAGGTAATAATTATCGCCTATTTCTTAGAGATGACCAAACCGATTTATGCGCTAGATGTCTCATTTGAAAGATAATATATCCTAATAGATCACTATTGAATGGTTTTTTGATTGGACGTTTGATTTGAAAGTTATGAGCAACCGTATACACCACACCAAAATTAACAATAATTTATAATGATTTTAACCAAGATAATTTACCTAATTTGAATTATTTTAATATCAAACGAGAGGTTTTGACACTACGAATATATATGCAAAATTGCATAAGAATTGGTTTTACCGGTTAAAAGATATTACCCCTCGAACACTCGCGCCAACTTTTGTAACACAGTTACTCGCGCGCAAAATAACCCCAAACCAAAGAAAACGTGTGCACTAGAGTTACTAGGAAAACTTGGTTTTAGGTTTATCAAACCCTTGGTAGAGTTTCTTGAAATTGAAAGCTCTATCGTCTGGTGGAATTTAAATTTTGATTAATGCCCCTAAAAGTGAAATAAAAAAAATATTTTTCTTCAGAGTCAATATAACACATTGATGTGTTCTGCAAAGTTAAAGAGCATATCATTACAAGAAATTTTGCTAAAGTCAGTAACCTGCTATCTCTGCAGCGAAGATAGAAATATCTTATTTATTGTATATGAATTTGTAAAATCAGTTTTTCTATTTTTGCTCTTTTTGTAATTGTTGTATGATTTTTTCATGTACTACAAAATTGTACAAATAGTAAAACTACACTACTTTGCTGAAAATACTATACCTCTACGTTTGCTTGTTTAGGATCTGTGGAACTTTGATTATAAAAAATACCCTAATTTTGACTCCGCATTACTCGACTAC
The DNA here is from genome assembly GCF_943734655.1 of Sabethes cyaneus. Lineage (NCBI taxonomy): Eukaryota > Metazoa > Arthropoda > Insecta > Diptera > Culicidae > Sabethes > Sabethes cyaneus. The sequence goes on along the minus strand of NC_071355.1, from coordinate 27,184,994 downwards.
CAGCAGAGGGATACATTTTAAACATTTTACATTTGCTGATTGTTTTGCTGCATAAATTTTCCCAACAATTTAAATTATTAATGCATTGAATACTTATGATATTTTGCTCACAATAAGTTGAAGAATATACGTTAGTTAAACAACGATTTGTAACTTTATAACAATATGGCGTTGAAAAACCTACACGTGTTGTATAAAATACAACAGCGTGAGTTAATAAAAATTGATGAAAATTATTCAAGAAAACTCTATTGATGTGAGTCAAATAGAATGGCATTACAGGAAACTATGTATAGTTTGAAAACCTATAAACTAGACCTTTACTAGACAACGTATATGCTAAAGGATAAGATTTCCACTTACAACTTACTTTTATTTGCACTTACTCAGATTAATAACAACTTACTTATCCTTACTCGGCAATTTCATGAACAAAGGATCTATCAAAATTTAAAAGTGTTCCTGTTTTGTTCAAATTTTGTAAACTTATTCAATTTTCAAAAATTTTATGTAAATAAACGCACTACGCAATGATAACCAATAGATGAATTATGTTCCGAAGACGTGTCGATTTCTATCTCAAATAGCAAGTAAGGGGCCGTGCACTAATTACGTAAGGCATAATGGGGTGAGGGGGGGTTCCGCGAAATCTTACAAAATCTTATTTGGGAGGGAGGAGGGCTTAATCATTTCTTACGTAAGATTTTCACACACGAAAAATTATGAAAAAGTCACATTTTTAATAGCAACTCATGTTTTGTTACAACAAATTTTAAATTGATGAGTTAAGTTGTGAAGTATCGAAATCTTTCATGCTGCAAGGAAATGCGTATCAACCTGCTGAGTATTTTAGCCTTGCCCACTCAAGGAAACAGCAGTTGGCCTACTTGTTCCAGAGCCTCTGATGTCATCGGTTTATGCTACTATTCCAACATATTTCGTTGCAATTGCCTATCCAATCCCGCAAGGCAATCGCAATCCCTTATGATATCATGATTTTGTATAAAAGTAGCTTACTCAACTAATGTATAGCTGTACCAATGGAACAAGTGCTTGATAAGCTACTATACAACAAAAATGTTTCCCACCAGAGTGGGGTCAGTATTTTGCTTCAAAGGAAACCGCGGATGGTCATTACATTAGACCCAACGCAGTGCCAATTCCAACATAAGACCATGTCGCGTGTCATCTAGAAGAGGCAAAGAAGTTCTTTGTACACTACTTGACGAGGACACGTGTTCAGACGATTTAGATTGGATCAATGCGAATTAAGTGAACGCTAGTGAGTTTCTGAGCATACACCAACATTTATTGACAACCTTAATGCTGAAATACGTTCTGTTCGTGAGTGGGCCATAAAGGGATTTACAACGGATAATTGATATTGTTTGTTTTTTTTATGAATATGTTTGAACTTTGGTATTTATGAACTTGTTTGAACTTTGTTGATTGTTTCAATATTCTTTCAATGTCTAGCTCTTTGAATAAATCTTGAATTTTGATGTTTCAAAAAATCTTACTAAGATTTTCTACGGGGGGAGGGGGGATTGGCCCAAATCTTAAAAAATCTTATATAGGAGGAGGGGGGTTCAAAAATTAGGAAAAAGGCCTTACGTAATTATTGCACGGCCAAAGACCGTATAACAAAGGTTCCTTTCACCACTAGGTGGATTAAATCGGGTTTTTTGAATAAAAAATAGATTTTTTTTTGTGTGGATATTATCACTACGAGCACCATTTTGATCTATTGTGATCCAATAGTAGATTACTTACAGTCTTGAGAAAATAGTTACAACATATTATTGTATGTTGGCGAGGTGTTTTTATTGAGGAAAGAAAAGGCAAACAGCCTGAATTTAGAAACATGCTGAAAATACCCTACAAATTGGTTTTAAATTGGACTTTGAAACTGGATTTGTAAACTGACTTGAAGTTGGACTTATAATCAAAGTTGAACTTGGACTTGGTACTGGACTGGTACTGGAAATTAGACTGGAAATTGAACTTAAAGTAGGACTTGCAATTAGACTTGAAATTCGATATAAATTGGATTCAAATTGCGCTTGAAATTGTGTTTGGAATTGGACTGGAAAGTAGACTTTAAACTAGACTTGAAACTGGAACTGATTTTACGCAATTAGTAGTAGCCACATTTTGCACCATCTCAGCCTATACGAGTACAAAATGCGCCATCTGTTAATAACTCAATCTGAGTTGAAGATACAGACTCGCGGTTCTCAGCAAAATGATGTGTTTTTATGATATTCACATATCTGTAGAACATTATTGTTTTCTAAATTGTATAGTTTTGAAAATATACTGATAAAATTGTTTTTAGGGGTCTATCAAAAATGACGCCTAATATCTCAAAAACTGCTTTACTCATAAAAATGGTATCTACAGAAAATATTTTCGCAGTAAGATTATGTACAACTTTTCCGAAGAAACCAACGCTCTATATGATAAAACAAAAAAGTTTGATTTTGCAGCGCCGCCTGTGGTTGAGTTCTGAATTAAACCTAATGATCAACCGCTGCGCTAAACATTGTTTTTATTTATCGCGTTCATGTTGCGAAATTTAATTTTTTCGAATTGAAATGTCGCAAACATATTTAGCTCCTGGCTCTCGGTATCATATCACTTTTCAGGGCTCTCGGATGACTGGTAGTAAGATGCTATGGAGAGGTTTTTTATTAAAATTAGGCAGAAGTCATGAAAATTAAGTATAACAGAGTAATAGTACTATAAATAAAATATGATTAGTGATTGTTTTTCAGGTGGGTAAACATAGATGAGTGAGAAATTTTGATTTTACTACCACTAGAAAAGCGTCATCTCTTGAAAAGTAACGGTTCGTATGGCATCCTGTTGAAGTTTTACTTAATCAAGAGAATTTGTGATTGAATGAGGTAAACAAACTAAAACATATTCGTAATTTACTTAGGAAAGCAGTCTCTAGAATTTGCTAGACAGTTAAATGAGGTTGTAGATAACAACAAAGGTTTCGCACCAATTAAAGCGTAAACTACTCGTGCGAGTACACCTAACTAGAAAAGAACTATGGCAAATTAAAAATAAATAATAAATAATTACTGTTTTTAGCTGTTTTATGATCACGAATCGAGCTGCTTAAAAGCCTTAGTTTCGGAAACATGTGAAGAACAGTATTTGTTCTAAAACTCTGTTGCATCATAATTATACAATCGAAAGCATGTTATATAAGAATAGAAATAGTTTGTCCTGTAACATCCACCTCCGGCAAACAAAATATTTGAGAAATATTATCGCCAACTCAAAGACATCCCACCGAAATACCGCGACTTACTTAAAACTTATCCAACAGGAAGTTTGGTTTCGCTCAAACTATGCAATTGCTGGAAGCAATTGCCCAAAGTTCATCCTTAGCAGTATTTATTCATACTGTCATCGAATAGTTTAATGAGGGACTTTGAACGTCGTCCCACCACACCGGCCAGGGTAGAAACAGAAGCAGAACCAGCTGAAAGCACTGACTGCCAAACGAGATGTCAAGTTTTCGAGTGTCCTCCACTCCGTTAAAATGCGGGGATACTACATGATGCGAACTTAACTTTTTGCGGGTTTCGGTGCGGGAAACAATTTGGAAACTAATTTTTGAAATCCTAGTTGAGCTGATGGTCAAGCACTGGCATGTACTCGTTGCAATTATTTACTCGGAAAAACCGTACACTGGACTTTTCAGTCCAATAGTTTATTAGAGCTTTAATGTGCTTTCCACAGTTACACTCAATTGTCGACGAGGATTAGTCTGCTTGCGACGTTTTCGGAGCAGTTCACTAACCAAGGAGATCAAAAACTGTGAACATTCTTCTATTTGCTGCGAGCCATTTTTTCCTCGATTTTTTTCCGACCACATTCTTTGCACCATCACAGCAGCACACATGATGACAGATGCCGGCATAGTGAAAAACGGAACATTTTTGATCTCTTCCAGCTTCCAAACCATCCTCGACCACAGACTGCCTTCCTTCGTGTCTGTGTGCCCCCGTTAGCCGAAAATTGGAAGCTGTCAGGTCGTTGTGACCCAAAATGCCTATCATGACACAGTCCGGGAATGTCGGGAAAGCCGCAGTGGAGGAAGATTTATCAGATTGCTTGCCTGCCGGTCGCACAGCATCAGCAGCGATGCCCTTTGTTGTTGGATTCACTCACTCTTGCACACGAACAGTCACACACACACACACACACACACTGGCTGACACAAAATGCATAAAGACAACAACCGAAAGTTCGACTACACGGCCCTGTGTGCTCCAGCGGAAGACAGCAAGCGTTCAGGATGCCGACGATGATTATGATGAGGATTTTCGTTTCGGTAAGCAAGATAATTTTCTTCGGTCTAATTCGAACATGAATGGGAAGCAGAACTGCAGACGGCAGTTGGAAAATGTCTCGGTTCGCTGGAAATTTAATTGCGTCTGGATCTGGAGGAGATTCTTGAAACTGCCATGCCCCCTGGCCTGGTTGGTCGGTTGAATGGTGTTTGTCTTTTTTTCTTATTGATTTGGAAATTGGATTCATCAAGCGGAAAATCGTTCCTAGAATCCTGGTTTGTGGACGATACACACAATCGATTTGCTGAATGAGTTTAGTAGCGTTTATCGAATCGTAAGATTCGATTTTTTTTTCGATGACGAAAACAACGCAACGCAACGAACATATTGTACTACATAATAACTGAGCAAACAGCACACGCTGTCATTTAGATTACGACCTTAGAAACGACATATGAATAATCTTATGGGCTCATAAACCGTAGAAGTAAACACACAGTCACTGTTCAAACAAGACTTCTGACGATGCGGTAGCTTTCACCCCGTATCGTCGTCGTCGTCGTCGCGGGGATCGTAAAATTGAATGTGTGTCGTCGCGAGCCAGAGGTGTGTTTTTTTCTTCTTCGCTTATTACGTTAGATCAGTTCACCTGACGCAATGACGAGCTGACGACAATGACAACGAGTACCACCTACCTAGGCTCTCATAGCCCTATACCGGCAAGGGAGATTTAGTTTCACACCTAGCTCTATGGAGCAGAGTGTATTGCAATTTTTGGCTCTATTTTTTTCATAAACTTGCATTTACTCGACTGAATCTACCGTAATGGATGCAAGTAATTTACATAAAATTAGTGGGTTGAAGTAATTTGTTCACTGAAGTGAAATTTGTTGTTTTGCGGAAGTCAAAATATTATTTTAAGGTCATTGGAGCCTAGTACTTTGTCACAGTTATTAAAAATAAATGGGGAACATTCGGCTTGGTTGACGTAGGGCTACAAAAATTTATATTTGGATTCAGTAGTGTGTCAGGGTGTGCCAGGCTTAGTACTGATACTGTAAGGGCATCAAACTTGTACAACATGCAGCAAATCCCACGAGAGAAAACTCGCGACCAAACTGAGTGGTAGCAAAAACAAGGTCATAAATTTGGATTTACAATCCGTGGTGCTTTACTACCACCTACAATTGGAACTAAAGGGATTTATGACACATTCTCTTGTAAAACCTATGCCCTGGTGTAGAACAAGTCCTGACAACAAATGTTCGTTTCACCAAGATGCATAAACTCCATAGGCCATAGACAATTCGAAGAATGTGACATTGGGCACATTCCAGCGTGTCCCGTTACGATGAGGACCCGACTTTCATTGACATTTGGCTCCCGCTAGCAAAACATACGTTTGTGACTAAATTATTAAACAAGTTTTAAATTATGTCTGTTAAATGTACTTTCTAACGTAGTATTTACTTTTTGATTTAGATTGTTATTAAGGTAGGTATAACAAGTTACATCTCGCAACGGGACACCATCGCAGAAATACCGCTTTTTCCACCATGTTTTAATATGTGTACACTTCAATGTGCTAATTATTAAACATTCTGTATGTTGATTGTGTTGAGAACTACGTTTTGTTTGTAGTTCAATAGTCACTGGTTCATGTGCAGTCTAATATGAGTTGAAATATGCAGTTTTAAATACCGATTTCTTGGTGTACAAATGCGTAATTGAAGGTTATAATCATTATAAAAATTGTGAGCACGTCAAGTTGATCGCCGACAAAAGACAGCATATCTCCGTAAGACGGCCTCTCTATCCACTAAGTCGATGACTTCTCATACCACAGCGCACAGTGGTCCAAAAGGACGAAAAGCGGAACTTTTTTCCTTGTGTCTTTTGCTTTCATTTTATCTTTTATGGTCTTCAACACTTTTATTCGTATAAATATCTCCCTTAATCTAAAACTGTCGAGAGTAAGTCATTGCTTATTATAATGAAATTTTAATGAAAATAAAATGATAACTTTTTTGTGTTAGGAAATATAGACATAGTTTCTTCGACAAAGTTGTAAAAAGTGTAACAAAACAACTTTGCTGAAGAAATAAAATTTCTATCTTTATCGAGTGTTGAACTATAGGATATATTCTTTGATATTTCTTTAAAAATTAGTGTATTGAGGCTTTTCGGCTTTCCAATCAGTTTTCTATTGAAAACGGCTTTTTTATACTACCTGACGTTTCGGCCGGTGGTTTTGGCCTTTTTCAAAGGTAATATGGTTACGTTTTCTTGTCTAATCGTTGATTGCCAACGGAAAGAAGTTAAAATTTTAACCGCTCCAATTGCATTGGTTTGGTGCCAAAATAATGTACACACCTAAACCTTTTGACCATAGTGCACAACTGTTAGTTAAAAATTAGTTTTTCATTCTTAGCTTTTGTTAGTTGCACTTGACAAGAATACAATGTTCTAGGCAATTATACAAGCTCAAAAAACACACGATTTTGTAGAACACCGCAAATCTCTGGCACTTTTACTTTTTAAGTTCTCATATATTCAAACTTTAAATTTCCGTATGGGGTAAAATGGGGTAAGTGGATTTATGAAACCAGTGCTTTATCTTAAAGCTGAAGTCGAGTACTATAAACTTGTATGGATTCTGCTTGTTCCCAACTACCCAAATGAGAGTACGGTAAGCATACATTTTATGTGTTTCGCGTTCGCTAAAGGCTCGATACACGTCCATTTTTTTGTGTTAGTAGATAGACACATGATTTCTTCGGCAATGTTATGGAAAATATGAAGGCAAAGAATTTTGCTAAAGAAATGACATTTCTGTCTCTATCGAATGCAGGACTATAGAGCATTTTCCTTGGAAATTCTTTAAAAATTAGCTTTTTCAAACTTAGCTTAGGTTGGTTGCATTTTACAGGAATATATGGTTCTAGGCGATTATTGAAAAACTCAAAATACACGTTTTTGCAAAAGATTGCAAATCTCTAGGATCTTTCCCTACAAATTTATCGCTTTTGGCTCGTAAAGCTAAGGGAAAATAAAGCTTAAATAAGCAATAAATTTGTACGGAAAGGTCCTAGAGATTTGCGACCTTCTGCAAAATCATGTGTTTTGAGTCCTTCAATAATCGCCTAGAACCATATACTCTTGTAAAATGCAACCAATATTCGCTAAATATGAAAAACTTATTTTTAAAGAATTTCCAAAGAAAATGATCCACAGCTCTGCACTCGATAGAGACAGAAATGTCATTTCTTTAGCAAAATTGTTTATCTTTATATTTTCTATAACTTTGCCGAAGGAACTATGTGTTTATCTACGAACACAAAAAAATGGACGTGTATCAAGCCTTTAGCGAACGCGAAACACATAAAACGTATGCTTGCCGTACTCTCATTTGGGTGGTTAGGGACAAGCGGAACCCATACAAGTTTGTAGTAACCGATTTGAGCTTTAAGATGAAGCACTGATTTCATAAATCCACTTGCCCCATTTTACGATAACTACGATTTTTGCGATAACTCAGCAAATAAAGGTCCAAGAGATTTGTGGGCTTCTGCAAAAACGTGCATTTTGAGAGCTTCGATAAATGTCTAGAACATTATATTCTTGTAAAATGCAACTAATAAAAGCTAAGTAAGAAAAACTGATTTTTGAACAAGTTTTAAAGAATATGCCCTATAATTCAGCACTCGATAAAGATAGAAATTTTATTTCTTCAACAAAGTGGCTTATTTTTACAATATTTACAACTTTGCCGAAGAAACTATGTCTATATTTTCTAACACAAAAAAGTTATTTTTTTATTTTCATACCTTTTGACAGTTTTAGATTAAGGGGGATATCCATACGAACAATAGTGCTGAAGACCATAAATGATAAAATGAAAGCAAAAGACACTAGGAAAAAAGTTCCACTTTTCGCCCTTTTGGACTTATGTGCAGCGCTACTGCATTCCTATTCATCGATCTGTAGTTGCCTTAGATGGATGTGTCTATTTCAGTGCTAACGATCTTGAGTGACAATCGTTCAACAACTTGTTTCATAAAAAATCAACACTGAAGGGCATGCAATACTATATTTTCCGAAAGCTAACTACGCTGGCAAAGCTAATCCCCGCTAATGTGTTCACCGCTGGCACCTTGGGATCTGCCTGGGAAAGGAAAAGGGATTACGGAACTATCTACACACGCCAATGCAATGAGGTGAATGGTATATGAGAATACTACCAAAACGTTCGAGACTTAAGGACTAGAATAGACGATCCGATTCTTGCATGTGATGACTGCTAATATGACGTGATCATGCTAACCAAAACCGGTACAGATGGCTGCATCGATTCTCTTCAACTGCTTGGATCCTCCTTCAAAGTTAGCACCAACAATTACGATTAGGTAAAAAAACGTAATTTTGGTTGCGTATTGATTACCGTTGCTTGAAGTTCCCTATTTCGGTGGCCCATTTTAGGCACAGAAATTGTCACGAACAAGTCTGTGTTTCTGCTATTATCAAATCCACAAAGTTTTTGTTTGCTGCAGTTTACATCGCTCCTGATAGAAGCAGGGTTGTTAAGCTTATGGGCGAGCTTCTTCTCTCACTCCGTGAGCTACGCGATAAAGAGTCTGCAAGCAACTGAATTCTAACGGGTGGCAACTAAAATTTTGGATTTTTTTTGCGGGGCTCATGCTCATCATCAAACGATCTTAGAGAGAAATGAGAGTATGTATGTGTTAGCTCTCTCTCTCTCTCTCTCTCTCTCTCTCTTCTCTTTTTTTAAATAATTTTTGTTTTGTTTATGCTTGCCCAGTTTTGCTAAAAATGGCGTCGAAACAAGAAGCATTTTGGGAGCGCGTTGTACACTCCTACGAACTGCCACAGAAATCTCGGCAAAAAGTATGCGGTACAACATTTAAAAAGCAAATATGTTGCAGCTTCGACTGTTTACCATATCCTAAGATGCCCAACAACAATTCGCAAGAAAGGTAGTGGAAGACCTGCCAAAATTGTGGACGCAGAAGGACATCGCTGTCTTTTTCGTTTCTTCATCAACAAGCCCTCTGGTGTGATCCCGTTTCTACAAAAACATCATGCAGATGGACAATACGTGTTTTGGCCGGATAGAGCATCATCGCAGTACACCAAAAAAAAAACAATCGTTCCTGAATACCCGTTCGATCCCATTTTTATTCAAAAACTACGATCCGAAAAATCTGTCTCAATGCGCCCAGTCGAAAATTTCTTCGGGTTTTTGAGTTCGTTGGTGTACAAAAATAACTGGAGAGCCACGAATTGCAAACAGTTGATTAGTAGAATCAAGAGATGCACTCGCAAAGTTGACATGACGGTCGTACAACGCTCCTGTTTTGATGTCTAAGGAAAGCTTCGCCGAACAGCCGATTACAGACCATTTTCAAATGTACACTATTTTTTTTTCAACAATGGATAATGTATCTTTAATTTTGTTAAATCAGATCTTCTTCATGAATCTTTGTCTTTTTTTGACAGTTTAAAAAAAAATTCCAAAATTTTAGTTGCCACCCGTTAATTACTTTAGAGATGATTACAAGCAATCCCAAATTTCCTGGTATAGTGGGGAGGATTGAACCGTCCAGTTAGCTTCGAGGTGCGATGCTGGTCTAATAGATTAGTCGTCGTATGTTCGAATCTCGGCTGGACTGGACCAACACACGATATCGTCTGCGTTCCTGAGTGCTTTAGGTTATTCTTTCCCTACTTCCCACTAATCCTTCTCATCCATTTAGTTCTAGCTAGTACCAGTACGTCCCGCTAAAATGCCTGCTTCTAATGTTGGAGTAGTATCTTTCTTCTCCGGATTAGACTGCCTTGTTAATTGACGTGGATTATATGACATTGCGGTTTTGCAATGCTATCTGCTACCCAGAATCAGACCTCCCTTAAACCCTGCTTGGGGAATAACAGTGAGTTGCATAGATTCAAATGGCATCGAAGGCATCGGCATTCTAATTTGATTTGGCTGCAACTGAATATGCAACAAGAGAAAAGTGAGACGGAAGGGACTACAGAAGTATTACCTGCTTTTCTGCTGGACCAAAGCTTATTAAAATCATCGTCAGTAAAGTGCAATTTTGAAAAGCACCAACAACTAAATTGCTGTACATAGACCATGATGGACAAAAAACTAAACTCGGTGAATCGTCTATTAAACGGCTGTGTTCTCATGTTTGAGCTCAGATATTCAAACCGTACTTTACGTGTCAAGCTGGATTCCACAGTTCCTATTGATGTCCCTCAAGGCAGCAATCTGGGACCTCTGCTATTTACCTTATACTTCAACGATATTGCTATTCTACTGGGTTCCGGATGCGTATTGGTATATGCAGACGATTGACAGATCTATGTCTGATGTGAAATCTTTCGAGAATTGCAGCAGACTCAAGGGTCACCGCAGCTAGAATGACGTTTGCCGAAATTCATAAGACGATTGTCATAATGTATGTTTGTCGTATTGGATGAAAGCCATAATGTACGTTCACCATGCAGTGGCTCGTCGGCTTACAAGGAAGATGTTTTAAACCCTCAATACATGATTGAAGGTGAGGCGGCCATAGGTCATTAGTGTTGTCCCCATCGAAAGCGGCACCCATTGCGGGGTGTGGCAGTTTTACATCAGAAACTACTGAATTGCTGTGAAAAAGACAAAATCCAGGTAGGATACACTACTTGAGATCTTAATCACCACATTAACAGTTGAGTTTTCAGGGCAAAGGAGCGAAAAGATCGTAACATATAGCTTCTGTGCATTCACAGCGAAGAGATAGATCCATATAGGAAGTAATTGTGGTGCCTGCCATTCCAGTAATGGAGGAATCAAATTTAAGAACCTTTAATTCGGAGATGCTTTATCACCACGAAACACTGGGTGTTTCAAACAAAATCACTTGTAGAGATGAAAAAATGTACAATGTGGTAATTTCTTTTACTTGAATTACGAAGACCTTGCTTCACTGTTTCGGCAGCAATTCGATACCCGATTCTATTCCGAATGTAAAATTTGTAACTGCCATCTGTCGAACTTGGTCAGTAGAGTGTCCCAAATAGCACTATGTCAGAAAACCCGGGGGCTCACCCCTCAAATGATTGCTTAGGGTGTCACAACAAAACTTTTATAAAGCGTCAATACACAGTGCATTGGTTGACGCGATTTAGGGGTCGCACATTTGAGTTTTATGAAAAAATGGCATTTTTCAGGAGTAAATTCAAAAAAATATTTTTAGAAATGTTAAAGTAGGTGAAACAAGGTACTTAACTATTTTTTTCACAAGCCTTGAGATCTGATACATTCCTAAAAAAGTTATGGTGACGTGTCTGGAGTCATATTTGGTTACAAAAATTTATTGAATTTGGCAAAATTAACTATACGTAGCTATACTATATAGATGGGAAATTTTATAACGAACCACTTTACAGATGAAATTATGGATGTATGTTCAAATTTAGCTGAGATATTCACGATTTTATAAAGGCAGAACAAAATACATTTTTGTAATTTACAAATTTTAGCAATTTTATGTGAAAGAGGTAAATAACAAAATTTGAACTATTTATTTTAAACGGGCGCGTGTATTCGTGTAGAGGAATTTTGCATAAGATTCGTACAGAATGCTTTGCTGATCAATTGCGGGTAAATCGCGAGCGGACAAACTATACTATGCTATGTTATAGAACCGGGATTCTTGCATGAGAATTCAAAAGGCGAGTCCCTAGGATACCTATAACTTGGTAAAAAATCCCTTTTACTATGAAATAGGAATCCTCAGTATCCTGAAAGCAAGAATCCAGTAAGTGTTAGTAAGCGACGTGTCGTGTAGTCTAATTTTCTCACACATGCGTACTCGTTCCAACGAACACTAACTAGCTAACATCTACGGTCGTCGTTCTGGTTCGTAATTGCAGCGGGAGCTGCTAATGCCGATCACTCACGAGGGCTCACACTCCCGCCCGTGAGTAGAATCGAGGGCGAAGATGAAGAAGAGAACAAAAAGTAATGCATAGTCAGTATCCCAGTGCGGCAGTCACGAGTTTTTTGACTCACGAGTAGGCTATGCAAAAAGACGCTACGAGACTGTGCGTTTGCGACTGCGTAGGTAGCAGATTTCACACAGCAACGGCAGCTGTTTGTCTTACGCTTCCGTGAAGGGCGTAAGCGTTGAATGGTATGATTCTCATACTCGCTCGCATGAAAGTAGGCATCGTTTATATGTCCATAAACTGAGCTCGTATACAAAATATTAACCGGTAACCGACTGGCGTTTCCAAACCTCAAACCGAATATGTCAATAGTACCTACCATGGAATGCCCTGCAAAGATTAGCGGTGTACGAACAGAGATGCCTTCTGTTAAGGCTGGAGCTTTTGCACCAATGACGCATAAACCTTCGACGAATGTTTGGTTTTGACGTGCTGAGCAACCGGATTGATTGCCTAGACCTCTTGCGACTAGCAAACCTTTTTATTCCACCGCGTCGATCCCGATAATCCATATTGTAAGGCATAGAACTGTTTTTGAACAAAGTCATTCGCTGGAGAAATGCTTTAGCTTGTTAAACAATCTAGAAGTTTTCGATTTTCACGAAAGCAGAAATCATTTTAAAATTAGTATAAGGCAATACAGTCAACAAAAATATACTTTCGCTAGGTAAATGTGTAAAGATTGGTAGAATTTGAAGAGCACAACAAAACTTGATGATAGACGGAATAAACTTAGTGGTGTAAATGGATATACACGCGCAACTGAAAATTGGAGGCTGTGAGCTCGAGCCTCCCATTTGCTTATCAAAATTTTTAGCTTGATATCAAGAGTTTTCACTGAAGTTTTTGGAGCGTCTTAGTAGAATACGAAACCTAAAAATAAAAAATAAGAAAACTTATCCAATTTAATTCTACTATGTGTATTTTATTCAATGACAGATACGTATTTCGCCTACGACTTGCAGGCTTCCTCAGTGTCTGTTTTCGAACTCTTCGAACTTTTTTTTATTTTTAAGAGTTTTCAGTTAATCTAAATTTTCATTTCTCACGTCAAACATTTACTCTTCCCTAAGAAAGGAAAATACGCGATAAATCTAGAAGTTGTCTCGGCGCCTTCACCGGTTCACCAGTCACCACACTACGGTGGGTTGTGGGAGGCTGCGATCAAGGTTGCAAAGGGATTCCTCAGCAAAATTACACATTTGAAAAATTAATCGCTCCTCTCATTCCTAGCTATTTGCATGAAATGTCGTCCGATATCGGCGATTGAGGTTTACCCTACCGATTATTAGTAGCTTAGACTGGCGTACTTCTTAAAACAAATTCTAGAAAAATTGACTTATAAATTCATCCTAATTGTATGAAACTCCTTATGATCATCGTCATAATACAAATATTTGTTACAAAATAAATTCGTATTTTATTTCGCCGAAAAACGTTAATCATAATAAGCAAACATAGTACCCTCCATGCTCCCATCCGCTAGTTTCTATGGTCCGTGAAAGCAAAATATTCTTTTCAAAACAATTGCTTAAGTACATAAAAATGTCTTTTATGTTTATTACGCTAATGATCATTATTTTATCTTCTCTAATGAACGCCTGAACCATCCTATTTCCTATGCTACTTGTAGATAATTGCGCTACTAAAATCAACGCCATTAAAAACTTATCACCGCCGTAATCTCGCCTCCAGCATTGCGCAAGTCATGGCAACCGGTAGAAATGATTTTCGCAAATGAATCAAGCTTCCTGCCTGTCTCCGATGATATTTAATAACCCGAAATACGGCAGTAACTCACCGGAACTACTCCCGAATGATGTTTCTAGAATTCTTCAACGATTTTCTCACTTTCCGTTAGAATTATCACCAACAAACACCGATTGATAACAATGAATAACATAAGGAGGTTGAAGAAAGGCTAAGGTCCCAGATGTCACAAGTGTGTCACCCATCCTCGTCGTACCGCCGTCGTAACTGCAATTGAATATTTTGCTTCGAGTCTCCGGAATGCGCACCTGCCTGCAGCGGCGAGCTTGCTGTTTTCGGTTAGTGATTTTAATGTGCTTTTCTGTGCAAGCAATGCTTGCCCAAGTCGTAAACCCGTCCCTTTGCGCTCTACCGTCGTCGACAGGCCGGCTCGGATGCTCACGTACCTATACTGGAATGGAACTGGAAGGTACCTAGATGTAGCAAACATGTTTACACAAACAGGCGAACTCTCTTCCTAGAAGAAATCTCTCAAATCCCCGCCCGCAGTGCGGTTGGCAGGCAACGGTAGGCAAGGGCACTTTGTTTGTCGCACTACTCCGGCGGATTGTGTGATATCCGATAAAAGAATTGGGGATTTTGCAAATGTAGGTATGTTTGCGCTGGGAGAAAAGCGTTGTTTGTATTTTTTTTTTTGCGCTGTAGCACAACCGAAAATTTAAACTTTATGAACGAATGCTATAGCAGAAGCTCACTGTTCGATGCTCTCGACCCTGGCCTCCATAAACACCATTTATGCCAGCAGAAACAAGCTAATCTGTCGTATGCATGTACGGCTAGAACGAGTGGTGGGTAAATGCACACCAGTGGTGCCAAGGTTTTAAGGAATGGAAAACAAGTCGAGATGCCCTTGCACGCTTCGAATATTCATTCATGTAAACGTCCTCCGGAAAAACCGGGTAGAGCGGACGTCCGGTGGTGAAACTTGTTTACATTTTCAAATGCTTTTAGTTATTCGTATTTATCCACAAGTTTGTTCTATCTGAACTGAACCACTTCGGTTGTTCCGTGCGGTTGGGGTTACAACCACAATAGTTTCACACCATAAATTCCGAGCAGTAAATTGTCAAATTTTATCGAAGGATATAAAAGATCCCCGTTTCGATCTACCGGAGCTCATAAAACCATGACAAATTACGTAAAGCACTCAATCCAACGGCTGCGGTAATCCGACCTAATCGAATGATCATCATTTTCTGTCATCACTACTCCAAATGCTCGAACAAGTAGCACACCTTGCCATTTATCGAATCACAAGCATCGTCAGGCGGTTTGGTAATAAATCACTCGATGGCAAAACGGTAACTCGGGGTCGGCTACCTGTGGCCGGGGAACACCGGGAGGACAATTGGAAAGAAAAGTCGATTGTACTACCGCACATTTATCATCGAATAAAATTATGACACGAAATGGGTATAGTCGAGTTTATTAATGTTGTCATTTCTCTTCCATTGCCCATCGCAAAGGAAGCGAAACTGTCATTTTCTATCATCCCCAGTCGTAGCTGGCAATAGAAAGCTCTGCTTCTCCGCTCCTCCGACAACAAGCTCTTGTGCCCGGAGCTTAACAGGAAGATCGAAGATGAAGACGCTTGCGAGGAGGAAAATGCAATCTATATTCTTTTGCAGTCACGCCTTTCCGCAAGTTGACGTCGGGTGGATGTGAGCTGAAAGGCGGGGAAAACTGTTTCGTACTAGCACCGGAGCAACATTATGGGCTACGGTGACAGTGCCGGAGACAACTCCTTGAATGATTATGTTCTTCCAATATATATAAAGCGAAATAACGGAAACGACGCTGGAAGGGAAATCGATTTCCAATGAAGTTCGCAAACGGGGGTCTCCTTTTAAATGCATATACAGTAATCCCCCCAATAAGGACGCTAATAGGGACCGCGTTAATGGAAACCGTGTTAATGGAGTCTATATAGCATATGGGAATTGACTTAATTGGTTCCAACACGGAATAACTCGTGATCCTGACCATATAGACGGTTGGTGTCTTCGACAAAGTTGTTCAGTACATCAACGGGTTTTCAGTAGATTATAGTATTGCGGAATTGTCTCACTACGTGGCGCTAGCGTATACGTAATATTTTTGTATAGGCTGTATCTCGCACTGCAGGCTATCTAGAAAGTTGCGGCCTTCGGGAAGGTTGCTCAAATGACTGCCACCTTCAAGATGGCATGGAAAAAAGCGCAGAACTGACTCACTACGTGGCGCTAGTGTATATGTAATCCTCTTATGCAGGTTGTATCTCACGCTGCTGACTATCTAGCAAGTTGCGGTCTTCGAGAAGGTTATTCATATGACTGAGACCTTCAAGAAGGATGGACAATATTGCAGAATTATCTCACTACGTGGCGCTAGCATATATGTAACATTCTTGTATAGGCTGTATCTTGCGCTGTTGACTGTCTGGAAAGTTGCGGTCTTCGAGAAGGGTATTCATATGACTGCCACCTTCAAGATGGTATGGAAAATATTGCAGAATTGCCTCACTACGTGGCGCTAGTGTATATGTAACATTCTTATACAGGCTGTATCTTGCGATGATGACTATCTGGAAAGTTGTGGTCTTCGGGAAGGTTATTCATATGACTGCCACCTTAGAGATGGTATGGAAAATATTGCAGAATTGTCTCACTACGTGGCGCTAGTGTACATTTAATCCGCTTAGGCAGGCTATATCTCGCGCTGCTAGCTATCTAGTAAGTTGTGGCCTTCGAGAAAGTTATTGCAGAATTGTCTCACTACGTGGCGCCAGTGTATATGTAATCTTCTTGTGAAGGCTTTATATTGCGCTGCAGTGAATACAAAATATCTGTTAAAACCATGCAACCAATTCACATTCTAATAATAAGTTTAATAAAGCTTATACAAATTTGTAAAAAAGTTTATGCCCTACTAGCACAGTTGTTATAAACTAGTTGTGGTAACCGATTAACGACTTATTTCAGTCATAAATAGGTTGCAGCAACCAGAAGTGACAAAAGTGTGCTACTTGCGTGTCCTGGTCTGGAAATTTTTTTGAGGAGGGGGGCAAGAAAAAGATAATAACATCAGACCTTCAATAGCTAAACAAAAAAGAAAAAAACCAGTCTTTATTTTTTCATATATTAAAAATTAAATACAAAAAATTTGTACAGTACTTAAATTTTTGTTGAAACCTAACAAACCAAAATTTTTCGACTCATCCTGGTAATCATCCTGGTAGAAATGAACCAGTTTGATAATAGTGGTTCAACGGTAACCACGAAATAGTATCGTGATCTAATCATCTTTTGAAAATGGCAGTTTAGGTCCCTACAACTTTTTTGCATGGAACGCATCTGCTCACCGACGTGCCCAGAGGTGGGGCTCCACAATTGCAAATCAATGCTGTCCTTTATGTTTATGCTATTATGTTCAGCATGCGTGTTTTTAGAAGAAACTCGTATATCCCCCACAGTCCTCGCAAAAATAATCCATCGGGTTAGTCTACCATCTATCCGTAAATGCTACTTCCTAAATGGCCAGAAAAATCCCAGCGTCATTTGAATAATCTTCTCGAAGACCGCAATTTGGTATACAGTCAGCAGCGCGTGATACAGCCTGCTTAAGAAGATTACATATATGCTAGCGCCACGTAGTGAGGCAATTCTGTAATATTTTTCATCCCTTCTTGAAGGCCACAGTCATATGAATAACCTTCCTGAAGATCGCAACTTTTTAGATAGCCTGCAGGGCAAAAGACAGGCTGGTTAAGAATGTTACATATACACTAGCGCCACGTAGTGAAGCAATTCTGCAATATTTTTCATACCATCTTAAAGGTGGCAGTTTTATGAATAACCTTCCCGAAGACCGCAACTTTCCAGACAATCAGCAGCGCAAGATACAGCCTGCTTAAGAAGATTACATATATGCCAGCGCCACGTAGTGAGACAATTCTGCAATCTTTTCCATCCCTTCTTGAAGGTCGCAGTGATATGAATAACCTTCTCGAAGACCGCAACTTGCTAGATAGTCAGCAGCGTGAGATGCAGCCTGCATAAGAGGATTACATATACACTAGCGCCACGTATTGAGTCAGTTCTGCGCTTTTTTCCATGCCATCTTGAAGGTGGCAGTAATTTGAGCAACCTTCCCGAAGGCCGCAACTTTCTAGATAGCCTGCAGTGCGAGATACAGCCTATACAAAAATATTACATATACGCTAGCGCCACGTTGTGAGACAATTCCGCAATACTATAATCCAATGAAAACCCGTTGATGTACTGAACAACTTTGTCAAAGACACCAACCGTCTAATAGGTCAGGATCACGAGTTATTCCATGTTGGAACCAATTAGGTCAATTCCCATATGCTACGTAGACTCCAATAAGGACGTTCGACCGCGTTAATGGAATCACTCGAGACCGTCCTTAATGGAAACGTCCTTATTCGAAACCGCGTTATTCGGGGGACTGCTGTATGCGAATATATTCATGTCTTCTGACGCTGAAAAATGACATCGATGGAAGTCGTTGATTCGTGATAACTGCGGCTTCTGGCTTGATCATTCCGATCCGTGCCCGCAGCAGGACCGGTAGCTGGTGGTTCAAGTCGACTACCGAGCACGTACGGAAAACACTCAACACGTACGACGCGTCCGTACTGACATCTGCTGATGGCTGCTTAGTTTGGGACGAAACGGTTCCATGACAGGCACACATACCTAGTTGGTTTTAAAACTCGAGCAACTTCATCACATTTGGAACTCCTGCTCCAATGGCATTGATGGGTGATTGTTCACAGTTGACAATAGCGATCTTCAAGGCAATGACGAAACTAGGTATAGAAAATACGTTGTCCAGGGTATTGCTGGGAATAAAATAAACCCGGTCAACATCAACGTAAATAGGAGGAAATAAATGTCTGTTCCGTTTATTTAGGAATGTCATCTTCTTATATGTTTGATTCAAAATTCCTACATCTTTCAGGGCTCTGCTCGTGGCATAGCAGCTTACCGGTTTTCCTATGATGGATTCCATTCATGCTGCCAACTTGCAGCCATTAAGTAGCTGGTTTATTTTTTTCTGACAATTTTATATGCTTCCGGTAATCTTTTACTATGTAAAATACCGTTGGTGTAGGAGTTTGAACCCGAATCGTTCCTCTACGTTTGATCTTGTACTCAAGCAATTAGATTAAATCATCCGAGTTAAATTAACGACCTCGCGAAAAGTTGGGATTTTATATCATTTAAATTACGTTTCTATGCTTAACATGAAAAGTTCACTCTGAAAACATGAAAATGGATAGCCCATGGGAGGTTCTTTGATTTGTTTATAACATTTGTTCCGAAATGGAAGATAATATTCACTGACATGCAATATCTGATGAGTTTTACGCAATCTTTAAAGGAGCTACAATGGAAAATCTTATCAAGTTTTTTGATGTGGAATTGTGCCAGAGTAAATTAAGAAGCTGGTGCTTAAAGCTGTGCAAGATCTCGCGAAATCTCCGTTTTCAACGACACCAAACGAAATTTACCATACAGGTAACTGTAGTTTAATTGTGATCTACCATAAAATCTAAGGTAAATTTGAACGATTTTGTAAAGTTTCGGCAAACATGAAATTTCGCGATATCTCGCACAGCTTTAGCGGTGATGGCTTGAGGAGCGTAATGAAGCCTCTCGGCATTATAATCCGCACTGTTTGGAAACGAGATTGTTCTTGAAAGGTAGTAAGCACAAGAAGAATAAGTTTTTAAACATACACAAGTACAGGTAGTAAGTGGTTCTGGTACGCAGTACGGAATACAGAATATCTTTTGGGACACAAGTCTCATCTATTCAATAAAAATTAAAGTAATAAGTTACAATTTCTCATTGTGTAATCCTGAAGATCGAGGTTTTCAATTTATTGCTCGGTGTATTTGTAATAAGTATTAAGTGCACAACGAAGTTCTCCGCTGTTGAAACTTTATTGTAGAAAAATGGTTACAAATGAACCATTCAAAACATTTTCTATCGCCAGCAGCAAGTTGCACTCCATATTCGAGAACACTGCGTACCAGCGAGCAGTAAAGTGTTCTCAGGCTATAAACATCAACAAAAAAATTAGTGTTCCTTCTCAGAAAACCTAGCACAGCAGTCTGTTAGTGTTGTAATCACACGGTAAAATTTTAGGTCGTCAGCGCATAATAGTTTCGGGGATTTCAATTTTCCACAAAGATCTTTGATGAAAAGAACGAACAGCGAAGGTCCCAAGACACTACCTTGAGGAACACCGGATTGAATCTGGAACGGAGTAGAGCACGGCGCCCCAACAACTCTCACCATTTAGCTACACCCCATCAGATAGGATAGGACGCATTCTGTCAGTCACTCAGGTAGACCCATTCTCCGAAACTTCTCAACCGCCAGAGTGTGTGGAACCTTGCCAAAAGCCTTGACAAAATCAACATACACAGCGTCGACTTGTTTTCGTTATTTGATTTTATCCACAATAGTCGATACATATAGCTTAGCAAGTTTGTAGGGGTCGAACGGTTATTCATGAAGTCGTGTTGTTTTGCGGAAATTATGGGGAAATCGGTAGAGCGAATCAGGCAACATCTTTGGCAAGGATCAAGGATCTTTGGCAGACAGCTAAGTATGGAGATCCCACGGTAGTTATATACTTCGTTGAACGAACCAGATTTATAAATCGGTGTGATTGAAGCGGATTTCCAAAAAAGTTGGAAAGTGCCTCTCGCTGACAGAACGGTTGAACAGTATACTTACAGGGCAAGCGAGAGCATTTGAGGAACGTGTTGCTCGTGCCAAAGATGCTGAAGCGAGAGCATTGGCAGACTGTTTTGCAAAGAGAGGAGGTAATTCATCAGGACCGGGTCTTTTTAATCCATCGATGGATTGCAACTTCAGTAACTTCAGCGAAATACTGCTCAGGTACGTTTCAGATAAAGGAGGTGAGTTATTACTTGACACACTCTGAAAGAAAGACGAGAACATATTCGCTGATTCCTGTCGCGTTGTGGCTTCTGATCCCTAGTAGCGCATGTTTTGAGGTATCCCTTTCACTGGTTGTCGGTCCTTAACGTAGGTCCAGAATGACTTTGGATCCGCTCTTACATTATTTTTTATACAACGACTGTAATCACGAAAATTTGAACTCAATTTCAATTTTTCGCGATTTACTCCTGCGTTTGAAATAACTTTGACTGGTTTTTCGAACACGGTTTCGAAGATTCCGAAGCTGCACGTTCCACCACGGTTGGTTGTTGTGAAATTTCCTTTTGAACATTTCGAGTGGTACATTTGCTCGAAATATCCAATAGAGCTCATCGCAGAAGCGTATAACTGGACCATCAACTGAACCAATTTATGATTGGTCCCAGAATCTATTTACTGAATAAACCAATAAGACACATCACAACGACGATTTGTTGCGCAACACTGGCATATCCGTGCTATTTTGGATATACGATAATATCCGAATAGAGGCCACTCGCTCCGTACAGCTATACAATTTTGTGCTGAAAAATCGAATGTTTATCGGTTTTTATCATTATATACAACTGAAAATCAACTTAGGAGCACTTTATTAAGCTTCAGTTATGATTTCGAATTTGTTAAAAGATATTTACGTTAATGTTCGTACATTGATGTACGATTTGGTGCTACGTTGGTAGCATCTTTCTGCACAACCCGCTCATGAATACACTAAGATATATGGATACAGATTTTGCTTAACTTCTTCATCCTAAGACTTGGCTTTCACACACGAGTACAAGTATGGGCTCTTCTGAGTGATGAGGTATCAACTGCAAGGTTGGAAACTACTACTACCTATCAACATATTTGATTCGTTCGTTTTGAATTTCAACTTTTGACATACGACTTCTGACTTCCACTTTTAATTTTGATTTAGTGACTTTTGCTTTTGGATTTTTTACTCTCGGTTTTCGACTTTCGGTTTTTAACTTTTTTGACTTTTAACGTTTTGAATTTTATCGTGACTTTTGATGTTTGTCTTTTAACTTTTGATTTTTGACTTTCGAATTTTAGTCTTCGACTTTTGACCAGGGACGTAAAATGTACTGGTTGGTGACCAAAATCTGAAGACATTTGACATTATTTCTGGCGACCAGTCATGATTTCTAGCACACGCACCGAGAAGAAATGCCAGAATAACGATAACATCGCTTGCTCGTCGGGTCGCACACACTTCGGAGCGGCAGAGACACGCTTCAACATTCTAGCACCATGCATGATAAAAGGTGTTGTAGTTTTCGGTATTCTCGTTTGCTGCTTCATTCGAATGTCTACAACTGTTCCCCAAATACTGCGGATTCAAAGAAGAATGTTCCCAAAATTGAAAACAAACTCTACTGAATCTATTCTTACAAGATTTTTAAAGTAGTGATCAACCATAAAACCGTGTAAAAATTCAACAATTTTCATTGCATAAATTTCAGGTGAAAAACGCATCAATAATTACACCATGTTCTCTATCGCTTGTCCATACAATTCCAGCTAGAACTGTAAGCAAAAAGCGGCGAATGCCTGTCACTTCTATACTGTGACATTTTTTTCGACTGGTCACAGTGAAATAAGAATGTTTGCTTATTACCATGTACGTCCGTATGCTCCAGCTAGTTTCAACACATCAAGCGATAGGCTCTCTCGATACAGAAATAATACGAAGCGACGGCATTGGCATGTCATAATGGCACAGCATACTGGCAAATGTACAGAAAAAACCTGATTTAATCCACCTAGTGGTGAAAGGAACCTTTGTTATGCGGTCTTACTTGCTATTTGAGATAGAAATCTACACGTCTTCGGAAAATAATTCATCTATTGGTTAAGATTGCGTGGTGCGTTTGTTTACATAAAATTTTTGGAAACTGAATAAGTTTGCAAACTTTGAACGAAATAGAAGTACCGTAAAACGGGGTAACATTGGTCAGTTCAGGAAAGTTGGCAGTAGTGGTTTATTTCACTTATTTATGCGAATGGTCCATTTGATCAATATTACCCCGGTGATCAATGTTAGCCCGTTTTACAGCACTTATAAATTTTGATAGTTCCTTTTCTTATGAAATTGCTGAGTAAGTTGTTACTAATGTGCGTAAGTGCAAGTAAAAGTAAGTTGTAAGAAGAAATATTATTCTTTAACATATACATTGCGTAGTAAAGGTCTAGTTTATGGGTTTTTGAACTATGCATAATTTCCTGTCATGCCATTCTATCTGATCTGATTTCTTGAATAAATTTCATCAATTTTTATTAACCTTCGGTTACTCACGCTGTTGTATTTTGTACAACATGTGCAGGTTTCAAGCCATATTGTTATAAAGTTACAAATCGTTGTTTAACTAACTTATATTCTTCAATAAACTTGTTATGAGTGAAATGTCAGAATTATTCAATGCATTAATACTTTAAATTGTTAGAAAAACAGATCAGCATAAACCGACATCACAGAAAAGAAGCAAGCAGCATCTGAGGTGTACCGCAATTGGCTTCAACTGGAATTTTCTCTCGTTTCTTCATATGGAAAAATGGTGTCTGTATGCAGCAAAACTATCAGCAAATGTAAAATGTTTAAAATGTATCCATCTGTTGGTAGTCGAGTAATTCGGGGTCAAAAGCAGGGTATATTTTATAATCAAAGTTCTACAGTTCCTAAACAAACAAACATAGAGGTGTACTATATTCAGCAAAGTTGTGTATTTTTACTGATTGTACAACTTTGTGATAAACGAAAAAGTCATACAACAATTACAAAAAGAGCTAAAATAGACAAACTGATTTTACAAATGCATATACAATAAATAAGATTTCTCTATCTTCGCTGAAGAGATAGAAGGTTACTGTCTTCAGCAAAATTCCTTGTAACAATATGCTCTAAAACTTTGCAGAACACATCAATGTGTTATATTGAAACTAAAGAAAAACCATTTTTTTATTTCACTTTTAGGGGGATTAATCAAAATTTAAATTCTATCAGACGGTAGAGCATTCAATTTCAAGAAACTCTCCCAAAGGTTTGATAAACTTTAAACCAAGTTTTCCTAGTCAAAACTCTAGTACGCACGTTTTCTTTGGTTTGGGCTATTGTGCGCGCGAGTAACCGTATTACAAAAGTTGGCGCGAGTGTTCGAGGGTTAATATCTTTTGACCGGTACAACCAATTCTTATGAAATTTTGCATATATATTCGTAGTGTCAAAACCTCTCGTTTGATATTAAAATAATTGAAATTAGGTAAATTATCTTGGTTAAAATCATTATAAATTATTGTTAATTTTGGTGTGGTGTATACGGTTGCTCATAACTTTCAAATTACACGTCCAATCAAAAAACCATTCAATAGTGATCTATTAGCATATATTATCTTTCAAATGAGACTAATAGCGCATAAATCGGTTTGGCCATCTCTAAGAAACAGGCGATAATTATTACCTTGTCAAAACAGGTTTTTTAAGCATAACTTTTAAACTACTTGTTTGTTTTCAATTAAAAATTTCTGAATAATTTAGCTTTAATAAGGGCTTTCATTTGATACTAAGATCGTTGAAATCGGTCATGTAGTTCTAGAGAAACCCGTGTCACGTATTTTTCACATTTTTGTTTATAACTTTTAAACGAAACGTCGTGTCACGAAGCAACTCAATAGTGATCTATTAGACAATAATACCTTTCAAAAAAAGTAATAGCGAACGATTCGGTTTAGCCATCTCTGAGAAACAGGCGATAGAAAAAATCATTACATACATACATACACACACACACACACACATACACACACACACACACACACACACACACACACACACACACACACACACACACACACACACACACACACACACACACACACACACACACACACACACACACACACACACACACACACACACACACACACACACACACACACACACACACACACACACACACACACACACACACACACACACACACACACACACACACACACACACACACACACACACACACACACACACACACACACACACACACACACAGACATTGCTCAAATCGTCGAACCCTATCGATTGGTATGTGACTCGGATCAATTTCGTGTTTTTCGACCAATTTTTAAACCTTTGTTATAGTATAACAAAGGTAAAAAGACAAAAACGAAGGAAAATTTTTTTGGACAATTTTCGGAAATTCCATTGTTCGAATTTCCATTTCTGTTTCGTGCTAGAAGCGTTAATTCAACTCGGAGACTCATTTTTCGAGTTTTTCAGACTGTAGAGCCCACAGTCAATTGATTTTATAAAAAGAAATTGGACTCATATCCTACAAATTATTTCTTTGCCTCCCGATTTTTCGAGCAAATTTCCAAGGGGGGGGTGACAAAAACTTTATTTATGATTTGCAATGGCCTAACTTCTATAATAAAAGATCTTCGGTAGACACACCTAGTCGCGAAAGAAGCAGATTAATATATTGAAAAATAAAAAATTTATAGCTTCTCAAAAAGTAGCATGGGGTTATTGACCTCAATGTACAGACAAAGGGTTAAGCGCGACTCGCTCCGTATAGCTATACAATTCTGTACTTATAAATTGTTGTGTTTGTCAGTTTTTTCGTCAGTCAGTATCGTTAAGAACGACTGAAAATCAACTTGGGCACACTTTATGAAGCTTTAGTTATGACTCCGAATTTGTCAAGAAATATTAACGATAATAGGCCCTATGAATAAAACAGTTTGCTTTGCTTTTCCAGTTTAAATCTTATGGGAGCATTTGTTCTAACTCTTTTATTCATACGGCCTAATGTTCGTACAATGATGTTCGATTTGGTGCTAGGTTGGTAGCATCTTTCTGCACAAGCCGCTCATGAAGCCAACAACTCGTGAGCGCGAGCGGCACACTAGGATGTATACAGCTAGTCGCATTGCATGAGAAAATAAGAAAGGAAGCCGAAAGATATGCTAAAGCAGTGTGTTTGTTAGAACGAGAACGCGCGTGTGAGAAAATTAAACCTCAGTAGCTGGTAGGCAACCCAGCTTTCGATATCAACATGTTAGTTTCTGCGTAAAGTTAGAGTATCATTTCATCGCTAGACTTTGCACAAGTGTTAGGTCTCAGTTGTAAGTGCGACCCACGACCGTGAGTCTACGACAATAAGATGGTGGTGCCAGTTAGCTAATTAGAGCACGCAATTTAGGGCTTGGGGTTGATTGGGTTTCAAAACCAATTTTAAAATTATTTCAAACTCCGCTTCGTGGTCCAATTTAAAGTCCACTTTCATGTCCGATTTAAAGCCCAATTTTAACTCTAATTTTTGGTCCAATACAAAGTCCAGTTTAAAAATTTTATTTTGAGCTCAATTTAATGTCTAATTTCAAATATATTTCCGTGTCCAATTTCATGTAAAATTCTAAGTCTAATTTCGAACCCAATTCAAATTCAATTTAATTCCAATTTCGAGTCTAATTCATGTAATGTAAGTCGTAAGTCCAATTTTAAATTTAATTTCGAATCTAATTTTAAGTCGAATTTAAGTCCCATGTCACGTGAAAACCTGCAGTTCAAATACTACTTTAAATACTTTTTAGCAAAATGTTGACTTTTCAATTCTGACATCAAACTTTTGATTTAGAAATTTGCCTTTCGACTTTTGTCTCTTAATATTCTACCACAGACAAGCAGACGAGACACACGCGTTAATTGCATCGTCCAATAAAAAACCACTCATTTTTCAATAAAGGATGTTTTGCAACATGGCTACACCGCGGCGCGCGGGTGTTACTTCGAGTTTTCAGTGTAAAACCATGCAAACGTAAAAACCCTACAGCATAAAACCTTGCAAATGCAAGCTACTGCGCAACATGCATAAGAGAGGGTGCTAGTGTGCAAGCAAAATGTGTAGGACGATGGTTTTTATAGGATTTTATTCTATGTGTCATGTCAGTTCGTCAGTGATTCTACCTTTAACTTTTGAGTTTCAACTTTTGACATACGACTTCTGACTTTCACTTGTAGTTTTGACTTATTGACTTTTGCCTTTGGACTTTTGACTTTCGGCTTTTAACTTTTCGAAACCGTTCCACAGAGGAGTATCTGGACCAAAAAGCTGACCAAAATGAGGAAAATTAAAACTCGTTCAATCCAATTAAACCTCGCTGTCTTCCCAGATACCTATCACACAATGTAACGTTAATTTGGAAACCATTTGTTTTGTTTACATTTACATAGAACTGTCAAACTTCGAGTAAAAATAGGCCACATATTTTCGCTCATGTAGGTAAGGTTGTTACCTTTTACATTTCTAAGGCTATGTATATATCCTATCGACCAGCTGTAAAAAGGCTTTTGAAACTCAAACAGACGTAACACTGAAGCCTCATTCCATCGCCAATAAAAATGATTATTTCAAATGTTCACTTAAGCCAAGACTCAAACAACAGTCGATGCGCGAGAACGCCGCTCACTTGCGCTGGCGCTGTTGTCAGATAATAAACAAGTAAATTTATAGCATATCTAAATTTATAGCAAGCTGTTTTGCGTAGCGCGAAGACTGCACCATGTGATGGGTGTCATTGAAACGATGTTTTGTTAGAAATTTTGTTCGTAGTGTTACGTCTGTTAGTCTGTGCTCAAAGATTTTACAATTATTTGTTGATATAGACTTTAGATTTCAATGAATATAGTGATGACAAGCGAGCAGTATTTATTATAGCAAATTAGCCCAAATATGTTGCTACTTTCAAGTAATATTTGTTTATGTGCTCACCTTTTCTCATCACCATCTATGATGCCATTTGATAGCTTAGAGTCCCAAGAAGAGGATAGTGAGTGAAATTTTTGCAACTTTTTGCAATTTCATGAAATAAAAACTTTTTACTAAATGATGAAATATTCAATTTTGCAGCATTTTTCTTATGGATAAATTATACTATCATGAAATTTCAAGCATTTGAAAGATAAATTATATGTCATTGTGCTTGTGAGACACCAGAAGAATGCTCTATAAAGTAATTGAACAAAAAATTTTAGATAATAAAAGAAAAAATCGCCAAATTTCTATCACATTTGCGCATGCTTTGAGTCTCTTCATTACGCAATTCATTCGATAGCTGTATTATCAGTCAAAAGGCTTGTTTTGTAAGAAGAATAAGTATATGCTGGAACTGGATTAGATTTTCCTGTGATAATTTCCGGAGGGTCACCCATCGAAGGGATTCAATAATGGACCGAGAAGCATGCGCAGAGAAACGAAGGAAAGTGTTTAAGATCTCACCTCTCTCTCTCTCTCTCTCTCTCTCTCTCTCTCTCTCTCTCTCTCTCTCTCTCTCTCTCTCTCTCTCTCTCTCTCTCTCTCTCTCGCTCTCTCTCTCTCTCTCTCTCTCTCTCATACACACCTGTCTTTCTTACCTCTCTCCCTCTCACCTCTCTCTCTCTCTCTCTCTCTCTATTTTACCTCTCTATCACATGTCTCTCTCCCTCTATTCACAGAATTTCTAAAAAAGTTTCCATTCTTCAACTATAGTTGTAAAAGCAATATCAGAAAAGTTGTGCTACATTACTAGATAGATACAAACATAATTCTATAAAAAAACTAATTCACAGAACTAATGATACTATTTTTCACTCATTACCGCTTGTTTACTCTAATAAAAATGATTAACAATACTTTTGACCAACTTTGCGGGTCAAATACTCCTATGTGCGTTCCTCCATGATGGTTTCGATTGGTTTCAACAGCTAACAACATTCAAATAACACCTGCCTGGTTTCAACAAATTCACAACAAAAGTGTCGCTTGGAGATGCCTTTAATTCAGTGTTTTCAAGAAATTTTGGCCTTCCTTCACGCGGTCCACATCGAAATCAGCGTGCTTGCAGCGACGAAACCAATCACAGCAAGCAATATTTTATAACGGCAGTTTTTTACAATCAACGGAGGGGACACTAGTAATGGAACAAAGGTGTTGGTAGTGTCCAAACAGAATGGGACAAGGCGTGAAGTGGAAAGAGCGGAAGGTTCGAGCAATTTCAATGCACCGGTTGTCTTTTCGAGTGCTTCCAGGTGCTGGTTTTTCTGGCGCAGCATAAGATTGATTGCCTTTTTTGCCACTTTTGCATTCAACAGTGGTACAATGACAATTGCGTCGCTCTGATTGCAACTACTGCAGCCTATACTCCGTTGCTAAGACTGATTCAGGAATATTGGCCGATCGTGAAGAGGCAACTAGCCTCCCAGTTGGCCTCGAGGTATGATGCTGATCTAGTAAGTCAGTCATCGTATGTTCGTATGTTGGGTGGGGAGAGGCTGTTAGGGTCAATAGGATCGTTGCACTGGCCCCGCAATTGTCCTGTACTCTAACAGCTGGCTGTGAAGTCTGTCGTATAAAAGCAGAAGGTCAAGTTTCGATAACGGAATGTAGCACCTAGGCTTTGCTTTTCCTTTTTTTTGTGAAGAGCCAACTAAAGAAAACTCGAGAAACTATCAAATGATGGTAAGGAGTGCAATCTAAAACGGAATTTGGCTGCCAAACAAGTGAAAAGTAACTCATGTAAAGGATAATGGGCCATGTTTGGGGATAAGTTCGGGCTACGACAAGAAGCGAAGTTTAAACAATATGCTTACAAAAAGCCTTAAATACAGTAAAATACATAAAGTATTGAAAAATAAAATAATTTGACTCAAACAAGATTTCTTAGTTCGTTTATTTAGTGTTCAACCTCTATTTCATTCCACTTTCAGAGACAAACCCTGTTTGCAAAGCCAACATGAACATGATTTACCTCTATGGAATTCAAAAACGAATTTATTCACAGTGAATGATAAAACTGAAGTTAATTTATTGATTTTTTACTAGAAGCTTTGCTTTCGAAGATAAATGCTTCGGTAGAGAGAAAACCATCAGTATCGAAGTAGCGTAGAACGATACCAACTTTTAACCAGATCAAAAGTTATTCCGAAGGAATCGCACGTGACATTTCAATCGAAGAGCTAAACAATCATCCCTCGTTTCGGAATCGTTAACCGTACAATCGGTTGGTTGTTGTAACTCGAGCATCCACCACCAGAAGCGAGTGGCGTGGTTCGCATTTTTTCGGCATCTCCCCGGCAAGCAGCTCGATAAAAGTTTAACCGCATCCGGTACATGTTTTCGACATTTGTTCGCTTCCAAAAACCGGGACTCATTGCCATGCCTGGACGGACGAGTCTAAGTCAATATTGCCTCTGGCCCACAGCAGACAGGCAGCCAGGCAGGAACAGTTTCAGTCGAAAGAACGGAACCCTTGTTTGATTTCTGACATTCGACCTCACAGTCCCAGGCAGCCGGATTCGATTGTTTCCGACCGTACCATGCAAGCGAATGGATAACCAGCCCAGGGTTCTGTCACTATCGTCCACCTAATCCCGATGCAAAACGGATAGCCACTGTCAGAAGAGTCCTGAAAAGTAACTTTTCTTGCACAACGTTCCGAATTGGTACTCTACTTGTCGAGGATTCTTCTCAAATACGTACAGACACACACCACACCACACATGTAATCCCTTCACCTGTTAGTTGAAGAATTTCCCTGCAGTCCTGGCCTGCAGCGGTGACTGGTACAAGAAGATACTTTGTCCAAATTGGATCTGGTGGTTGTGTGTGGCCAGAGAACATCTCTGTTTCTTGGTGTTCGAATTGATTGGATTACTGGTTGAGAATGTTGTCCGAACATTTTTTCCCTTGTTTGCCGGGGAAAAGGAATCGACCGTTCCTGCTTATGTTTCTCTCTGCGGCAATGGAAAATTCATGTAAATTTGATGTTTTTGCTGCGGCAGGATGTTTTCAGTTTCGAAATAACTTGTTTTTACATTTTTGCCTAATGCTGTTGGATGTTTGGCACAAAATGGTTCGGTACATGCAGGAATTGGGCCGATTTTCGGATTGTGCGTATGCTCTTATCACACAATCTGAACGATGATGCCTTATTTTCGAATAAGCTTGCTTGGCAAAGCAAAGAAAGCTCTCCGCTTGAGGCACCCTTCCGGTGCGGTTCAATTTACCTCCAATTAGAGTTGGAGTCCAAAATGTGCAAGGAAATCCCCTCACTAACTAATCCCAATCAGTATAATCACGCCGGTAATCTTTCGGCTTTCAAGTTGCTGCAGAGCAACGATAGCCCCATAGCTTTGCTGCCTCATCCTGGCCAGTATGCGGAACAAATACCAATTCGCATAGAACCACTTTTTCTTATCGTCCGAAAACAAATGCCGCCCTATTTCGGGTGACTAATGGAAGTCAATTAAGTAGCAATTTTTATTCCTGTCTCACGTGTCGGGTGGTATATAAGACAACTCATACATATAAAGAGGAACGACGCAAAGTGCGTCGTTGAAAGCACCGGCAATCCGAGCCAACATCATCGTAAAGATATCGGCTCGGTAGGCAAACAGGCCGTGCACGGAACGACCGGACCGGGGAAAAGATAAACGGACAGACAAACCACTCGCATTCCGCAGCTCACCGTCCATGTTTCACCGTACTGTCTGAAGTGCCGATCACAGATGGATTTAGCTGATTACACTGGGCAACAACGTGCTTGTGTTCGGCACTAAATGAGCTGTAAATGAAGCATATTGGTTTCAAAACAGTTTAGATTAGTTTAGATTGTTTGCCTACTTTTGCTGTCCAGTGGCAAAACAGTGCAGACTAGCGAAACCAAATCGTGTTTTCTCTCACGTTACGACTGTCCAACAACCGAACCAATCAAACTTCCCATTCGCACGCTTCTCACGTTCGATTGGAAAAGCGTATCATTTGTAAAGGTGGAGAAAGCAATGAATAAAACGAAACAGACTCCACACAGATCACAGGCTCGGGATTAATGATTGAAATTAACTCCGACAAGTGGGCGTGTGTCGTGTAGCCTTCCCACGACGGCGGCGGCGACGACGATGACGACGGAATGGGTCCATTTGTTTTGTGCTCGTTTTGGCCATTTGGCGATTGACGATTGCCGGGTAGCCGAGTTCGGTGCGAAACTTTTTGACAATGTGTGAACAAGTCAAAACATTGATGAATGTTTTGCCAATTCAAACCGTTTCGAGGAAGAGCGAATGGATGTTTCAGTAAAGTAACGAAAAAGTGAAGGTTTATTCGGTCAGGACCGTCAGGACCTGCTCCAAAGAGAACAGAAGTAATAACAGTCTCGTACTGAAAGGATTAACAATTTCGTTTCTACATTTTATTACTGCATTAATGAGTTTAGCTCAATAGATTCATTTCGCTTCCAAAGGTGTAATCTTGCTCTTGTACTTATAGGCTTCAAAGTAAAGCTGCTTAACTCTGTCAATAAATTTGGCTAATGAGTGCTGAAGCTAAACTGTTGAACTGTTGCGACTTTTATGAGGGAAACGGCATATCAACTTCTGTAGAGCTAAAGGGGCCTCTATTTTTTATATTTTTTCTAGAAAGCTAAGAATTTGTTACATCACATGTTGAAAATTTATAAGTCTTTGGTAAAGGTTTGATTTTTGGGACAAATATTTTAATAGTTTTCATATCAAGCAATTACTCTTCCTCAAGAAATTAAAGAACTTTATTTCTAGCTATAATACAACTGAGGCATATGGTGAAATATTGTACCTGCAAAGAAATGGTTGTTTCTTGAAAGGAAATAGATATTCCGAATTCCTTTTTGCCGAAAATTTCCGTTTCATTCCAGTCAAAAACCAAATGACATGCGCCTCCATCATTTCATCAACATCATTTCTTTAACAACTATGCATCCGCCTTTTAAACGAGCACGATTTAGTTTCGATACTACTTTGTTCGTGGAATTACGTTCTACAGAATAATTCAACTACTATTCAAAATTCTTGTGAAGACACTAATTTTATTACGATACCCAGATAACACAAGATCGTAATAGAAAGTTCACTTTAAATCATGCATACGATTTCAAATTTACATTAGAATTGTATAATGATTAGATGTACGACTCCTGATGTGCTGGATTTCCACGTGGGTCAGTTCTCCAACATGGATATTGGAGCTACTATCAGAGGAATTGAACCGTCCGCTGCTGCAGGGCCTGATGGAATCACTACGCTTATTTTGAAAAAATTTGCGGGGCTTTCTGCGAACCATTGCGTTTCATCTGCAACAATTCCGTAAGCCAATCTACATTTCCGGACCGTTGGAAGAGCTCGATCATGTTTCCAGTGTTCAAAAAGGGTGAACAGCGGAATATCTCTAATTACCATGGCATAACATCACTAAGCGCAGGATCCAAGCTGTTA
Organism: Sabethes cyaneus; assembly: GCF_943734655.1. NCBI lineage: Eukaryota > Metazoa > Arthropoda > Insecta > Diptera > Culicidae > Sabethes > Sabethes cyaneus. Next base: position 27,151,629 of record NC_071355.1, on the reverse strand, counting down.
GAAACGCTAATCAGTAAGCAGCTCATACAAGCCGTCAAATCGTATATTTCAACCGATCAGCACGGCTACTTTCCTGCAAGATCTATTTCCACAAACTTAGTTCAATTCACGTCACATTCTATTGTCAGCATGGGCGGCGGCATTCAAGTTGATACCGTCTACACGGATCTGAAATCAGCGTTTGACAGAGTCAATCAGACGCTAAAATCGACCGGTTAGATGCACCAGCTAGATTTGTGCAGTGGGTAACATCATATCTCGCTAATCGTCGAATGCGTGTGAAGCTGGGATCCCACGAATCGAATCATTTTGGAAGCGGAAGTTTCTGGTGTACCACAGGGGAGTAACCTTGGACCGCTACTTTTCTTCATATTCATCAACGATGTTTATTTCGCTATACCCACTGGTTGCAGGATGTTTTACGCTGATGACCTGAAAATTTACTTAAGGGTGAAGTCTATTTAGGATTGCAAGCAGCTACAATGGATGATAGACTTGTTTGTAGATTGCTGTTCTGCAAATCGCATGGAAATCAGCGTGAAAAATGTGCCATTATCTCTTACACTCGTAAAAAAAATCCACTACACTGGCAGCACAGGATTGGGAATGAGATGATCGATAGAGTCTCAACCTTCAAAGACCTCGGAATCCTGCTCGACACACAACTTGCGTTTAGAGAACACCAATCTTATATTGTAGCAAAGGCTAATCGGAACCTTGGATTTATCTTCAGGATCTCTAAGGCATTTAACCATCCGTACTGTCTGAGATCACTGTACTTCTCGCGTGTACGGTCAATACTTGAAACGGCAGCCGTGGTGTGGAGTCCATGTCATGATGTCTGGATCAAAAGGTTCGAAGCTGTTCAGAAAAAAATTATTCGCAACGCTTTGAGGTTTTTGCCTTGGGATAGTCCGAACGACGTGCCAAAGTCTAAAAATTCTAAATGCTCTCTAAAAGTCCAGAAAACAAAAAAATAAAAAGTCTAAAGTTATTAAATATAGTATAAATATAAAAAATCATACCGTCCGCAGGCTCAAAAGTCTGCGAGCCCCATATTTTATAGCTTCCAAAGAAAATATTTAAAGACTAAAATGATTAAAGACTAAAATGCGAAAGGCGGAAAATTCAAAATTATAGAAGTTCAAAAGTATCCAATTTCAACGATTCAAATGTCTAAAAGTCCGACTATCCAGAAGTTCCAAATTCCAATTATATTCCAAAAGTTCGAAGGTTCGAAAGGTGAAAGTTACGAAACCAAAAAGCCCAAAAGTCTGAATATTTAAAGGTTCATATCAACAATTCTAAAAAGTAGAAAAATTTGAAAAACCGAAGACCCAAAGTCCCAAATACAACATCCAAAATCCTGTTGCGGTGGAACAAAAAGCAAAGCAAAGCCTAGGTGCTACATCCCGCTATCGAAACTTGACCTTCTGTTTTTATACGACAGACTTCGCAGCCAGCTGTTAGAGTACAGGACAATTGCAGGGTCAGTTGCTACGTTCCAATTGACTCTAACAGCCTCTCCCAGCCGAGATTCGAACATACGACGACTGGCTTATTAGAGCAGCATCTTACCTCTAGGCCAACTGGGAGGGTGTTGCGGAGGAACACAACACTAAAAATTCAGAAGTCCAAAAATCCAAAACACCAATAGTATGAAAATTCAAATGACCAATAGAGTGAAAGTCCAGAGATCCAAAAGTACGGAAGTCCCAGTGTCCAACAGCCCAGACAATAGAAAACCCTAACAATAAAACCCTAAAATATCTCAAATTTACAAGAAATTCAAGCGTCCAAAAGTGAAAATTTTAATTCAAAATTCAAGTAACTACAAAACGATTTAAACACCAGTGGTCCAAATATCAAAAGTGCAAGATCCCACTATCGGAAATTCCAAGATTACGAAGGTCCAGAAGCCAAAATTTTCTCAAATGTCAAAAGCCCATGAGTCCAAAAGTCCACGTGTCTAACCGTCCAGATATCTATAAATCTTTGAGTTCATGAGTCCAAAGTACATGAAGCCAGAAGCCGCGTCCAAAAGTGCATTAATCCAAAATTACATGAGTCCAAACGTTCGAAAGCCCAAAAGCTGTTCAAAAGTACGTGGGTCCACAAGTCTATAAAAGCAAACAGTTCAAGAGTTCAGAAATCCAAAAGTCCATGAAACCAAAAACTCACAAGCTCAAAAGTACGTAGTTCTTAAAGTTTAAGTTCAAATATTTTATATTTGTATTTGCTCAGTTAAGGTTTAGGCTTCAAACCCGTTTACCAATAAAAAAAAATACTTAGTAACTATGAACATTAACTATTAAAAAAACTCAAATGGGATGCAACTGTCCCCTGATATACAAGCTAAGCCTATTTTTAATATTCGCTGGTGCCATGGTAACATTCACTATATGCTGTAGATCGTTGAAAGCTTTCATGAAACGGCACGTTGGCTCATATTGGGAGTAATTCCTGTTTCGATGAGGTGGATTAAACACCCGGGTATTCAGAAGTGCAACTTGGCTGTGATTGAAGTGCAACCTTGAAGCATTTGACTGTCGGCTCGTCCAGATTGGATGTTTGTGAAGAACACTATGTCGGCAATCTTATGTCTGCAGTGGATTGTGTTAATGTTAACTAGAGAGCATAGGTCGTGATACGGCGGTAGTTCATCTCCATTGCACCTCAAGTTCCGCAATGCAAAACGAACAAACTTTTTCTGGACTGTCTCTATCCGTTGTATATAGGTTACATATTGCGGACGCCAAACTACACTTGCAAAGTCTAATTTATTTCGCACAAGGCCTACATATATTGCTAGTATTGCATATGGATCCTTAAGGTCATGACCGTATTGACTTACAAGAGCGAATAGCTTTAAACAGTCTTTAATAACGTTGTCTATGTGACTTGTAAACGAAAGTGAACGATCAAATATGATTCCTAGGTCACGAATGGTTTCCTTGCGTGGCAAAACGATTCCGTTGTAGCAGTATTGAAATTCGATTGGATGTAGTTTTTGGGAAAAAGTCATAACAGAGCATTTATCTGGGTTGATGTTCAAGCCGCTATTCGAACAGAATATTCCAATGTTATCCACGTCAAGTTGTAGCTTAAGACAATCACTGTCAGTCTTGATAGGTAAAAAGATTTTTACATCATCTGCGTACATTCAGATTGTAGCATTGGACAACATATTCGGAAGCCTGTTCATCACTAGTACAAAAAGCAATGGTCCTATATGACTACCCTGCGGTACTCCCGAATCCACAACAAATGAAACGGAGACGTTTTCCTTAATTTTCACATACTGAACTCTGCGCGAAAGGTAAGGTTCTTAAGTCTACGTAAAACATAATGTCATAAAACAATCTATGAGTCCTCCACGAGTTCGAAAGTCTATGAGTCCAGCAGTCCATAGGTATAAAAATCCCAGAGTCCACGAGTCCGTAAGTTCAAAAGTTCATGAATTCAAAAGTTCACGAGTCCAAAAGTCCATGATTCAAAAAGTTTATTGGTCCAAAATTTTCTGAGCTCAAAAGTTTAACAGTCAATGAGTTTAAAAATCCATGATACTAAAAGTTTAAAAGCCAAAATTTAAAGGCCAGTAATCCAAAAGTCCATGAAAAGCCCAAACGTTTAAAAGTCGAAAAGTCCAAAAATTAAAATAGCCCTCTAATAGTCCACGACACACTTACAAGACCCTGCCCAAATGTCCCAAAGTTCTAATATCCATGAAACTAAGTCTAAGCTAATTGAGTCCATGAGTCCAAAAGTTTACGAGACTAAAAGTTCTTGAATACGAAAGCTCATGAGTTCAAAAAATCCAAAGTCCATGAGCCCGGAAGTCCACGAGCCCAAAAGTCAATGAGTCTAAGAGTCCGTTACTCCATGGGCCCAAAAGTTCCGAAATCTGTGAGTCCACAAGACAATGAGTCTGAAAGTCCATGAGTCGAGAATTCCATAACTCCAAACATCCAAAATTCCATGAGTCCTTCAGTTCATGCATCCAAAATCAAAAAGTTCAAAAGTTAAAAAGGCCTTTACTCCTTGAGCCCAAAAGCCCAAAGAGCCAGAAATCTGTGAGTCCAAAAGTCCATGAACCTAAAAGTCCACGAATCCATTAGTCCATTAGTCTAGAAATTAAAAAGACTATTAGGGTAAGACTGTCCAGAACGCACCGGGGGGGGGGGGGGGATAGAATGGCCCATGCTATTAATTGCTTAAAAACGCGGAAACTATTTGGAATTCGCGGAAACTACTATTAAAACTATAAAATTATGAATGCGCATTCTATTTTGGTGTACAACACGCTAATTCATAATTGCGTAGAATGTAAAAGCATCACACATAGCCACATCCAATAAAATCAAGCGATTATCCGCGATCTCATTTCACATGTAAGAAATCACGGTTTTCTCTTAAGCTTTTACCACTAGTCGGTATGCAAATATCATAATAAATACAGTCCATCTAATTGATATACTGTCATACTCGATGATACATCACAAAAACGGCATTAACTAGGTATGTTTTTCACATATATTGCAAAAAACTTCAAAATGCAAAACAGGGGTAGAATGCATCACAGCGGGATCGAACAGTTATAAAATATTTTTTTTAATTTGCAGTACATCTTTTGTTCCGGATTATTTATTAAAAACGTAGCAATATTATGTATTGTATAGGACTTAGAATTTGCCTTAAACCTAATTGTACATTATTTAACTTAAAATATTTAATCACATATCAGTTGGAGAAAAGTAGATGATTAAATTTTATTACCAATTATGTTGAGATATGAACCCATTATATCCCAGCAAACAAGCGTGTGTAACAAACGCTATAACGAACGCTTCCGCCATTTCGGCAGCCTAGTTTTAGGAGTTTATACAACACGTGATTGAATGGTAAATTTTTTGGTGGCGTTTAACGCCCGGCTGGGCAAACTTGGTGCGTTTTGTCCACCGGCTTTAGCGTTCTGCCTCACATGATAATTTTGACTCTTGTCAAAAATCGTCAAAAATAACAAAAAATACTGGTTTTTGTTAGGAAATTTCACCAGGAGTAAGTGTAAAAAAGATCCCAAAGTTTTCTAGAAGTTGAAAAACGTGGAACAAACGCGCCGTTGCTCTGCAAAATGATGTTTTGCTTAAACGGTGCATTCTGCACCACCTTACCCTACAATAATCCATGACTGACTGACAAGATAATGCGTTAGAAAGTCCATAAACCCAGAAGCCGAGTCCAACAGTCTTTGACTTCAAAATTCTATGAGTTCAAACGTCTGAAGCTTCGTAAGTTCGAAAGTACATGGTTCCAAAAGTCCATAAGTTCCAAAAGACCAAAATTTCAAGAGTCCAAAAGTCCAAAAGTCCATGAAAAAATAGCCCTTGATACCAAAAATCTAAAATTCCCAAAGTCCTAATACCCATGAAGCTATAATAATTGAGTCCATGACTCGAAAACAGCAGAAGTCAAAATGTCCATAAGTCCAAAAGTTCTTGAATCCGAGAGCTCTTGAGTTCAGAAAATCAAAAGTCCGGTAGCCAAAATGTCAACAAATGCAAAGGTCCAACACTTCAGAAGACCATTACACCATGAGCCCAAAAGTCCAGAAATCTGGCACAAGACAATGAATCCGGAAGTCCATGAACCTAAAAGTTCAAAAGTCTATGATTTGGAAACCCCATAAGTCCAAGCGACCACAATTCCATGAGTTCTTAAGTTTATGAATCCAAAAGACCATAAATTAAAAAGTCCATTACTCCAATAGACCATGACCTGATTGACAAGATAATACGTCAAAAAGTCCATGAATCCAGAAGCCCTTGACTCCCAAATTCTATGAGTCCAAACATCCAACAGTTCCATGAGTTAAAAAGTCAATGAGACCAAAAGTACATGAGTCCCAAAGGATCAAAATTTCAAGAGTCTAGAAGTCCAAAAGTCCATTAAGCAATGATCCATGAGCAACTTCATAAGTTTGACTGACCATGTGCTCAAAAGTCCACGAGTCCAAAAGTAAAATTCAAAGCGTTGGGTTATGGACGTCTTTCCCAGCTAGCAATTTTATATGCATATAAAAGTTAAAAATCAGCATTACCGACATATTTTTTTTTACTAATTTATGTGTCCATGTCTGCCGGACCGGCAGAACAATGGGATGAAATCAGAGATTTCCACTGCTGACGGTTACCCGCCATGACTTTTACCTGTCGCCAGGAGACAGGTTCTCGTCTACAGCCCGGATGTCGTTGTCGCTAAGCTCCGTTGCCATGAGCCTCTGGGTCTGCCTCTTCTACGCTGTCCTTGTGGATTACAGTCGAGTGCTTCTCTGCAAACCTCGTTCGCTCCTTTCCTCAAGGTGTGTCCGATCCACTTCCACCTACGTTCACGAATTTCTGTGGCTATCGGCCGTTGATGATACCGACGATGGAGTTCCTCATTGGATATCCAGTTATCAGACCACCAGGCACGAATGATGTATCGCAGGCACCGGTTAATGAATACTTGCAGTTTTCGCGTTGTCTCCACTGAGACGCACCACGTTTCGCAGGCATACAGCAGTACGGATTTAACGTTTGAATTAAAGATTCGGGTTTTCGTACGAGGAGTGATCTGGTTTGAGCGCCAAATGTTTCGCAGACCTACAAAGGCACCCCTGGCCTTCTTGATCCGTGTGGCTATATCAGTCTTGGTACCACCATCGGGCGTTGTTTGGCTACCAAGATATTGAAAGGCGTCTACCTGCTCAACTTGTTGTCCCGCTAATGTGAAGTTGGAGGAATTGTCAGTGTTCACTGCCATAGACTTAGTTTTCGCTACATTGACCGTGAGACCTGCTGCCTGGGAGCTCTCGGAGAGGTCATCTAACTTGCTCTGCATATCGTTTCGGCGTCGTGCAAGACAATATCGTCGGCTAGGTCGAGGTCATTTAGCTGCTCCATCGTTAGAGGATTCCAAGGCATGGTACCGACATATATACATGCTAATAAATCGTATTTGATGCGAAAAATTGGTATACCCGTGGTATTTTGGAGACGATATACGTGTTGAGGAATAAACATACGCATTTCATCGATATAAATAGTTATATACGACAATATCCGATTAAGCCCGACCCGTTCCGTACTGATATACGCTTCTGTGCTGAATATCGTATGTATGTCAGCTATTATCATTATATACGACTGAAAATCAACTTAGGCGGACTTTATTAAGCTTTAGTTACGATTCCGAATTTGTTAAGAGTTATTTACGATGATTTTCGGTTATTGATGTACGATTTGGTGCTAATTGGGTTAAGACTTGACCCTTCTTTATCGACAGACTTCACAACCGGTTATTAGGGTACCGGTCAATTACGGGGTGAGTGCATCGATCCTGCTGACTCTAGCAGCAACGCCCAGTAGAGATTCGAACATACGATAACTGGCTTGTTAGATCAGCTGACCTCGAAGCTAACTAGACGATCGAGAGCCCAAAAGTAAATGAGTCCAAAAGTCCATTATTTCATGAGCTCAAAAGCCGAAAAGTCCATGAGTTCAAAAGTCCAGAAATCCGAGAGATCATAACATAATGAGTCCGAAAGTCCATGAGTCCATAAGCCCATAAATCCTTAAGTGCATGAGTCCAAAAGTTAAAATGGTTATTATTCCAATAGTCCATGAGTCTAAAAGTCCGAATGGCAGTTAGTCCACAAGACAATGCATCCGAAAGTCCATGAACTCAAAAACCAAATCCAAAAGTCCATGACTCCAAAATTCATGACTTCCAAATTCAAAATCCATGCGTTCAAGAGTCGAAAGTCCAGAAGTCAAAGAGTCTGAAAGTTTTTGAGTCTAAAAGTACAAACTCTATAAGTTCAAAAATCAATCAGTTTATAGAAAATTTTCTTGAGTACTACCAATTCGCTCTCAGACGCGAGGCGACGCACGCAGGCTACTGCTAGCACTTTATAAGTCCAAAAAATTAAAAGTTCAACAGTCCAGGAGCCTAAAGCCTATGAGTTCAAGAGACCCACAGTCCTATGAGGCTAGTCCATGAGCCCAAAAATTTATGAATCTAAATGAGTTCAAAATCCAAACGTCGATGAGCCAATCAGTCGTCCATTAGTCCAAAAGTCCAAAGCCCAAAAGTCCATTAGTCAAAAAATTCATGGATCTGAAGGTTCATCAGTCCAAAAGTCATTCATGAGTCCAAAATCCAGAATTCCAAGATTCCAAAAGTCGTCCGTTAATCCTAAAGCCTATAAGTCCAAATGTCCAAAAGACCACGAGTCCAAAAGTGTACGAGCCCGAAAGTTGTTGACTCTAAAAATCGTTCATTAATCCAAAAGTTTAAAAGTCAGACAAACCAAAAGTCACAAAGTCCAAATTCCATGAATCCAAAAGTCTAAGATTGACACTAAACATAGTCAAAAAGTCCAAAATCCAAGCACCTAGAACTCAAACCATTCAAATTCTAAGCCATAGACTATGAAGGTCTAGAAACACAAAAGTATAAAAGTTAAATATTTAAAAAGCCAGAATTTCCTTTAAGAATGTTCAAGAAGTGCTTAAGTCTGAAGTCCAGAAACTCGAAAGTTTGATGTTCAAAGATAAGTCCACAATCTAAAAGTCTGAAACGGGTTTAGATTTCTATAAATTTGTGATAGTGCGAAAATACAAATGTTCAAAAGTCCAACCATCTAAAAATCCGAAATTGTAGAATTTCAAAAGTTAAAAGTCATAATTTAAAAATGAAAACTCAAAAATCAAAAGTACAAAGTTTGAGAGCTTAACATGCGGAAAAAAGAATTGAAAGGCGGAAATGCTTCACGAATTTCCGCATCGATCGTATCCCCACTCAGCACTTATGGAAAATACATTTCAAGTGCTGTCGAGGTACAATTGCTAAGTAAAAGGTTAAACACGATCCATTTCAACTGCTTCATCAATTCTGCGAAAATGGAAAACAAATCGAACTGGAAGGAAGCTGCTTCCTTGGAAACAGCCGCCACGGAAATCGTTTCCCATCTTTAGCACTCAAACAAAGCGCTCTGCACTTGTAAAATTTTACGATCGGTTTTCTCCCGAAGCAGATAAGACTGAACCGCGCTCGGTTTATCGGTTAGCACAGCCTGCGGCTTTTGCCGCATTTGAAAAAGCCGCACATCCGCGCTCCGGTAGGTAGCGCCGGTACTTTCTCTTCCGAGTTGTGTAGATTTCTCATCCGGATCCGGATGGCACCCACCCCTCGAAAACCCCACCCAGTCCCGGAAGAGTTCCCTACTCAGTAAATAGTGAGTAAAAGCTCGGCACATACACAGCACGCACACACACACACGCACACTTACGTGTGCCTGTAGGTAAAATGCCATTAAGCCTAATCTTTTTTCCAGCCAAGCAACTTTTCGAAACGAAGTGGATCGATCCCTTCGGAATTTGTAGGTAGGAAGGTACTCGTGCCACTGCTGTGGAACGAGGAAAACCTTTTCGAATAGTTTTTCGATTTTCCTCTGATAAATTGAGCGAAATTAATATTCCACCGGCAAACTCGATAAACGGCTGGCTGCCGGATCATGCCGGGGATGATACCGGGCGGTCAGAGTTGCCAAGTAAACTTTCTGCTGTCTTTAATTTGTTGTGTTGCATTTGAACAGAAAAAAGTTTAGCATTTCACGAGTTTTAATACTTCATTTAAGTAATTTTGGTCGTTCTTTATAAGAAACAAGTGTTGAAAAGTTAAAAAATTGGCAACCTTCTTTGTTGCCAGTAGAAAAGAGCAGGACCTTGTTGTACCAATCACTGCCTCACCGTAAGTGGAAACTACATATGCGCTTTGCTGTTGTAGGTATGTCAAGATTGACGAATTTTTCGATCGCCTGGTAACGAGGATGGTGGGCGGCGACATTCCCCGACCCATCGTTGAAACCCTCTCCGGAAGGAAGGAGGCGCTGCACTGTGGGAAACCGTAGCGTCTTGAGTCCGCTCACAGTAGCGGAAGAAACGTCGAACGAACATTCTTGGACAGTCAAGTCTTACCCTTCGTTTCAATTTGCATACTGGCATGGCAACGGCGGCGGTCCCTTTCGCCGTCGTCGTCGTCGTAGTCATCGTCGTTGTGGAAGCGAGCTCGCATGAAAATGGTATGTTATACTTCTTCCTCATACGGAATTCACTTCGCTTTGTTGAGCTCGAGTCGTGAAGTAAGATGAGGACGTTATTCTACCGATCAAAATGATGCTTGACAACGGGCAGTGTGCGCTCTCTGTTACCGTAGTTTTCGACTGTAGGAATGCTTGCTTCTTGGAAGATTTGAACTTGGGAAATATATAATTGGGTTTTTGAAGGCCCCTTTTTCTTGGGAACATTCAGTCGTTTGGAATGTAGATGTTTGATATATTGCTATCAACGAGTTGAATTGCTTTGTTCTGAAATTGTTTGTTGAGTAGAAAAGCACAATTAATTACTGACGTTCTGAATCCGACTTTATCTGTTGTTTTGTGTTTGAATTTTATTTTTGTTGATTTTATCTAAGTTTACAAAGTTGTTGTTCGATATTCTCTCAAAAGACTTGACTCTCTGCTAGACAGATCAGGGTAATGAACCAATTTTGACACACCTAGCTAAGTTTTTGCATTTAATCACATAAATTTGCAAATATTTTCATTAAATTTGATTGTTAAAATTACATTAAAATTTTGTCTCCAACTATGATAAATTTAAGAAAAGGGTGTTTTCTAAAAATTTTTAGGATGATTTGATAATACACAGTTCAAGTTGTAATAAGAAAATTTTGCAAATAATTTCGTATTATTTACCGAATACCAAAACAAAAACCAACCGCAGTGCGTTGTTTGTCAATGACCAACGCTATCTATTGTGTTAAGCAAATACTTACTACGTCCTCGTAACTTGTGCAAACAATGTCATGAATTTTGAGCGTTTCTGATAAGTATGGATTTATTTAAGCACCCTAGAATTCTGGACCCATCTAAAACTGGAAATCGAACAACTTAAAACTCATTGATATTAGTTACCAGCACTGCCATGAGTCATCGTCGCTATTTACAGCCTGGTCAATCTCCGCTACCAAACATTGCCTCAATAAAAAAGCGTTATTCACCTGAAATAAAATGAAAAACAGATGGACTACATTAGATAAGATAGTTTACCGAGATGATTAGATTTTATTTGCAAGCGCAGTGGAAGATTTAGATACATGACAACAGAGCCGGCCGTTCTCCGGATGCGATGGTGCGGTTCGGGCTGTTATCGCGATTACCTCGCTCTTCTCGTCGAGCTTATCACCGACCGGGGAGATGTTTTTGTTATCGCGAAATTCCTCCCGACCACCCTACCCCGTAGATACGGAGGCATTAGAGAAGGATTACTGGCTGCAGTTGCTCCTAGCTGGTTCATTATAAATTGGCTCGGCCCAGCCTCCGGTCGCAACATTCAACACAAGAAACCGAACGAAACAAGTATATTTACTAACTTGCAGTGAGTTGGAGCAAATAAACAAGAAGAAAACGATCCATAACCTTAGTTCTAGAAACTGTTCTCTCTGCCATGGAAACCCTAGTGAAGTTGTTCGTAGTGCAATTGATAGTGCTGGTGAGTTCAGCCATTCGCGAGTTGACATGTGTGAATAATAGAAACGATTATTAAAGACTCCGTTCTCTCTTCTTTTTCTGTTACCTCAGAGCGTCACGCTGCCTACGGCGCTTCCGCAGGCCATCGGCACCAATTGCAACGGGAGAGACTACCTGTGTGTGGACGATACACGCTTTCAAATATGTATCGACTTTGGTAATGGGACAACAGAAACGGTGGACGATATAGCACAAAACTGCCCGGCCGGTACGTTTTGTAGTAATACGGGAAGATTCGAGTGTGATTCGAATGTAGCACCATCGACTACAACCACTGCTCCTCAAAGTAGTACGGCCCCACCTCAAGGTATAGCTTTTGTTTATGGTCGTACGAAGTTAGTGAACTAATTTGTGTTTTTAAGCAGACCCAACGCAGCCCGTCACAACAGATGCTGCAGTAGTTACTCAACCGGAGTCGACGGTTGCCGTCGTCGAGCCCCAGCCAGTGACTACAGGGGCACCAGCAGACCCGGTTCCAGAAACTACATCAGCAGCAGTTGAAAACCCGCAACCGGAGGCTACTGCTGCTCCAGCTGAACCTCAGCCGGAAGTAACAGCAGCACCAGCTGAACCTCAGCCAGAAGTAACAGCAGCACCAGCTGAACCTCAGCCAGAAGTTACGGTTGCTCCAGCTGAACCTCAGCCAGAAGTTACAGCAGCCCCAGCTGAACCTCAACCAGAAGTTACAGCAGCCCCAGCTGAACCTCGGCCAGAAGTTACGGCTGCTCCAGCTGAACCTCAGCCAGAAGTTACGGTTGCTCCAGCTGAACCTCAGCCAGAAGTTACAGCAGCCCCAGCTGAACCTCAACCAGAAGTTACCGCAGCTCCAGCTGAACCTCAGCCAGAAGTTACGGCTGCTCCAGCTGAACCTCAGCCAGAAGTTACAGCAGCCCCAGCTGAACCTCAGCCAGAGGTTACAGCAGCCCCAGCTGAACCTCAGCCAGAAGTAACCGCAGCCCCAGCAGAACCTCAGCCCGAAGCTACAGCAGCCCCAGCTGAACCTCAACCAGAAGTTACTGCTGCCCCAGCTGAACCTCAACCAGAAGTTACAGCTGCTCCAGGTCAACCTCAGCCAGAAGTTACAGCAGCCCCAGCTGAACCTCAACCGGAAGTTACATCAGCTCCAGGTCAACCTCAACCAGAAGCCACAGCTGCTCCAGCTGAACCTCAACCGGAAGTTACAGCAGCCCCAGCTGAACCTCAGCCAGAAGTAACAGCTGCTCCAGCTGAACCTCAACCAGAAGTTACGGCAGCTCCAGCTGAACCTCAGCCAGAAGTAACAGCAGCCCCAGCTGAACCTCAACCAGAAGTTACTGCTGCTCCAGCTGAGCCTCAGCCAGAAGTTACAGCAGCTCCAAGTCAACCTCAGCCAGAAGTTACAGCAGCCCCAGCTGAACCTCAACCAGAAGTTACTTCTGCCCCAGCCGAACCTCAGCCAGAAGTTACAGCAGCCCCAGCTGAACCTCAACCAGAAGTTACTGCTGCCCCAGCCGAACTTCAGCCAGAAGTTACAGCAGCCCCAGCTGAACCTCAACCGGAAGTTACTGCTGCCCCAGCTGAACCTCAACCAGAAGTTACAGCAGCCCCAGCTGAACCTCAACCAGAAGTTACTTCTGCCCCAGCCGAACCTCAGCCAGAAGTTACAGCAGCCCCAGCTGAACCTCAGCCAGAAGTTACAGCAGCCCCAGCCGAACCTCAGCCAGAAGTTACAGCAGCCCCAGCCGAACCTCAGCCAGAAGTTACAGCAGCCCCAGCCGAACCCCAACCAGAAGTTACTGCTGCCCCAGCTGAACCTCAGCCAGAGGTTACAGCAGCCCCAGCTGAACCTCAGCCAGAAGTAACCGCAGCCCCAGCGGAACCTCAGCCCGAAGCTACAGCAGCCCCAGCTGAACCTCAACCAGAAGTTACTGCTGCCCCTGCTGAACCTCAGCCAGAAGTTACAGCAGCCCCAGCTGAACCTCAACCAGAAGTTACAGCTGCTCCAGGTCAACCTCAGCCAGAAGTAACAGCAGCCCCAGCTGAACCTCAACCAGAAGTTACTGCTGCTCCAGGTCAACCTCAGCCAGAAGTTACAGCAGCACCGGCAGAACCCCAGCCAGAAGTTACAGCAGCCCCAGCTGAACCACAGCCAGAAGTTACAGCAGCCCCAGCTGAACCTCAGCCAGAAGTAACAGCTGCTCCAGGTGAACCTCAACCAGAAGTAACAGCTGCTCCTGCTGAACCTCAACCAGAAGTAACAGCTGCTCCTGCTGAACCTCAGCCGGAGGCTACCGCCGCACCAGGTCAACCACAGCCAGAAGTTACAGCTGCTCCAGGAGAACCCCAACCAGAAGCTGCCGCTGCTCCAGGTCAACCTCAACCAGAAGTTACAGCTGCTCCAGGAGAACCTCAACCAGAAGTTACGGCGTCTCCAGCTGAACCGCAACCGGAAGTTACAGCTGCTCCAGGTCAACCTCAGCCAGAAGCTACCGCAGCACCAGGTCAACCTCAACCAGAAGTTACAGCTGCTCCAGGTCAACCTCAGCCAGAACTTACGGCTGCTCCAGCTGAACCGCAACCGGAAGTTACAGCTGCTCCAGGTCAACCTCAGCCAGAAGCTACCGCAGCTCCAGGTCAACCTCAACCAGAAGTTACAGCAGCCTCAGCTGAACCTAAACCAGAAGTTACAGCTGCTCCAGGTCAACCTCAGCCAGAAGTTACGGCTGCTCCAGCTGAACCTCAACCAGAAGTTACAGCTGCTCCAGCAGAACCTCAACCAGAAGTTACTGCTGCTCCAGGTCAACTTCAGCCAGAAGTAACAGCTGCTCCAGGAGCACCTGGTGGTACACAACCTGAAGGATCTCAACCTGGTGGAACACAACCAGAAGGATCGCAACCTGGTGGAACCCAACCTGAAGGATCACAACCGGGAGGATCGCAACCTGGTGGAACCCAACCTGAAGGTTCACAGCCTGGTGGAACGCAGCCCGAAGGATCGCAGCCTGGTGGGACACAACCTGAAGGATCTCAACCTGGTGGAACACAACCTGAAGGATCGCAACCTGGTGGAACCCAACCTGAAGGATCACAGCCTGGTGGAACACAACCTGAAGGATCGCAACCTGGTGGAACCCAACCTGAAGGATCACAACCTGGTGGAACCCAACCTGAAGGTTCACAGCCTGGTGGAACACAACCTGAAGGTTCACAGCCTGGTGGAACACAACCTGAGGGATCGCAACCTGGTGGAACACAACCTGAAGGTTCACAGTCTGGTGGAACACAACCTGGTGGAACACAACCTGAAGGATCACAACCTGGTGGAACCCAACCTGAAGGTTCGCAGCCTGGTGGAACCCAACCTGAAGGATCACAACCCGGTGGAACACAACCTGGTGGAACACAACCTGGTGGAACACAACCGGAAGGATCACAGCCTGGTGGAACCCAACCTGAAGGTTCGCAGCCTGGTGGAACACAACCTGAAGGATCGCAACCTGGTGGAACCCAACCTGAAGGATCACAACCTGGTGGAACCCAACCTGAAGGATCACAGCCTGGTGAAACACAACCTGAAGGATCACAACCTGGTGGAACACAACCTGGTGGAACCCAACCTGAAGGATCACAACCTGGTGGAACACAACCTGGTGGAACACAACCTGAAGGTTCACAGCCTGGTGGAACACAACCTGGCGGAACACAACCTGAAGGATCACAACCTGGTGGAACACAACCTGGTGGAACACAACCTGAAGGTTCACAGCCTGGTGGAACACAACCTGGTGGAACACAACCTGAAGGATCACAACCTGGTGGAACACAACCTGAAGGTTCACAGCCTGGTGGAACTCAACCTGGTGGAACACAACCTGAAGGATCACAGCCTGGTGGAACACAACCTGAAGGATCGCAACCTGGTGGAACCCAACCTGAAGGATCACAGCCTGGTGGAACACAACCTGAAGGTTCACAGCCTGGTGGAACACAACCTGGTGGAACCCAACCTGAAGGATCACAACCTGGTGGAACACAACCTGAAGGATCACAACCTGGTGGAACCCAACCTGAAGGTTCGCAGCCTGGTGGAACACAACCCGAAGGTTCACAACCAGGAGGATCCCAACCTGGTGGAACACAACCTGAAGGATCTCAGCCAGGTGGATCGCAACCTGGTGGAACACAACCCGAAGGTTCACAACCAGGAGGATCCCAACCTGGTGGAACACAACCTGAAGGTTCGCAACCACCACCATCCGAAGGTCAAGGCGGTTCAAACGGCGCTCCACCGGCAACAACTCCACAGCCTTTCGTCTGCAAACAGTCAGGTCGGTTCCCTCATCCGGCCGATTGTCACAAATACTACCGCTGTCTGTGGCTTCCATTCGGTCTTTTTGAGCTGGAACAAAACTGTCCTCTCGGTTTTGCCTACAATCCGCAACTGCAACGCTGTACCGCCGACCAGAGCCCGTGCTTTCCGAATACGTTCACATGTACTCAGCCCGGTCGCTTCCCAGATCCACAAAACGAAAGCAAATATTTCTGGTGCGTTTGGAACGTACTGGGAGGTTATCTGAAGTACAACCTAGACTGTCCGGCTGGACAAACTTTCGACTCGTACCGTAGACGCTGTGTTAGTCCCGGTTTTGGACCCCGAAGTGAGGAAGATTCCCATTCTGAAGCGGTCGTTTCCGACGACTCCGAACCGGATTCCAAACAAGATTCGGAAGAGGAAGTTAAACAAAAAGTAAAATTCGAGTGTACCGAGGAAGGAACGTTCCCGGATCCGGAGAACTGCTCCCGTTACTTCATCTGTACGCTGAAGAAGAAGGATAAATACAAGAAGAACAAGCTGAAATGCCCCAAGGGCCAGCAGTTCGATGCGGCGCTCGGCGTCTGCAGCGACGACGATGATGTCCTCTGTGGCTAAAAGGGGCATTTAATGCAACGAACGAGTACTTTCCAATGGGTTGAGACTTGACGGAATAAAATTATAATTTATACTAATTTGAAACAATGAGAAGCCGAATAAATATATGGAAAGTACATTGAACCATGTCGTGTTTTTATTCGGATAAAAGATGAAGTGGAAATTTCGTTTTCATTGTTTTTGTAGTGTATTAAATCACAACCGGTAAGTATGAATGATGGTAGCAACTCTTTGTCCGACATGACACATGACATGTTTCCGCAATGTGAAACTGCTAATTTACCCCAATAAGCCTTTCTACTGACCCGAGGAAGATTTATTTTTCCTCGGTTTATTGAAATCAAACTCATCAAAAATAATTAAATTACGCTCATCCACTTCACAACTAGCCAGGCAGCCTGTCCAACTTTGTCCTTCCCACCTGCCACCTCATCGGATCGGATCGGGCAAACGCGCAAACTTGTTCGATAAAACAATAAACAAACCACGCTATCATATTTCCACCGGTGTGCCGTGGTTGGCAAAACAGCCGATCTGCGATTGGTTAACCCATAGTCACTGAACGATGACGTTCCGAAATCGAACGTTTCCCCTGTGTCCTCTCATTCCGGAAAACAATCAACGGAAGTCCACCCGCCAAGAGTGGCGTCGGATTTCAGCGAACGAAAAAAGTCCCTATGCAAATAACACGGTATCGAATATTGACGAACGAATTCACACCGCTCTCCTCGCCACACCTTCTGCTGCCACGCTAAGAGAGTCGATGCGATTCATTGAGGCGGAAATTGAAATTTACAACATAACACTTTTCAACCGGCTCGCCCGTCGAGCGGGTGATGGGTGGCTGATGGGTGGGATGGTAACGGTAGTCGTCGTCCACGCGAAGTCGAAGCACAACACAAAAACAAACGGCAGCCACGCTGCGCTGACCGCATTCCACATTCCGCAGGACGGCGAATACGTGGAATTCGGTTGCGCTTTTCTCTGTTCGCGCTGGCTGTACCGATGGCCGACATTGTAGACGCATAGTTACATCTGTAGTATAGGGAAAATGTTTTCTGCGAAGCAGTGATTCGAAACCTTCAATAGTTTCAAACTAGGAAGTTTTTTGAATTATTCGGAACAATTCTGTAAAACATTTTTATTACATTGGTTAAGGTAAAAAGAAAATGTGAAATGTGGCTGTTAAATGTTAGTCATTAATTGGACGACAAATAGCATCATGATATTTTTATTACGTTATTCAATAATGTAAGTGATCATACTCTCGAAAACAATAGCGTATTCCAGTCAGGAGCCAGCTGATTGATTGGTACTAAAAATACCGGCTCGTAACATGCCAACATCGACAGTTCAGCGTTGTTTTCTTCAATTCGAATTTCACGCACAATGCCTTCTCCTTTCTGTGAACGTCAATGCATTTTCAATATTCAATATATATCGATATAAAGCACCATCGATGAAACACTATAAATATTAATTACACGTACGCAATTTTACAGCTTTCATGTGATGAATAATGTATTGACTGCCGCTGTTGGGGGAGGCGGCGACAATGTGGTTCGTGGCTTGTTCGGTCATTCCGTAAAGCACAACTTTGTTCTACAAAGACAAAAGGACCTGCCTTGTTTACTTTTCCTATAAAAATTTGGGATTTATATTTCGAATTTGTCGCAGGTACCCATTGCGTTTTTTCACTCGAATAAAACAGTCGGACTTCACAGAAGCCCCATTCAACCAGCACTATTGGTTGAATAGTATCCTCAAGAAAGTTCAAGCTGTCCCTTTAGATGAATGGAAAAATCTCATGTTGTTCGAAACCTGTAACAAGGGAAAGAATTCCGTGCAGATGGTTACACATGTACACGATAAATGTCACCGACAGCACTTTCGACAGGTAGGTATGGTTTGCCGAACGAAGTGCAGTTTTTCCAACTATTCAACATTGTTTGGAGTTTATATTTTTTTGCTCTTGTAACCCTGCACATTCAGGTAGGTATTTGAGTTTTTTTTTGCAGTGTCCAGTCCCATCAGCAGCACCGGGGCAACTTCTCGGCCGGGTCCAACCAACAACAATCCTGCAACTATCATAAAGCTCTGTGAAAAATTCCGTAACATTAACGAGCTCGATGAAACATTGCGGCAATTTTTCACTGCAAAAGCATCCACACACTTTGTCGTCAATTATCTTCGTCATAATTGCTATTACCAGTCATTTGTTATACGACTTTCGGGGTCCTTAATGGTCGGACTTGATCCCGGCGGTTGCTCGTAATGGATGAAAAACTGTGTCCCGGCCAACACAGGAGGGTCCCCATTATATGGCTTTGTCAACGTGGGTGTTGCTTCATAAAACCCACGTCTTAGGGGGATTACCGGCATTAGGTCCACATTGCCCGCTTGCTTGTGGGCCATTTGCCGGCGGAGCCCCGGCAAAGCAGACTTGGGTTGTTTTTTAGGTTTATGGCCAAAAATCAGACAGTTGCCGAAGAGTCAGCTGGCCAAGCTGTGAAAGTTACGCAATGTGAACGACAGTAATTCTTTAATGCCCGATGCGGTTTCAAAAAGAACACCCCGTAAAGCATCAGAGTATAAATGTGTTCTGTACTCAAATGTCTTTGCTCTGTTCGTTGTTTTAATCAGTACATAAGTGCAAAGCATAAGTCTCATATTTGTGAAATGTTGTTTGAAACTATTCATCGGGTCGACGCAAGCAGAGCTGCTTTCCTTTCACTTTGTTGACATTCGATATAAGAATAGATCTTTGTCAGCTGTTATTTGTTCATTCTTCGGTTTCATTTGTTGTTGACTTTTTGAAGAAATCCGGATTTGGACTGTCCTATCAGGATGGGGAAACTCTGTCATGCTTTGTCTCTAAATGGAAATAATAGAAATTACAGTGGAAAGTAGGTGTACGACCACCGTCTAAAGGTTAGTAAAATCACCCTTAATCAATGTGTTTTTTTCTGCTTATCGCAATCTATGCTTATGAGAAATAAAAAAAGTATGTAACCCCTGGGAATATCCGACCTACACGCAGGTCGAGTGAGCGAAATCGTTAAGAAATGGACAAAACAACTATTAACAGCGCGATAAAACTGAAGCCAGCCAGGAAGCGTGGATCGGGAATAGCCTGTACTTTCAAACGGAACCCTAACCTCTCCGTCCGAAGTGTCTTAACTATCAAACAAACGGATAGTGTCGTCTACGTTGAGGTGAAATACGAGGTAGATTGTCGACTTAAAGGAAAATAGCGCGAGAGTGAAAAATCCAGATGATCAGAACACGATCCCGGAAGCTGTCCACGACGATGTTGACGAAGTTGAGTTGCGTGGGATGGACAACAATACTTACGACCAAGCAGAATAAAAACAGCTTCCTGAGTAGGAGTTTTATGGGACAACCAAAAATGGGGAAGGTGGCAGACATTTTCAAGCATATCAAGTAGTCGCAGTTTGCTAAGAAATTTTTAGATTTGCGATTTAAAAAGTGAAATTCTCATTGCAATCGGGACTGTCAACCAGAAAACTGACGTGAACGATTGTCTGGAAAAACTTCTGCTGTTTTTCCTGAGAGAACACGATTATTTCATGCTATTTTGACCGGACTTGACCACTTGTCATTACGGAACAAAGTAGTATGGAGTAGTATGTCACCGGCAACGTGCACGTAATGCCCAAAGACAAGACAGCGCCCAACACACTACAGATTCGAGAGCTCCTAATCAAGAAATATTGGGTTGCCATCAAAAAGAACCTGAAGAAGACACAAAATATGCTCAAAGCGTCTAAGGCAAACTAACGTTCTGCAGCAAATAAAATAGTCGAGATGACAAAATCTACAAAATCTGATGACAGGAGATAAACAAAAGGCCCAGAAACCCGGACTCGAACAACTGACCGCTTAACTAAGAGATATTTAGTAAGTTATTTAGTTTTTTTGTAAAGTAGAGGAGTTTTTTAGTACGAAGAATGGTAAACTGATGAAACTGGGAAAATTTCGATATGAGGCCAAAAACATATTGGTTTGTTAAATGGTTTGGAACCCGAGTGTTTTTTGCAATTAAACTACTCCTTATATTAGACAGAGTTATATCTACTTTTTATCCCCCATTTTTTTTTATTCCACGTTCAGCAACGGGTTGGTGTATGGTTCAGAATAGAGTAATTGAAAGTGATCAGGCTCCAGTTGCAGTAAAATAAGATAACATTGCATTTGAAGACACTGACTGTTTCAACAAGCAAAGCAAAGCAAAGCCTAGGCGCTACATTCCGTTATCGAAACTTGACCTTCTGTTTTTATTCGCAGCCAGCAGTTAGAGTACAGGACAATTGCAGGGCCAGTTGCAACGACACTGACTATTATACTACCCCTCCAATAGGGTCAAATGTGGTTCTTATGGACAGGAATACCTTAACATCGCCCGCGTGAGGGGCTCCTTAGCTGCAAGGTTATCGAGTCTGCTTTGACAAGCGAGTAGTCATGGGTTCGAATCTTAGTAGAATCAAGCCATTCGATGTCAAGTGACTTTAGCATGAGTTTATTCTCAGGTCGTTCATTTACCCTTCGTTCATACTGAATTCTATATTTACCCACTGAAACCTCTTGACAGTGCAAAAGTCCCTCCTATAGTTAAGTGTTACTGGTCAGAGGAACGAATGAGTCATTGCCAGGGACGGCTATAATATGGGATAATACTGGCCGCGAGGAATAAGTGGGTAAAGTAGATCAAACTTTGAAGGAAGGGTAAACCCCAATACACACAAGCACGCATAAAATTTAATAAGCATATCGCTCATTAAATAGCGGTTATAGCAAAAAGAAATGCAGTACAGGTCATACAGCAAACAGCAGTGCGATATCACAATAGATCAACTATACTGGTCGCAGTGATGAGTCCACACAGTAAAAAACAGATCGTCCGCCTAAAACATCCGACATCCAAAACAGACTGGTAGCCGAACTCGTTAATGAATAGTGTAGAAAATAAAGGACCCAAGTTGCTTCCTCGAGGAACTCCTGATAGATTACAAAACAATTGTAATTTTTCCGGTCCGATCTTGGCTGAGCTTGGCAACTGCGGTCAGTAAGGTAAGACTTCATCAAACTGGCAAAAGCGACAGAAATTCAAAGTTCTTCCATCCGATTTGACAATATTTCGCAGACAACACGATCGAAGGCTGCTCACATCATATATCACATCTACTTGGGCATTCTCCTCCATGTCGTGATGTTGTTTACACAAACAGAACGAAAAAAACTGCATTAGATTGGTAGCAACTGATCTCCGATGGAAAACTCCATGCTGATCAATGAATGAGTATTGCGAACTGCACATAAAAAGTGCGTCGTGGTCTATAATTTTCAACACCTTCGAGCAGACACAAAGTGCTGTGTTGCCAACCGGTTCGTACGAAAATCTGGAATACTATAGAATAAAAATATCTGTCAAAAACGAGGCAGTCAAATGGAACCGGGACAGCAAATTTTCGGGCCAGCAGCCCCATCGCTCCGTGAAAACAAAACATAAAGCTATACTTTCTTCAACAATATTGTAGATAATAATTTACTCTATAATTGTCCTTTTTTATATAAGAGGCTTATGTCTGTATCCGAAACCAGGTCTCTGACAGGACGTCACAAGCTTATCGGTAACTAAAAACAGGTCCCTGACAGGACGTCATGCTTTCGTAGCAATGGGTTGTATTCTCAGTCACCTCACTGGTCGACTGCTGGACTGCTCGATTGCTCAACTGGTTGACTAGACTGCTCGACTGGAGTGGTTAATTAAATTGCTCGATTTAATTGCTGGATTGGACTGCTTAACTGAACTACTCGACTGAACTGTTCGATTCGACTGCTCGACTCAACTGCTTGATTGGACAGATCGACTTGACTGCTTGACTGAACAGCTCGATTTAACTGCTCGAGTGGACTACTCGATTTGACTGCTTGACAAATTTGTTTGACTTACTACTCGACCCGACTGCTCGACCTGACTGCACGATTAAACTGCTTGACTCAGCTACGTGATTGGACTATTCGAATCGGCTGCTCGACTCTACTGCACAACCCGTTTGCTCGATTCAACTGCTCGACTAGACTACTCGATTTGATTGCTCGACACAACCGACAGCTTGATTCAACAGCTCGACTAGACTGTTCGACTTAGGCACTCAACCCGACTCGACTCAACTGCTTGACTTAACTGTTTGATTCGACAGCTCGATTCAACTGCTCGACATGACTACTCAACTGAACTGCTCGACTGAACTGCTTGACAGGACAGCTTGACAAAACTGTTCTATTCCAGTGCTCAACTCAACTGCTCGACTAGACTACTCGATTCAACTGCTCGACTGGACTACTCGACTTAACTGCTCTACTCGACTGCTCGGTTGAACTGCCCAACTCGACTGCTCGACTCAATTGCTCGGCTGGACTGCTTGACTGAACAGCTTGGTTTGACCTCTGTTTGAATCGACTGCTAGACTTGACTGCTCGATTTAACTGCTCGACTGGACGATTCGACTCGACTGCTCGACTGGGCTACTCGACTCGACTGGATTTCTCGATTCGACTGCTCGACTCAGCTACTCAACTGGACTACTCGACTCAACTACTCGACTCGACTGTTCGACTTAACCGCTTGACCCGACTGCTTGACTAAACCATTCGATTCGACTGCTCGACTCAAGTGCTCGACTAGATTACCCGATCCAACTGTTCGACTGAACTACTCGACTTAACTGCTCGACTGGACTGCTCGATTGACTTGACTTAACTCAACTCGATTGCTTGTCGCGATATCAAATGATGCGTTAATGATATAGTAAATGAGTTAATGATAGCAAACGATCAAGAATTTTCTAAGCAACATTTTACTCTAATCAGACAACATGAATGTTGCAAACAGCCAGAGTGCCAGAGATCTCGAAGTTTTTCTCGAAGTCAGAATTTTGTTACTCGGTTCTGTCTGACTTAACACCGACCATATGAATCGGTTTGCGGCAGACAATAGACGGTTCAGAGCCACTCACACTAAAGAGCCATATTTCCCACCTATAGAATCAGCACAGTGGAGATAATATTTTTATTCAGTTAAATAAAATCCAATGCGACCATGAAAACTATTTGTTTCAGTTTCCGGCTATGACTCTTTTATGTACAATATCTTAGAGCAATATTATGCAATATAAGAGCTCAAAGAACTAATACAAAGATTAAACACCTTCACAAACACTGGCTAATGGAATGTGTTTGAATTCTGAACAAACATTTATATTTTCCGGATCGCAAGATTGTAGTAGTGTATAATCATGAGGGATGTCCATCGATTCAAATGATCATTTCGAATTTGCCAACCCTTGATTATAACCGAGCACTACAGTTGAGCGCACTTTTCAGACACCGTTATCAAATTCGCCTAGATTTAATCGTCTCGTCATAAAGAATTTGCGATCTGTTATGACAAAGAACTTCTGTGATTTTGTGACGCAAAAATATTGAAATATGATCGGTTAACCGCTAAGTTAACAGCGTTTAAAATCTTTCATTTTTTCGTGACGCTTGCATTTTTTAATATGTTGGAATGACCCCCTATACCTTCCTGAAAGACGTAGATGGCTCGTCCTGATCGTCAGCGACTTGTGACTTCTGAGAGGCCTGAGAAATTGGCGACCAGTGGCTCAAAATCGAATTGAATGCAGACGACTGCTTGCAATATCACGAGCCACCCAGGTTCTATGCTGACGCTGGCTTGATAATCCGGGATAAACCTTCCAAATCTGGGACAATATACGAGTGGGCATGCAATCGGAGATAAGATGTTTCATAGTTTTGATAAAGTGACTAACGGCATCGTTAACGTTCCACTTTAACAGCCAGATGATCAGCGTCAGGTGGAATTACAGAAACGACAGCTTCATGGACCGAGCAAAACAACGTTGCAGATTCGTTGACCAAAACAAAATTAAGCAGGCGTGAGAGAGAGATATGAAACACAGAGATAAGAGAGAGAAAAAGAGAGCGGAAGAGAGAGCTGCACGTATCATATTGAATACTGTCTAATAAGGTATGTAGTGCTAGGGCCTAGCGTTGCATATTTTAAATCTGATAGGGAAAATTTGTTTGCCATAACTGTACCTAATGTTTGTTCATAGAATCCTTAGAACTTTCGTCGATACAGATGGTAAAGATTTTTCCGGCAATATTTCACCAAATAATATAACAAAATGTATACTTAATTGTATGCCACGACATGTAATGCAATCTGTGATTAATTTGATAATGTAACAGCATTGATTGAATCACAAACTTTTATTTCCGTTATGTACTAACGTAAGAACTGAGGACACCAATAATGAGACACTCTGCGCTGCTGTTGTACAAACTGTTGCTATTTCACAGCAATTAATCATAATATTTCGTAGTTGCTTTACAATAGCATTGTGTTGCGATCAAACCCTCCCCTCATTAAAACGTAAATTCTCCGCTAAACAATCTGTCGGTTTAGATGTATTCATCTAGAAGTTTTTATCAGTGTCTATTCCCAATAGACGCAACACAACGATGTACGAGCAGAAACGTCCTGGGCATTTTATTTGAAAGATAGAAAATGATCTAACTATAATGAAATAGTTGAAGTATCCTCAATAGGTATTTATAGTATTGCTGAAAGATTACTAGAGAAATAGCGATGTTTATAAGAATGTGCATAAGACAGCAGACACTTGAAACCCTTATAATTTTTATCTATTACAAATTAATCAATCAAGTCCAGTTATCGTTGTTTGAATCACGTAAGGCTAAAACGACCAAATAATTATTTTCTACGAATACTTACAGAAGCATTCCTGCAGCTATTCGCCTAAACGCATTTGCCGTAAGATTAAGGTGAACATTCCAAGCAATTTCTACACCTTAAATGAGCTGATGCGAGAATCCGTTTTTTTTCTATTTCCAACCAAACAAAACAAAAAAAGGTCTGCGCAATTTCTTGCGGAGAAAAACCAGCTACGTAAAGTGCGAATGTGAGTAAAATTAAAAGATTCCCGCATGAGCAAGAAAAGGATAACGAGAGCAAACTGTTGCCTTTTTGCACGAAATTCTATTCCACCAGGGGAATTCGGTGGCCGGTCAAAGTGATTCTCGGTTCGGCCGGTCCAGCCCGCTGGACTGGACTGGGCTGAATTGGCAGTATAGCAGTGTAGGCAAGGGGAGGGGACCAAAATTCCAATAAAAAGTCGAAACAAATAGCGTCAGCCCGACCATGAATCGGATGGGAAGATGTATGGAGCGAATATTTATGCTAATGCTGCTCTGAGCTGCCGTTCCTTGAGTGTGAAAGTGTTATCTTTATTCACACGTTTGGCCGGTCCGATTCCGTTGGTTTTTAGGATCAGTTGGTCAGACGGTATGGCTTCTTTGTGCTTAAGCCTGAGCGTTGTGCACAAAGAAGGCTACCAAAGGAACGGAACAAAATAACTCTCGAGGGAATATTTACGATGATTTGAATATTGGCGCAGATAATGTATTTGTTCCTTTTGCTTAGGGGCATAGACTGCGGAATACTTTGGAATCGTTACAGAAGCTCCGTGGGCGGGGTAGCCTATGATTATTGATTGTTTCTTCGGTGCCACTGAGAATGCGATCTTTTGAAATATTTCCTGGAAAACAGAAACAATGCTCACGGCTAAAGTTTTAATCATTCTGTTAAAGATTGAGTGTGATTCAATCTACAATGACAAAATTACATTTACAAATGCTTTGGATAGAAACTTTTCGTTAGCTCAACAAAAAACTTTGAACTCATTACGTAAAGAGCAGCTTCGAATGAAATGAACTTTCGCCCCATTTGAGTAATTGAAATCAGTTAATCTTTTGATTGACGATGGTGTACATAATTACATCTGCACACTCGAGTGAAAATTTCGCATTTTGCTGAATATGCTCGCAATGAAGTTGAACATTCGTTTGATTTTAAAGAGAAAAAGCTCACATATTTAAATTTTACTACCTAACACTGGTTGAATCAACGTTGGTATCAATCCAAACCCACATGGAACTTATCAAAATCACATCAGCAAAATGCTAATGTAATTTAGCTAATTTCATACGCAAACGCGCCACATTTTCGTGTAATGGCAATCCACTGTGCAATGAGGAAAGTTATTTTCCGGATAATAAATTGTATACTGATTTGTTTATGATTATCATACCGGAGGACGGAAAATGTGACAAGGCTAATTAAATTCATTTGTTGTTTTGAGTGAAACCCCATTAGCATAATCATTACAATCAAACAAACCGAAGGGAAAGTTGAAAAAGTCTAGCACTCGCATCGAGCACTTTCCACATAACAAAACGACCAATTCCTCATTACGTCAGCTTAGGACAAAAAAGCGAATTCTTCTCGCGAGCGCGCTCGAAAAAGAAGCAACGAAAAATCCGCATGCATAATTCAGCAAACTTGCTCCTTGAAAGCGAGTCCCATCTCCCATCCCGGCGCGCTCCGAACTGAAGCCGGAAAACAAAATCGAAACGGAGTGAAATTAAATTATCATCTGCTTTTGCTCGAATGTATTTGGCTTTCTCACGAATGCTCGTCAGTCAGTACTACCCAGCAAGCCAGTACCTATCCAGTAATCCAATCATATTCAACTTTTTTTTCGGGATCTGCCCCTCCTAAGCGGAAACTCTCTCGGCAAAGCTCGCTGAACAATCAAATAAGTTGAAAATTTTCAGTTTGCTTTGCCCGGGAACGTTTGCAATGCCAAAAACTCGACCCGGCAACCCCGGGAGAAGGCAACCGGAAGAAAATGAATATCGGATGTGGGCGATATGCGTGTGTGTTTGTCTCCGCGTCGAAGAGTTATAGCTTCGTATACGTAGGTCTAGCAAACACTCGGATTTGCCGGAAGCTGCTTACGATTGTGTAACCACTTCCGCGCAGCAACAACGCAACGGCGGAAGGTGGAAGGTACATTCAGGGAGACAGGAAGGGCACAATCGAGAAGAATCCTGCCGCCGCCAAGTAACGGTCCACCGGTTTCCGATTGGATGATGATCCAAGTTCGCTCCCGTTGTTGTCTTCGGTAGCTTCAACACGGTAAGCTTACCGATTTTGCCTATATGGTGATTACTTACTATTTTGTCATATGTAACTGAATCCACCGTCCGCCGAACGAGGTGGCTGTCTAACCTAGGATGCGGAGCTTTCCGCCTAGAAACTTACGCAACTCGGGTAAATAGGAGTTGGGGGTGGAATTATATTCATAAAGTATGTTTAGGATTGTTCTGCTCCAGACAACATCGCCATGAAGTTGTTATTTAACGCTAACAGGACAATTTGAGAAATCAAATTGGAAAGCGAAATGTGTACTAAGCAAACAATAATTTCTGAATTACATAGATATAATTGAGTGACTCCAGAAATATAAAATTAAATTCAATATGTAGAATAGAATAGTGTAGGGTTTTAAGATTTTCATACAAAAAAGATAATATAGATATTAATTTTTGTTAGTTTTTAAATTTAAATACCAACTTCGGGCTGAATATATTACCTCTAAATTGTAATATCGTGCTCAAAAACCTTTTGAGTAATTTGTAGGTATTCTTAATTAAAAGCACTCATTTATTTAACTCTGACACAATACAAACAATGTTTCTTGCCTTACTACCCTATCTTTTTCAGTTTCTACCTCATATTTCATAATTTTTTGTCGCATCTTTAGACTGTTCTCTCCCAATATTCGTATTAGTTTTTCTTTTTTCTGTCTCATCTAAGACGCTATTCTGCTCTATTTAGTTTTTCTGACATGTGCTTCTCCTCGGTCTCTCTCTTAATCTCCCGTATTTCATAGTTCTTTATGTCGATTTTTTTTTCTATCTCATTATTCTCTTTTTTTCTTGCCGTTTTCAAAAATGCCTTGTCTCCCATTCTTTTCTATCTCGTCTTATTCTTCTGACGATCACATTTGTTCTCATCACATCTCTGTCTCTCTCTTTCTCTCTCACACACACACAATCTCTATCTATCCCTCTTTCTCTCTCTCAATCTATCCCTTTTCTCTCTATCTCTAATTCCTTTTCTCTCTCAATCTCTCTCTCTATCTGTTTCTCACTTTTCATTTCTCTCTCGCTCTCTTCGTCTCTCTCGTCTTTCCATCTCTTTTTTTCTCCCCGTTTTAGTTCTTTTTTTCCTTTCTTTCATCATCATTCCTTTATTCCATCTTCGCCTTTACCTCGTTCTTGTCTCCAATCCGTCTTTTTTCTTTGATCATCTTTCTCGACGTCCCATATAACTGTGACATTTTGCTTTCTTCTCACTGTTATTGTCTTTCGTCTCATAATTCTTTTTCACCCTTCGTAAACTTCATATACTTTTTCTCTTTTTCGGCCTGCATTTTTTATCTCTTCTATTTTTAAATTTTTCTAGTTTCGACTCTCTTCATCAACTATATTTATTTTTCTTTTATCTCTTTGGCCTCCCTTTTCTTCGTATTTTTTGATATCTTCGAAATTACTCCAATGATGGAAGTCGAAGCAGCACGTCAATTGAAACGCTCTTTCTCTGTTGAGCATCAGAATTATCTGAGTCACTCTGTCGTATTTTCAAGAAGACCTTTACGCAAGGAAAATTTCCTGATATCTGGAAACAATGTTAAAAACTACAGAGATATTCCGTGCTTGTCTGCTGCCTCTAAGCTTTTCGAAATTCACAACTAATCAGAATACGGTGGCAGATTGTTGGGATCACGCCAAGGCAAGCTTCCCAATGCCAAACGAACAAACCGTTTCTGGACGCGTTCAATCCTAAGTCACCACGTAACTTGATGAGGATGCCATACAATCGATGCATTTTCCAAAATTGGACGAACAAGTGCACAGTATAACGACTTCCAACAATACGGATCCGAAAAATCCTTCGCTACCTTGGCAACAAAACCTAACTGTCGCGTTGCTTTTGATATGATTGTTGAACAGTGTAAATCGAATGTCATTTTTGTATCAAAATGAATTCCCAAGTCAGAAACTTTAGTAACTCTCGTAAGCGTGACACCATCAATGTGGTAATCAAATAAAATTGGATGAACGATACGGTGGAACGTGATCACCTGGCATTTTTCCACACTAATAATCAGTTTATTTCTTCGGCACCACTCCGCAAATGTTACTACCGAGCTTTGTAAAGACCAACAATCTTCCGGTGTGTGTACTGTTACGTACAGCTTCAAATCATCTGCATAAACTAGCTGAAACTTCCATCCAGAGCCAGAGCAACATAGTTAAAAAATAAGACAAACGATAGCGGCCCAAGATTGCTGCCTTGTGGGACTCCTGATTTATTTGAGAAAGGTCGTGACTCATAGCCATC
Source organism: Sabethes cyaneus (assembly GCF_943734655.1). NCBI lineage: Eukaryota > Metazoa > Arthropoda > Insecta > Diptera > Culicidae > Sabethes > Sabethes cyaneus. The sequence goes on along the minus strand of NC_071355.1, from coordinate 27,121,707 downwards.
AATCTTTACTCTAAGTTCACGGTCCATTAGATAAGATTCCAACCAGACTGTCAGTTGTGCGGAGATACCAAGACGGGATATCAATTTTGTCAAAAGCCGCCTTCAAATCCGTATAAATTACGTCGACTTGTGCTTTCTCTTCCATGCCATGTATTATTTTCGTCGTAAAATTCATCAGATTTTTAGTAACCGATCTACCGGGCATGAAACCGTGTTGGTTCTTGGAGCTATAATTTTTTGTAGTATTGAAGAGCGGCTTACACACTATGATTTCTAACAATTTAGAAACGGCTGAAAGGCTGGTAATACCACGATAATTTATGACGTCATGGCTGCATTCGACAGGATTGACCGCCGCATCTTTCTGCGAAAGCTTCAGCGTCTGGCAGCCTCGCAACGACTTGGCTCATATTTATCTATTCGAGTCTTGAAAGTTAAGCTGGAATCTACTGTTTCATCTGCCTTTACAAACAAATCTGGTGTTCCCCAAGGATGTAATATGGGGTCTTTGCTCTTAATCCTATTCTTCAACGACATACTTGAAGCAGGCTGCATACTTGTTTACGCAGACGATCTCAATCTGTATTTTAACGTGCGCTCAATCGAGTATTCTAAGCTGCTGCAAGATGGCTGCGAGAGCGTTGAATGAAAAACGGATATACTCTCCGGAGGGTTGATCAAATCAATCCTTAAATGCGCACGCTGAAAAAAATCATTTAAAAAGAAAACTTGCTTATCTAAAAGCGGTAAACATAGTTTACTTTGGGGATGTTTTTCACTATGTTGTTTTAAAGCAACATTACGCTTTTAAGGGTTAAAGATCTCGGCATCGACGACACCCCATCAGCCATACATGCGTTTGTCATACGTACGATTGCCATACAGACGAATGCTATAATGTATGTTTGCCATAATAGACGGAAGCCATATAGCCGAATGCCATAATGTATGTTTGCCATAATGGACGGGAACCATAATGTACGTTTGCCATAATTCATATTTTTAGTATGAGAGCCCAGAACTACGCTTCGACCAGTTCAAAGCTTAAAGGACCAGCGCGACCAAGTCGCAAGAAGCCTAATTGATTCAGTTTAAAAAAAAGTGGTTTTGCCGCTTTTCATTTTATAAAGAGTATTTCGATGCGAGGACTAGGGAAAACTAACTAGAGGACGGTAAACCTAGGAAAACAAATAGACCTAGACAGATGGGGGGGCAGCCCTCCCGCAGTGGTCAACGCTTCCAACGGCGGGTCACCGGCGAACATTCGCCGTTGCCTGCGGCCGGCTCGCCGTGAATCATCGAGGAAACGTTGAATATATGGATTATGACAAACATACATTCTGGTTTCCGCCCATTATGGCAAACACACATTATGGCATTCGTCTATATGGCATTCGTACGTATGGCAACCGTCCGTATGGCTATCGTATTTATGGCTCTCGTCCGGTCACCCTCGGCCTCTTACTCGACTCCAAACTTACATTCAACACTCACCGTCACCGTTCCAATGTTATTTCCAAAGCATCCTGGCAGCTAAAGTTGGTCATTGCTAAAGTTGGAAGAAATTTCTAGGACCCTCATTGCTTAAAATTTTTGTATTGCGCATTAGTCCGTCCGGTACCTACTTGAAAACTCAAATGTAAAGACTGTGAAACAAGTTTTGTTTTTCGGTTATAGCTTTTGATCAAATTATTTAATTTCGAATCTTTTTAAAGTATTTGAAATATTGAAGACTTACGTATCATTTTGCTGAAGACAATATATATTTTTCGTTTGAAACAAAAAAGTTATAGCGAAATTGGAAGAGTATTTTTTGAGCAAAAAAAAGTGTCCCCGGTTGTGAAACACTTCGGAAAATCCATAAAAAAAACAAAGAAGAAAATAAAGAAATATAAAATGAAAATAAAATACTACATTCATGTGTTAACAGGAAACACCTTAAATGCAAAGTAATTTATCAGTTTCTCAATTTAATCAGCTAAATCTAAAATTGTGCAAAATTTCGTCGCAATCTGCAAGTGGTTTTCGAGATTGCTTCCAAGCATGAAGTGTTTCGACAAAAAAATATGGACGCGGTCGAGGAAAATCCAGGCCAGTCCAACAGGTGGATCGCGAAACATTTGGAAAACGATCATTCGACCGTACCCCGTGTGGTAAAACCGTTCAAGGAGACCTGGACGGCCCAGCGGCGAGCTGGCAGCGGAAAAAAAGCGAAGACGACCGACCCTGTGAAGGCAAGAAAGGCGAGGGATTGCTTCAAGCCGACAAAAAAAAAGCAAAGCCATGGGTTTATACCGTCTTTAGACATTACCCTTCTTTATCGACAGACTTCGCAGCCGGCTGTTAGAGTACAGGAAAATTACGGGGCCAGTGCAACAATCCTACTGACACTAACTAGCAAGCACCGCCTAGCCGAGATTCGAACATACGACGACTGGCTTGTTAGACCAGCATCGTACCTCGAAGCTAGGCTGGGCGGTCGGCAAGCCGACAATCTGAATCTTTCGATTCGCAACGTGGCCACGAAGGTCAGTTTTTCCATCTGGTTCGTCCAACTGACAATTAAGCGGGTCGGACTTCATGTCGTCAAGGTAAAAAAGGTGCCTAACCAAACCGATTAGTAGAATACGGTGGCCAGGGCCGGCGCTAGCCAATTTGTCGCTCCACGCAAATTCTCAAAATGGCGTCCCCAGAATAAACGAAAAACAGCCGGCGTTACTGTGTGCAGACATTTTACTACCTACACACTCGAAAACGCACAAACGTCTCCTAGCGTCTTTCTGCATAACCACTCACGAGGCAAACAATTCGTGAGCGGCCAGCTACCCGTGAGAGCTAGCGGCACTCTGGGATATAGATATTGCATTACTTTTTGTTTTCTTCTTCATCTTACGTCCTCGATTGTACACGCAGGTGGGAGTGCGAATGATCGATATGAGTTGCTCAGGCTGCAATGACGTGCGAGAGCGACGACCGTGGCTGTTAGCTAAATGCACACTCGCAAAAGTCATTGCAATACATGAATAAACAAGAGCGGGAGTCCGAAAGGAATGCTCATTCATCAGAACGAGTACGCGTGTGTGAGAGAATTAGCCCACACAAGTACGGGCTTCGCATCGCAACACTGTTCACAGTCAACCGCCATTTCTTTTGAATAATTGTCGGTTTCTTGAAAGCCATTAGGTCATTGTAAATCATTTTCAAAGTTTTTGTCACCCTCCCCCCCCCCCCTTGGATATTGGCTTGAAAAATCGGGGGGCAAAAAAATAATTTGTAGGATATGAGTTAAATTTTTTATATAAAATCAATTGTCTGTGGGCTCTACAGCCTGAAAAACTTGACTGTACGAGTTGAGTTAAAGCTTCTAGCACGAAATAGAAATGGAAGTTCAAAAAGTAGAATTTCCGAAACTCGGCCAAAAAATTTTCTTTCGTTTTTGTCTTTTTGTTCGTAGATTTTTGCATTAAAAATAACAACGTATTTATTAAAAGCAAGAATAGATTTGGTTTTTACGTCTAAACTTTAGGTAAAAATACCTAAAATCCATATTTTTTTTTACTCGATTAAAAAATTCTCTTTGTTTTTTTCGCTCCCCCTCCTTCAGTGGCCCGACACCGGAGGGACAAAAACTTTTTTAAATATTTGTAATGGCCTTATTAGAATGATAAACCTTCAAAAACGAAAAAGTTCGGTTCACATTTTCTGTTACTTCAGAAACTTCGTCCTCATACCTTGCTACTTCATCGAAGATGAATCTGCTGATTGCGGATTCTAAAGAGATTCGAAAATCTCTCCCGAAAAATTTCTAAATAATTTAAGATCATCAATGCCACTTTTCCACCACGTTTATCTGAGTGTTTTGATTGTTGTGTTTTGCTGCGAATAGATTTTCATCAGGAGGAGGTGGAGCGCAAACAGAAAGCGAAGAATGGCGTAGGCGTATGGACCATACACTGCAGGCACTACTTGGAATGATTCTCAAAGTACCCGTGTCGAAAGTTGAGAGAGTACGATGGCTCGGTCTCGGTCACGTCGCAAGAATACCGAATGACCGGGCAGTGACTTTGTTCTCTTCTAGACCTCCATCGGTCTTAAGGGCCCCATACACGTACGCATATGTTGGGTTGGAAACGAATAAAATGTTGGCGGGTCATACAGGTCGAGGGACAAGCCCAACATCTTCTTTTGCTAGCTTGGTTCGTGGCGCTCATACACAGTCGAGACTGTTGATCGAACATGAATTCACCAACATTTTCGCCCATATGTTAGTACGTGTTTAAGGGCCTTTAGGGATAGAGAGACCCAACTTACTGGATGGCTTGACCAGGTTGAAGCCGATTTGCTTGTGTCGAGATGTTCAACGAATTGGCGGCAAATAACTCAGGACCCAATACAGTGAAGCGTAACTCTAGATATCACCACTTGCCATCCCGGCTTTATGCTGCTTGGCTTGGTGCAGCCGTAAAGCATCGTTATGAACGACGAGATGTTCACTAAAGCGGATGTCAAGCAGTTCACCGGTTTGGAGTTTTTCATCGGTAAGTGGAGATGTTCCGAAAGAAGAAGGCCAACAAATTTGCTAAGAAGGAAATTGGTGTGGCAGGCGATCTGTAGGTGCGGCAAATTCAGCAAACCGTACTCCGTACATGACGACCAGTACCATCATGGGCCAAATATATAAAGAAGGATTCCTCCAAACACTCTGTTTTGGCCGGTACTGGCATCGTGCCATTACGCGAAACCGGTGATGGAGTGGTACGAAGCCAACGATGTTGTTTTTGTACCAAAGGAGGCAAATCTACCAAAGTTACCAGAACTTTGACCAATGAAAAAATTTGGACGATGAAGGGCAACCTCCAGAAAACAGTGAAGGTCTTCAAAAATGTCCAGAATTTGAAAAAAGAGTGGATGATGAATGATGTGCATGATGAAAGATGGCGTAAGTGTTGCGCAGGATTTGATGGGTAGCATTACGTCCAAGGTGTGCGCATCCAGAGAAAATGTATTCGTATGGCTCTTAGGGATTTGCTTTGGCCAGATCCTTACAATCTTCCACCGTATCCAGCACGTTGCTGTCCATTTGGTTTGGACACTCTAGAAAGGCTAAACAACGACATCAATTCACCTATACCTTTTACTCGCAAAGGTAAATTTTCGTACTTTGCAAAGATGTTTACGAACTACTGCGTTATTACATACCGAGTTTCATAGCATTACGTTTGAATATTACGAACCAATGACTGCATGTGTCTATAGACATTCACTCGGGTCGAATACTTTTTCGAATTTGGAGAGTCGACTGCATGATTTACGACAGCGGTTATGGAGAACTGAGCAGATACGTAAATCTGGGTTACCGCAAGGCAGTAATGAAGGTCAACTTCTTTTTCATTCTTCAATAACGTTGCGGAGCTGCAAATTGCTCTTACTGTACCTATCTTGATCATTGTGGTCGCTTGCACCATGTAGCAAAGCGCACTGAGGAACCTCCACGGAAGTTTAGGTGCGTGCTTTCAACAAACAATAACATATTTATTGTTGCTGTATAGAGTAGGGTTATTAAAGCGAGGTAAAAATTGTTAAGATTTCCAACATTGAGGACGGTAAATCACGTTTCAATTAAGCTTTATTTGTCAAAACCGACAGGTTTTTAAAACAGGTTTTTAAAACAGGTTTTTAGGAAAATACCTTTTGATATTGACGTTTAATAAATAAATATTCTTAAAAAAATATGTTTTCTTTCTATTCAAGATGCTTAAAGATCGGTGTAATAAAACTTGATAAAAAGTCATTATCATGCACTAAACTGGATTTAAACTCAATTATCTAATTGAAGCTCGAAATGAATATTGAAACAGTTCACAGCTTTGCGTGAATGGTTCTAGCTTTATAGCATAAATACTAATCACTTTACCATACCAATAACCACCCTTCCAGTTCAGCAGTAAATGCTGCTCATAAATATTCATTTTCGTTTACAGTTTAAGCGGTACCTAAATATGTTGATCTTAAGCAGCAAATCAATTTATTATATAGATTCAGCAAAATAATGAAATACCAAGATCTCTTCTAGAATCAGCGAGATTTTAAAGTCATTTTCAGACTAATTCAAGGACCACTCTCTGAATGAATAATCTTAACGGAAAAACATAAAACCTCCTCTCTAGTGGTAGCCAACAGCCGACGACAGATGCTGTTGCATGGCAACTGACAACCATATTCATGACGTTGGACACACCACTCGAGTAATTTTGATAAGTAGGCCCAAGGTGAGTCGATAAACATGAGAACACCAGCTTGTATATCTTATCACATTAGCCACCTGACATCGGAGCCGGAGTCTTACCGGCCGGCCCATCATCATTGGGCGACCGTTCCGTTCGTTACCGGTCTAAGGTTCGGTAGTGTTTTTTTTTTCTGTGTTGCACCTCATCCGTCCCGACCTGTCTTGGAATGTAATTTGTGAGTGTCCCACATGGGGCTCAATTTGTGATCTTGTCTTGTCCTGTACGTAAGTGAATCAAGCTGCCACCGCGCCCGCCCGCGCCCGGTGGTGGCAGAGCAGCAATGTGTTGAGCATAGCTCATCGACCGACAGGACCGGGTTTCTCCGGTAGGCAGACATTAAAGGCCTTGCTTCTCGGGTAGCGTTAGCGGGTGACCCAAGCGCAAATTTGCTCCGTAAACTGATTGCCTTCGGTCAGATGGGAAAACCGAAGGAAGACTTTCCGTCGTTACACGTTTGTCGAAGAAAGGTGATGGGCAAGTTTTTTTTTCCTTGTGCGTTGTTTCGGTTTAATTTATGTTGATTTTTGGGCTCTGCTACCTACCGGTAATTTGATTGGTGAAACCAATTTCAAATCAATAAAATGCTATTTGCTAGTGCCGGAAGGGAATGACCCTGCCGGAACCGAATGGATTAAATTTAATAACGCTGTGGCAGGGTGCATTTCCTGCTATCGCTCGGCGAGTGCGATTGTGGTGCTTTTGCCAGGCTAGTAGATTGATGGAAGTATTAACAACTCTCCTCGTCTCATCGCTGCGGTGCTACCGCACCAAATCGACCCAAACAATTGCAAGCTGAGTAGATTTCCCCTGTGGTCTGTGTATGACAAATATAATAAAACGAACCTCAAATCATATTAACTTCGGTCGGTCACAACATACCCAGGGGATAGTTAGTTCCAGCCCTCAACAGTCATATGAGCTTTAGTTTAATAAGAGTCTTAAGGGGGACGGCCACGTTTGAGTCGAAATTTACAACCTTGATTTGTGAACGGTTTGTGAATCATTGGAAGCGAATTTTTGTTTTATTACAAAATTTTAATGAAAATTGATTTTTTAAAAATCTCAAATACAGCCATCCCACTTAAACAATTGGCAATCGCTACGTATCAGATATTAACTTGCGAAGAGGAAATTAAAATATGTATCTCGCATTTGCTTTGCGGCGTAACGGTAATGAAAATCCACGTTATCGATTTTTGTAATTAAATCTCAATCAACTTCGTTTTTATTTTAAAATATCAACTGAATATGGACCATTTATTTACCGAGGCAATCTATCGATTTCCATTTCCAGTCTGTTGATCATAATCTCGGAAATGGGTCCGGACAGCGAACTGATCTTAATCATTGGTTTCATTAGCGTACTGAATGTTCTAGTAAAATATTAAAATGACCTGATTTTCTTTTTTTTTTGCATCAGAAATTTCAATATATCCATGGCTTGTCTCTGCAACACAGCCGACGAGTGCGGAGTAATCGAAAAAGTGCGCAAACGAAAAAGCTGCAAAATTAATATTTTTATACGCTTATGGTGCGCCGGCCGGTTTGTTTCTACAAACTACAGAAGGCCCTCGTCCTCGTCTTGTGCAAAATACCTAGTGGCACCGATCGATTCTAACCCAGTTCCCGTGTTATTTTTTCTCTTTCTTTTTTTTTTTGTTTGGTTTGCTCGTTCCTGTCCTCTGCCTTGCCTTGTGCCGATCCGATGCCACGGTAGGTAAATGCTTTCCGGCACGTTAAAATGCTTGCGGTCGATGCGAAGAATAAACAACGAGATGAAAATTAATAACAAACATAACCACGGCACTGCTGTTGCGGCCAGGATCCGGATGGCTTCGGCGCGGACATGAAATAATTATAATGTTTCAGTCCTTTCCGAAAGAGAGGCGAAACTCTCGAACCAGGAATGCCATGAATTCCGCCCGCTTTAATGCCGTGTTTACAGGGGGAAATCGGCTTAACTGGAAACGGGCTCCATCCAGGTCGGTCGGGCGGTAAGATGAATAGTCTTTAAGCGCTTTCTCGAGTCAATTTACCACCGGAAGTGCTTAGGTTTCGGGCGGCTTCACGTACGGGTTTCATACATTTTCTTTCGTACGGAATTATTTCAGACAAAATTTTCAATTGAAGTTTAAAGCCTTTTATAATTAAATAGCACAGAATGCCTCCTAAGTCCTCTGATGAAATGTCTCTAAGTCCTAATACTCTATCAGCAACACTTGGCAAATTAAGCAAATTGTCTGATGCAACTCAGCTTCGATGCTCGTACCACTTCAAACAGAAATGGCATCGAGTGAATAGAAGGGAAATACAGTTGCAGTCATCGATGAAATGCGGACAGCAACCAATCAACTGCAGTAAATAGCTAATTTTGTCCAACCAGAACAGTACGTGGTGTAACATTGCCTTGTTTGACGACAGTCCTGGTTCTGGATTAACATCCGCCCGTTTAACAGTTTCGGTCGTGTCACTCATTCCAGGTACTTGTTCCAAGAGGCTCATTACGAAGTGGAAGTAATTCACTTTGTGAGCAATTTATCTCACATGTATCTAACTGCGGAACCTTTTGCACCAAGGTGCTTCAGCTCTGACGGAAAGCGTATCTAATAGTATACATTATAGCAGTATAAGTACCTTTATCTTGAAGGTGTTCGAAGTGAAATATTTCCCTTATGGCCAATCGACAATGTATAGCCGACTCTGTACATCTAAAATAACAATTGTCCAAAATGCATATAAGTAAAATGAAAGTGAATTCAACTATAAGCTAAATTAACAATTGAAAATTTGAAAATTTTATATAATTTTGTTATCAAAATGAGGAGAGCATACGGCTAAACTATTTATAGCATGAGTGGTTTATTAACAACGACATTTAATGTAGATTCCAACCAATTTGTAAGCCACATTCAACGTTATTGAAAAATAACAAGTGGTCCTAAGTTACTGCCCTGTGGTACATCTGATTTACTGACAAATTGGAAAAACGCCTTGCAGAACTAACTCTATAGTACAGTAGACCCAGTCATCATTCACTTAACCTTATTCGATGGTTTGTCAAATTCGAAATGTTCCTCAATGCACCTAAATGTTCTATTACAGGACGCAATAGATGGAGACACAGAGTCCTCTTTAAAACCTAGTCGCCTGATTGTCTTGGAAATTATCACATCCCGATATTGATCAAACGCCAAAACCAAATCAAAATCAAAGCAACCAGTCGCAAGAGCAGCGCCGTTGAAGAATAAAATCAATAAAAAATTGGTCGCAAATTACTGCCTTGGGGTACACCAGATTTATCCGTGAACGAGAACGATAGTTTTGACGCAAGTTTCACTAGCCTTCGGATAAAGGTGAATGTGAATAAGGACAAAAATGAAGTCAAATTTCTCCAGAATTAGTTTTGCTTCCCAATAAAGGCTGTCCACGATAAAATTGCGATAAACACACAAAATTAATTTGCAAAATTCAAACTTTTATCCATGTGTGAAATATTTTGGTATTAGATGAACTAAACTTAGTTTTTTTTTTCATTTTTTCATTTTGCCTCCATATCCGAATGCCCGTACTTTAACTTTAATGGGTTGGGGATAAGGTTTTGCACGACTTTGGAAACGACATGTTTTTGCATGTCTGCTCTAGCTTTCTTCATTTCGTCATTTGTATTTGGGGGGCTAAGATTTTTCGGGGATTAAGATCTAGAGGTTTTCTGGAACATCATACTTATTCTTGCCAGAGAAATAATAGAATTTGGTTGTAGTCCGCTTTCCCGTAGGGTTCGTCAGCCATAACACAGCAGTTTGCTTTCGTCAGCTTGTGATCGTACTACCGGGCACAGACTTTCGCAGCCGTGTGCTGTTTTTTGTTACGGTTTAGGGTCTTCTGAACCTTGAACATACGTAACCCAAGTAACGATTCTAAAGCCGCTTGGTTTTATTTGAATTTTATAAAGGTTTATTGCGTTATGAATGAATTATGACCTTTGGTTTTATCATAGTGTTGCGCAATACCAAGATGATACAAGTCAAAAACTGCTTATTGCTAGCCATAAAATCTCAATGGAATTGTTAATAAAGCATAATTATTGTGGTTGCTTATATTACCACGATAAAACTGGTTTGTTGCGACTGATCTTATTGCGGTTGCTTGTCAAACAGATTTATTGCTGCTATTATGAAGTATATTAGAGTTAAACACCGAAATCATTTTTTATGCGAGGCCATAATGCCGTTTTCTAGCATTTTTTTAGTCGCCAAACAACAATTCATCCTTTCAAACTATGAGTTGTAGAAATGAAGTTATTATTAATCGGGTTTCATGTCAGAACGCAACCAGAATGATTATGCTAGAAACTAACATTGACTAATCGAATATATTTATTCTGTTTAAGCAACTGGTTTTAAAAAATTGCAAAATTTTGATGGCGCATTAATTTTAGACGCCGATCATTCCAATATGCACTATAAAATTTAATGCGCATATGCTGCACAACTATGAAAACTGCTGAAAATTCATTATTTATTCTTTCGGATATTTTGATATAATCGCTGTAAATCAAATCTGCTCACGGCTATTAATTTTCAAATTAATAATGCTGTCTGCACTCTTGAATGAGTCTACCTGTAAATAAACTCAAATATTGGGTGCAAAGTTCAACCAATTTTGACGACTTGCTGACGATAATTGAATTATTTTTTGTGAGAAAAACGTATTTTGAAGTTCTTACTTACTGCCAAGTTTTTGGTTAAAAAACTACTCAAAATCTGATTTTGTAGACTTTAAGGGCATTTTGAGTAGTTTCAATCTAGTTTTAGCTAAATCCAGCTAATTTTCAGGTAAACTCATTTAAGAGTGATTTAAGAGTTCTGTAGGAGATTTAGCTTTTTACGCAGTGTGTTCGTAATTTAATGAAATTAGTCACGAAAGTCACTAGGGGAACGCAATAAAAGTTAAATTGATGCTTAGGATACGATAGGTGTTTCAATACGATGGCATGTATTTACCACCCATTTGGTAATACCAATCATCAAGCAGTTCAATTTTCACCAATCAACAAATGTGTCCAAAAATAGTTGAAGACGACAACAATCTCCGGTGCAACGGATCGTCAAGTATATTTTAAGATCATCAGCGTATTCCAGTCTGCAACCAGTTCCAAGAGCAGACGTAGCATCGTTGAAGAAAACATTAACGAAAGTTGTCCCAGGTTACTGCCTTGGAGTACACCAGCATTATTTATGAACGACAATTTTGACCTAAACATCACTAGAAGAACCTTTTTAGACAAATGAGAAATTTTAAGTCAAATTTTATCTGAATGCCACTCTGATTTTTATTATAACCTTGCTATAGAATATTCTATTTAAGAAAGACGGAATTCGCCCGATTTATTTATTTCGAGTGACGGAAACAAATTGTTTTTATTTATTTCGAACGAGTTTGTTTTGTTTTGATCGTGCGCTGCAATGTTATGCTATTCGTTCTCCCCGTAATTTCAGCGAATTCGTTTACACTTTAGTCAAAATAACCGGCTCGACTTCTAAAATGCAGAATTTCGCTCGACTCACTCAGCGATTGAGTTGAATCCACTTGCAAATGGAATAGAGCGAGCTGTATGGATCCACTTTCGTAGCTTGTTTTGAGCACCATTAAACAGCCATCAACTACAGACAAGAGACAACGTACTTGGCCGTGTGGAACCGAATCGACGATACTTATAACATACTTGCTTGTCCGAAGGATACTCCTGTTGTAAGTTGATATTTGGGAATGTCGATTACAGATGGTGCCATCGTTCAAGCAAAATGTGCGTGACGATCTTTTTTTGTGAAATATTTTTCAAAGAATTAGGTCTGTTTGTCTGTGGTTAGACTAAATCATCTATTACTAGTTGTCAAATATGATGATTTGTTTCAAATAAGCATTTAAAAATCAATTCTAACCAATAACTTCGCACACGATTTTGTTATTGCTTTCAAATGCTTTGCAAAGTTATTCAGCATGTTAAAATACATATTTTCTCTGAAGAATATGTACCTGAGATGCATTTATTGTGTTTATAATGAATATTTTATAAAAATACACATATTTTCAGTCAAAATTCAAACCAAGTATCAGTGAAAACTGAAAAGCATTATATGGAAGTGTCTAATACGAAGGATGATTAATTGGATGAACCAAAATAGTATTCGGCTGTACAATGGCAGATGGGGATCGCAGCCACGCTCTTTTCGTTGGTACCCGAAAGTTTTGCTCACTAAACTACTGTCACCCATTATATCAGGTAGTCTAACACCTAGTTTTTTGTTTAATATTTCCAATTCTAGAATTCTCGTAACCGAAAGAAGGTGAAAGTGAGCCTCACCTGCCATTACACAACCCAATATATTTTTGGTCAATAACCGATTAATCATTCTTCGCATCAGATACTTCATCCCTTTCCAACAACAGTTTACGTCAGGACTGCGTATACTACTGTGTTACCTGACTCATAACGTACCCCTAATTCCGAAATTCTAAAATCTCTCATGCTTTTATTTTTGGAGTAAACATGTAATTTCTTATGTTATATAGTTGATATTTGTATGCTCTATTCGAATTTATGATCAAATGATCAATTAAACGAAAAACCACAAAGTTTGTGAGTTACGAGACCCTCCCCCGAATATAACGTATATTCGTTATGAGTCAGGGAACACAGTAGTCATATACGAGTAAATAAAAAAAGCTTCCATTAAGAGCACTGCAAAGAAATCTCTAAAAAATCGGTTACTTTTTGATAAAATGTTTTCTAAATCGTTAAGACCATTATGGCTCGTGGTACCAAATAGAATACGACTCGTATTCTTATACGTATTATACGAGTAATCCTGGTGGAGATCAGGTAACTAACCCCGAGTAGTACCCTTACCAGCCATAAGAGTCTGTTCTCATGTCATGTGCTCTTCTTGACGGTTCAACATTCATATGATTAGTCAGCATCTGCACTCCAGGTTAAGAGCGGCTCACGGAAGCGTCTGATACGGAGCAGGCTTTTGAATCAAGAAACATCGGCACAAAAGGTAAGATGCCACCACAAGGCTCGGTAAGGTAACATACCTGAGCAATTACTACTACGAAGATTCAAGAAAACACGGATAGGATCATTCGGCATCGATCAAGGCGACGAAACACTGAAAAATCACTGAATTTCGTAGGTGACGCCCGGGTGCTGCTCGAACAGCTTGAACCCTGCAAACTGGGCAGCATAGTTCTGCTGGAAATTTGTAGCAAAGCAGAGAAGGTTTGGAAGATGCGCGGTGAAAAGGCTTAATTTTACCGTGACCCAAGAACCCAAGGCAACGGGCTTTGTTGATTGATAGATTAGAAAGCGATTAACGAATGGATTGTTTATTAAGGTTAATTGAGGTTATATGCGCAAATGCGAGGGCATTTTGCCACGGGACATCAAGATCGTAACATTGGAAATGAACGCCCAGGTTGGTAGAGGAGAATTGTATTGACTGATGGTAGGTTCCTATTATCTATACACTGGAACGGTAACGGCCAACGATGTGGATTGGGATTGGGATTGGGATTGGGATTGGGATTGGGATTGGGATTGGGATTGGGATTGGGATTGGGATTGGGATTGGGATTGGGATTGGGATTGGGATTGGGATTGGGATTGGGATTGGGATTGGGATTGGGATTGGGATTGGGATTGGGATTGGGATTGGGATTGGGATTGGGATTGGGATTGGGATTGGGATTGGGATTGGGATTGGGATTGGGATTGGGATTGGGATTGGGATTGGGATTGGGATTGGGATTGGGATTGGGATTGGGATTGGGATTGGGATTGGGATTGGGATTGGGATTGGGATTGGGATTGGGATTGGGATTGGGATTGGGATTGGGATTGGGATTGGGATTGGGATTGGGATTGGGATTGGGATTGGGATTGGGATTGGGATTGGGATTGGGATTGGGATTGGGATTGGGATTGGGATTGGGATTGGGATTGGGATTGGGATTGGGATTGGGATTGGGATTGGGATTGGGATTGGGATTGGGATTGGGATTGGGATTGGGATTGGGATTGGGATTGGGATTGGGATTGGGATTGGGATTGGGATTGGGATTGGGATTGGGATTGGGATTGGGATTGGGATTGGGATTGGGATTGGGATTGGGATTGGGATTGGGATTGGGATTGGGATTGGGATTGGGATTGGGATTGAGATTGGGATTGGGATTGGGATTGGGATTGGGATTGGGATTGGGATTGGGATTGGGATTGGGATTGGGATTGGGATTGGGATTGGGATTGGGATTGGGATTGGGATTGGGATTGGGATTGGGATTGGGATTGGGATTGGGATTGGGATTGGGATTGGGATTGGGATTGGGATTGGGATTGGGATTGGGATTGGGATTGGGATTGGGATTGGGATTGGGATTGGGATTGGGATTGGGATTGGGATTGGGATTGGGATTGGGATTGGGATTGGGATTGGGATTGGGATTGGGATTGGGATTGGGATTGGGATTGGGATTGGGATTGGGATTGGGATTGGGATTGGGATTGCGTTCCAATCGCGTCCTTATATTTTTGTTGTATTTCTGAGCAAATTTGCTTTCAAGCGCATAAATGTAGATCTACGATGCAATCTAAGAGTTTTGAATTTTAAAATAAGTTATATTCTAAAAAACAAAAAATTTCCCATGGAATTCGTTTCCTTTTCAATTGCATCAAAATCCAGAAGTAACAACAGTAAATAATTGAATGAACTATTACCTCTCGTTAAGTTGTTTACTCACCAAACAACAAGCACCACTGCAGTGCCTATATTTGTTGGAACTTCGTTCTTCACTTGAATTTCGAATTACCATCGGCCGAAAGCTACGGGAAAACGCTTGCAGGTTGTCGTGCCGATTCAAATCCTCATTAGCACCATTCGACTGATTGCCGCCACCGAAGATGCTGCTGCTACTGGTGACAGACAAAACGAACTTAACGAAATACTCCAAGCAAGAGAAGATATACCATCACAAATTTCGCAAACGATTCTCAATTTGTTGGAGGTGATGGAAGAGGGCGTCTCCGAATGTACGTTTAATCCAAGTAAGTAGACAGCATTCTAGCGTTGTCGTCGTCATCTGAAGCTGCAAGAAATTTGTGGATGGTCCAGCGAGTGGTGGTGGTGTTGGTTGTGAGAGGAGGTGCAACCGAAAGACGAGTGCAATTTCTGTGCCCGCAGCAAGCAGTCGAAAATAGACCCGAACAAATAAATTAAATACTGCGGGCTCGTTCGAAAGGAGACCACAAAGTTCCAAGGTGAGCTGGGGATGAGACAGGCTGAAGAGCAAGACTGGAGAGGTTTGTGATGTCTTATAATCCACTTGTTCCAGCCGGCTGATTTGCCGGCTGTCTGGCCTGGTATAGCAACTAAAAATATCATGAAGGTAATGCACATCGTTGGAGGACGGACGAAACAACGTTTCTTAGCGAAAATTCCTGGGAAAAATACTAAAACAATGATTTGAAGTTTTAAATACTTTTCATTTATCGAAGATGAAAAAACGACAAATGTTTTGACCTCCCCCAGGGAGCAACTCATTAACCCCTAATTGACGTCAATAGGCAGCAAAGTTGGTGATTTTGCAGGTAACCCCACCGCGCCACAAGTAAACTTTCCTCTCCCCACAAAAATAAAATCCTTTCTTATTTATCTGGATGCCAGAGGTTAAGTGCCAACCGGTTCGGCGGAACCATTGTGTTGTGAGTCTATCTACAACTAAACAAAACAAAAGCTGTTAATCTCGATTTTCCCTGCTTCGAACAGCAGGAGCATTTTTAAAACATTGGCCTCCAATATCTCTACCCGCTGCGGTGCTATCTGAGCAAACTCGTAAACCTGCCAGCGAGCGAGCGAGCGGTGACCGCACCCCGATTTACCCCCTGCCGATCGCAATCACGGGCCGCTTTCTGCCGCGCGACCCGAAAGCCCCGATACCACTAATAGAAAGCAAAAGCAAATAACGAAAGATTAGGTTTTCTTGCCCTGCTTTAAAATTTCAGTAAATTTTCTCTCAGCTCGGATTGCTGGTTTCCGTAGGCGGGTTCACCGGGCAATCAGTAACACGCCAGGAAAAGTGACTCACCGGCAACGAATGGTAACGGATGGTGCTTGTGGCCACCGAATCGCGGCTGCCGCGGGCTCCGACCGAAGCTTCGAGCGGAGACGATTTGCAGAGTGGATTTGCGTGGCCACCACCAAGCCACCGCTCCACCACAGACAGTCAGTAGTGAGCTGAAGGCGGAAAGTGGTGGAGACGCTTGGTGGCTGGCCTGGTGGGTACCAATCTAACCCAAAATAAAATCACTTGCATAATTAATGGATAAAATATCTTCCTCGGGCTAGAAGCTTCTATTCCGCTGACGGCTGCCGATTTTATGTGTGTGGGAAATTTAGTACGTATATTTTGTTTATTTTGTTCGAGTTCTCCGGCTGCCGCTGGGATTTCCGTTGTCAACGTGTTGGCGGTGCCGCCGTTAAAAAAGTCGAGTTATGACGATACGACGAACATTATGTTCAGATGGGAGCTAATATACTGTCTTTGAGTTGGTGAACGTAAAACACGTTCAGTTTTTTTTTTCTTTTCGCAAGCCGATGCTGGTAAACAGATGCGCCCTGGGTTGACACTGATTCAATTTGTTCTTCCGACAGCCTTGATCCTTGTTGACAGGAGGTGGAAGAAATGTATAAAACAGAAGTTGCCGTGGGTTTTCTAGGATTAGGTAAATTGCAGTGTAGCAACATTGTAACACATCCCTTCGGTGTGAGAATGTTTTTTTTTCTTGTCGTAAAACGCTTTGTCACAAAAATTACTCCGTTCATCGGTGTTTTGCAGTTTATGATTTTACGAGTTAGAATCAGCACGCAATATCTCGACAGGAAGCTCACCGTTTTAGGGTTAGTTTTAGCTTGCACGCCATTTAATCGAAACGTCGATTCCCTGGTTTGCTGGTTCAGCATTCCCGCAGCTGGGGGTCGTACGCCTTGCCTCCGCCTTGCGGAAACAAACCTTTTCGCTAGAGGGCACGCTGCGCGCGCGGTGACAGCGGTTGTTACAGGATCCGGAACAAGAGAGATTATAAAACGAAAATCATGTTTTTCGTTTATCCACGGCTTGGCCGGGTTCGCACCGTACACAGTTCATACGCGCTAAAAGCCATGTTGGCCGTGGAGGGGGCATCCCATTTACATATACACACACCTCTCTAGATACGTGGAAGCGGCGTGCGTTTAGTCTCGCTTTCCTGGGTTGATCGTCGGTTACCTCGTGCTGACCAGAGAGGCGATGGTCGCTGCGTCATGCTGGCTTGCCAGCGGGTAGTCTTGGCAGGCAGTTGAACAGCTTTTCCGGTTCGCTTGGGAGTTGGCTTGTTCGGGTTGGAAGCATTCAAGGCACTGTCGGTGCGAGGACAAAAAAAAGTAAACATACTGTGGTTTGTGTGTTAACATGTCCCAAAATATAAGTTGTTTTTACTTTGTTCAATTTAAAAGCGAAAAACGGTAAATCTGAACGGCAGACATGGTTGATTGGTGAGTAATTCTTGTTTTTCTGTTGTTTGTGCAATGCGATGAAATATTTATCTGTTGTATCTGCGGCCGGGAAGTGGACACGTCAATATGATTTATTGAATGTGATGGAAGATTTTGTTTCGTTGATTATTTTGCAACTTTTCACCTAATCGTTGGTCAGGTGATAATAGTGGAAATAAATGAAATAAATTCTATCATTGTGAATACCTATAATATCACTGGTGTGTTCAAACTTTGAAAGGAAATGAGACTCTAGGTCTTCCTTACTGGAAGGCTTCCAAAAAAAGCATCACGAAAAGTTGATAGGTTTTGAGCGCTAATAACTCAGCGAATTCCTGATCAATTTTCAATATCGTTTTGTGATTGGTTTGAATGAGCATTGCTTATTTGCCTTGACGATTTCTTAACTGAAGTTCATAGTGGAGTTGTACAACTGTGAGTGATGATTTATGCTCATTCTCGTTTAGCCTGCCGATTGACCCAGAGTTTCCTTGCCATCATCGTGAGCGGTGAAGTCGAACGTCATGTCATCACTTATCGGTCAAGTAGAAAGCAAGCTCTAGAGATATCAAATCGGTAGAACCACCATCGGAATCAATCTAAGGCAAATAAATCTGACTACAGTTAAAATCTAATTATCACAGCTAAGAGCAGACTGACAGTGACAAGCAAGTTAGTAAGATAATGAAAGTCGTTACGCAACAACCAGACTGACGTAGCCCTACGCCCAACCGCGATCGTGTCTTGTCACAACTTCTCCGATTTTTTCTAACTTTTAAACATAATTTTATAGTTTTGCTTAGATTCGATTCTAAGGCTAAGTGTTAATACAGGGTGTAAGTAGCTTAGTGCAGCTATTTTAGTGGGCGATAGAGGATCACAATTGACGAAAAAAATCCTTCGACACATATGGTCAAATGTCAATCGTCACAGAGTTATTAAAAATTTTTGGTTTTCGGTTAGTTTTACCTTAAATTAGCTCTGGTACAAAAACTATGCTAGCTAGAAAAATTCTGTTATTTTTATTCGAAAGCTGAGAAAGTTTTGTACCGAAAATTGCTTTTAAACCTCCTACTTCATGACATTTAGTAACTTTTTAGAAGCGAAAAGCTTTGAAATAAGTGTTTCTCAAGACGTTTTTGTCGAATTTCTCCTAAAAATGTGTGATAAAACTGATAAAAGCTATTTACCAACTTCAAGCTCTAGTACCGTTTCTTTCACAATTCATTCTTTGACGTAAAACGTCTCTATCTCTTTTAGTTTCGCTGCATTTTCATTGTAAACGTGTGGTTTTGGGGATTGAATTAGTTTCCGAAAACTGCTGGAGCTCATACATCACGCATAGAACACTAGATCAACGCGTGCAACGGAAACGGTTAGACGCATAAGGAAAATAATTACGAAACTGATTTCTCGAGTCTTTCTGAAACGTTTCTGAAAATATAAAAATGTATTCACCGGAAGAACTCACGTACATTCACCTTTGTTAGGGCTTCGGTAATTGTGCAGCAACGACACCCCAGCAAGAGTATGGTAGTAGATTTTCTGACACAAATCCAGAAGTGTTCGTTTTGTCACACAATGATTTTAATTGAGGGACGTCTATGACAAAACACCGTGCGTCGCTTCCGAGAAGGAACGTTGTTTTCAACGTGCCTTCGAAGGAAGCCTCAACCTAATCAGCAAGTGGCGCCGATGGCGGATTGTGGAAAATGATTTCAAGACAAGCACAAGGCAAATTGCGGCACAGTCCCTTGTCACCATGGAGGTGTAGAACGTGCTGAACCAGGTAAAAATGCATCCTTTCCACACTACAGGCCCAAAAGCTGGCTGCCAGCGAACAAACCTAAGCGGATTGAGTTTTGCAAGATTATGTAAGCAAAAGTGGAGGCGAACCTTCAATTTATGAAAAACATTGTTTGTTTTTCATACGTGTCAGACTGTATTCATCGCACGCGGTAATCTAGTATGCTATGCGTGATACTGATACAGATTGCAGTTTTCAGATACTAATTCAACAATAAAATCAGTGATAAATAGGTTGCTTAGGTTTAGATCATTTGTCACAGGTTGCGAATTCGTGTAGATAATCTGTGAACAGAGTAAGATGCCCTCGGCTTAGATTCACCATAGAAAACTCGTTCAATGTATGGAAAGTAACAATAAATATCTGCTTGATTTGGAAATTGAAAGAACTCACCCAGCCTGTCAAATCCCATTCTGCCCAAATTTCGCTCTTTTCAAATCAATTTCTCCACACCCTAATAATGTCCTACCCAAATCCGATTTTTCATAAGTCCTATTCTACCCAGATTCCTATCGTCCAAAATATTTTTTTTTTCAAACCCCATTCTTCTTAAATAACTTTCTTCACTAATTCTTTACCTTGAAAATAATTGTTTTCCAAAATCGCTGTCATCCCAAATCTTTTTCTTCCACAATCCTAGTCTTCCAAAGTCTCTTTCTTACAAAACCTTCCTCTTACAAGATCACTTTTTCTCAAAACTCTTTCTTCCCAAGTTCCATCTTCCCAACTCTCTTTCTTCCAATATCTCTGTCTTCCATAATCCCTGTCTTCCCAAATTTCCTTCTTCAAAGCTCTCTGTCTTCCAAAATCATTGTCTTACGAAGTCTCTTCCTTCAAAAATTTGTTCTTCCTTGTCGACAACTTGTTAAGTGTAGCTACCAATTTACTCCCCCTCCTTCCTTTCCACTCGTTCCCCTCCATTCCCAAAATTTTTATAACTTTCGCCTACCGTACCTCCATCAATTGTAGAACCATCGTTTCAAAAAATATTAATATTAATGCCTGACCGCATTTCAAGGTCAAAGACTAAAACCACGAGTTTGGTCAATTTCTTGTTTTACCAAATTTCTTTTTTCCAAAATCTCTGTCTTCTAGAATACCTGTCTTTCCAAATCTCTTTTTTCCAAAACCTCTCTTCTTAAACCCCATCTCAAATATCTTTCTTTACAAATCTCTTACGTTCAAAATCTCCGTCTTCCAAGATCCCTGCCTTCTAAAGTCTCTTTCTTTCAAAATTTCCATCTACAAAATCCCTATCTTATCAAATCTCTTTCTTTCAAAACTTCTTTACCCTTCAAATCTCTTTCTTCCAAAATTCCTACCTTCCCATGTCTTTTTCATCCTAAATCTCCTTCTTCCAAATTTTCTGTCTTCCAAAATCTCTGTCTTTCCAAATCTCTTCTTCCAAAATCTCTTTCATCCCAAAACTCTTTTTTTCAAAATTCCTATCCGAAGGCTCTTTCTGACAACATCCCTGTTTTCCAAAATCCCTGTTATTCCAAATCTTTGACTTTCGAAATCTTTTTATTCAAATACCTCTTTCTGTCCAAATCTCCAATTTACCAAATCCCTTACCTTCAAAGTCTCTGTCTTACTAAACCTCTTTCTTCCAGAATCTCTTTCGTTCCAAATCTCTTTTTCCCAAAACTCTTTCTTCCAAAACTCACATCTTCTGAAGGTTTTTCCTTCCAAAATTCCTATCACCCGTAGGCTCTTTCTCCCAAATCCCTTTTTTCGAAATTCCATTCTTCCCAAATAGTTTTCTTCAAAAATCCAATCTGTCTTTCAAAATCCCTGTCTTATCAAATCTCTGTCCTTTAAAATCTCATCCTTTTAAAATTCCTATTTTCTCAAATCTTATTTTCCAATATCTCTTTAATCCCAAACCTCTATACTAACAAATCTCTGTCTTCCTTTCTTTCCAAACATCGTTCTTCCTAAATTCCTTTTGGCGTAGGACTTCGTCTTACGGCAAGTTTTGAGATAGGGTGTCATTCCAAAAAATCGAAAAATGCGAGCGTCACGAAAAATGAAAGGTTTTGAGCGCTAATAGCTCAGCGGATTTCCGATTGATTTTCAATATTCTTACACCAATCGATCGGAAAATCTTCTAAGAATTGAACCAAATAAAGAAAAGTATGGATTCTTGATGTTGAACTAGTAGAAGCGGTGAGTCGGTGACGCAGTCGTGCACGTCTGCAGTTCCCGGTCGGTCGTGTTCATCGGCTGCTGAGGAAAGGAAAGTATGCTGAGCGTGTGTGGGAGCTGGAGCACTCATTTCGCTGCCGTGATGGAATATCTGACTGCTGAAGTTCTGGAATTGGCAGGAAATATGCTGCTCGCGACAACGAAACTACCAGAATTATCGTCACTTGCAGCTGGCCATTCGCAATAACGAAGAGTCGAACAAATTGCTGCCCGGTTTCACCACTGCTCAGAGAAGTGTTTTTTCGAACATCCAAACTGTTTGGTTGCTGCCCAAGAAGACGGAAAAGAAGAGTTAAATTTCCAACATATCACGTCGACAAAATGTTATTTTAAGGACGAAACATAATGTTCATGAAGATTTGAGGAATTTTCGCTCACTGATTTTAATTCTATTTAATTCGAATGATTCTAATTATTCCCTTCTTATGAAATAATTTTAACCGATCACCTCTCGCGCTTCTGTTCGCTTGTTGCTGCTGGTTGAGTTGACCGTCTCGGAAGGTAAGAAGCAGCCAACAAATATACCAGCTCCAAGAAAATGTATTCGGTCAAGCGTCAAAATGCATAAAACCATGGGTTTAATAAATTGAAATAGTTTTAGTAACATCTTTTGCATCTTCATATGAGAATTTGTTCGTTCTTCAAAGAACGGTTTTCGGTAATTGATGAAACCTAGGAAACTTGGAACTTAGGACTTTTCACTCGGTTTTCTTTAGCAACACAAATTTATCCATCTCCAATGCTGCAGTAATAATACGTTACGTAATTTTTCTTTGGCAGCAAAAGACGAACGGCTCACAGGTAATTTTGCTCTTTTGTTCAGACTGAAATTGAAATGCTCCATTTTATTCATCGCAGATGATAGAATGAAGGACCACGAAAAATAGGCGGGACCGATTCATGTCGCTTGCTCTGGTACATAACACGAGGTAAGCTGGCGAACAGCATTATTCAAACGCTAGCTGAACTACTGCCAACATCTTATTGGCATCTTATTGTCTGGACGCGACAAAGGAAGAAGCACCAAGGGCAAACGAGTCACGCTCGACTCGTGCACGTCTGCAGTTCGCGGTCGGTCGTGTTCATCGGCCGCTGAGGAAAGGAAACTATGCTGAGCGTGTGTTGGAGCTGGAGCACTCGTTTCGCTGCCGTGATGGAATATCTGGCTGCTGAAGTTCTGGAATTGGCAGGAAATGTGCTGCTCGCGACAACAAAACGACCGGAATCATCCCTCGTCACTTGCAGCTGGCCGCTTGGAGTGGTATTTCATCGTGGCTCAGGATCATAAACGAACGGCTTCGTCGATCGCATAGCTGCTGAGGCTTTCCGGTTGATCCGTTGCAACAAACCTTGCCTGGTTTGCGGTTATCGGTATTCCAATTCACTGAACAGAGAATTTCGTTAAGTGCGTTAGTGCAAGTTAATTGCAAGCAGGAGTTATGGTAATCAAACAATCGGTCCTTTTAAGGGCCACAGAACGATTGAAGAGTTTATTATATTTTCTTGTCCAGTAAATACCATAATAATTGAATGAATTGAATTTTTCGCCATTGCGGACGACCTGGACCTGGTCTTTTCTGGTCACGGGCAACATTTTCTGCGACTTTTGAAGCGTCTGCAGGTTGTAAATGTTTTATTATCAGTGTTCTTTTGTAAGCCGCAGAAAAGTTGCGCAAAATTTTCAACTTTTTGCAAACTCGCGCGTACCGTTTACCGATTATCAGTGGAAAAGCACTATTCAACGTAAAAACAGATCATAAAAATTTATTTAATGTTTGGTTTAGTTACTAACTTGGTTTCGTTTTAATAAAATAGATTCAATCAATTCATGGATATAACTCCAAAATCGGTTGATGATTGAATGTATACAATGTTACTACTTTGATAAACGTTACGTATGTAGCTTATATACATGAAGAATCGTATTATTACAGACATGGATACATCCTACTATCGCTACAAAGAGACTTACGTAGTCCTACGTCACTTATGCGTGCACGCACGCATGTCTTGTGCACAACCCCTCTGATTTTTTCTTTCAATTTTTTCTCTATAACCAAATCCCTTTCTTCCAAAATCCATTTTTTTCTCAAGCACCGTTCTTCCTAAATACCTTTCTTCACAAATCTCTTTCTTCCAAAACTTTTGCCTTCTCAAAACCTTACCTTCTCCAATCTCTTTCTTCCAAAATATTTGTCTTCCAAAATCCCTGTATCTTGTAATCTCTTTCTTTTTTCTAAAGTCTCTTTTTACGAAAACACTTTTTGCCGAAATCTCTATCGTTCCACAGCTCTTTCTTCCCAAATATCTTTCTTCCCAAATGCCTTTCTTCCCCAATATGAAGGAACGGTGTGAGATTTTAGATAGTGCACAGAATTGAATCACCTCTTTTTCTGTGAAAATCAATGCAGTGCTGTGTAACTATGAATATCACGAATAGTGCACCATTGTTGTCTATTAATAATCGAATATGATGATTTCCGACGCTAATAGTGCTAAGTTTTATTGTTTCAGGTTGTACAATACATTACAGCTTTCCAGAAAAATGCGTTAGCTTGTGTATGTGTGAGTGCAGTCACTTGAAGCGCTATTTCGCACTAGCTGTGTTTCATTCTCATTGGAACGAAGAGGAGTCGTAAACATCAGTTTCGCGAAATACCTGCTGTCCTGACACCAGTATTGAAATCTATTAGGAGCCTAAGATAAGATTTTTCATTAGTGATGTTATGCTATATTAAAGTATATTAATTGCGTGGATAGTTTTTGCTTTTGTCACCATGCATTCGATTCTGTGATAGATGTCGTGTTGTTTCGGCGGGCGGGCGGCCTGCGATTTCGTTTTCGTTCTCGAACAGTTCTCGCTGTAGATGTATTAATCTCACGATGATATCACAGTCTTGCGAAATTTTTTCAATCAAGCAAAAAAAAATTAAGCGTTTTTACTTAAAGTTTATTCGCGAGTACCAAATCTATTCTCGCTTTTCATAAATACGGTATTATTTTCCATGCATTTTTATCGAACGTAGGGGGATTAGGGGCATAATGAGCACACGGGGCAAAATGGGCACCCCTCTTTTCTACGAAAGTACGCATTTTGTAACATCATATGGCATACGGAACACTGCTGTAGGTACTACAGTATCTATTTATCAAAAAATGAGTGATCTCTACTTTTAAAACACGGAGTTATATTAAAAAACTCAACTTGGTTCTCAGACGCTGAAAAAATTATAATTTTGGTGCACTACCAAATAAGGTTTTACGATTATTTAAATATCTTAAACTATAAAGTGCACACTGCAACATGATGTATACATTGTATCTCAAATTTCACCATCATTGAAGTTTTGATTTTATACTATAAATAGTGTAAAAACCTATTTTTACTTTAACTACTTGACTGGGGGCGAAATGGGCACCCTTAGGTGAGGTGAAACGAGCACTATGTCACATTAACTAACCTGTCAGTTTCTTTGTTTATCGCGTCAATGCTTGTTTACAGTGATGGTATGAATATGCCAAGAGAATGCGGAAGACATATTTGGTCAAAAAAGGCCTTGCAAGCGGCCTTGACCACTCTAAGGCGAGACGGAATACTCACAAAACAAGTCGTCAAGTACCACAGCATTCTGCGGCAGACGTTAGCTCGATATGTGAGGCCAAACGAAAGGGCAATCTCTGGGCAGGAGGTGGACCAAATTGATTGCTTCAAAACTGTTTCCGCTCCCGCTACTGGACAAGAGCTGGTGGTCCATAATTTGTATATGGGGGTTCAATGCTACGGTATTACTACCCGTGAAATCAGAACCCTCGTATACCAGCTGGTAGAGGGAAACGGAAAAGCATATGTCTTCAACACTAAAACACAGCTAGCTTAAGCGTCATCCGAAACTTTTCTTGTGTGCTCCAGAGGCAACCTCCGCGGATTAATTGCCTTTAAGCGGCTTGCGGTCAATAGTTTTATCGGCGTTTTGACACGTTTTATGTTTGTGTATGTATGGGTGTGTATGTGTATGTGTATATGTGTATGTATGTGTTTATGTATGTGTATATGCATGTATGTGAGTGTGTGTGTATGTGTGTGTGATTGTTGTTCTTATATATACCCTTCAAGCATGTGTTTATAAGGGTGCTCATTATGCCCCACACACTGACCGATTTTTAGTTTTTGAAACATAAGTTTAAATTGCAATTTTCGTCATCATATCAATTATTTTTCAATCTGTTAACAGTATGCCTTTAATTATCGATAGTGAATGTATGTTTTGCAATGACGACACTTTAAAAATTCTGTCATTTTGGGTGCTTAAATCAGTCAACAAGTTAGGGTGCTCATTATGCCCCTAATCCCCCTACAAAGTTCGTAAATATTAGCAACCAGTTCTATATAGGTATAGAACTGGTTAGCAACAAATTAATAAAACGACTTTTGAATTGATATATACATTTTATGAAAAAAGTTTCCCTTTGCAGCTCCACATTTCCCATAAACCAAAAATTTCCACCAATGAAAGACACCAAAACTTGTCATCTCAGCCCTGATGAACGGCAGACTTTATTGCAGATTGGTAAAACAGATTGGCATGGCCCGGGCACATCGTCGCAAAACCGAATTATCTCGTTTGGGTTGCTTCGAAAGCATGATCGCATCACTTTAAATTCGTTTTGAAAACTCATTAAAAGCGAATATATCAGTTACGAGAGCCAGAACCAGCAACTTTCAACAACTCGCATTTCACTATTTATCCAGGCTAAACTTACTTTGTTCCGAGTAGTTTGGATTCTCACCAGCAGAACTAGAAGCATCAGCAGCAGCACTAGCAGCAGCAAGTTGCGTCCGCAGGTGAATCCAGAAAGCATAAGTCAACCAGTGCGCAAAAGTAGCAGTAGCAGCAGAAAAATGAAAATCCAAGCATAAAATCAGTATAAAACTTTCCGTAATTTTACCCTCCACCCGCTGTCGGTCGCTTTGCTGCTCCGGCTGTTTCCGGAACCTTTTCGAATGCATCATAAATTCGAACGAACTTTCCGAGCCGTTTGGGACCTTGTTCCAGATCTTCCACGAGGATGTTCATATAATTTCCAAAGCAAACATACCGGGCATTCATTTGGGCCCCCGCCCGAACCGTCGCGCACCGTCGCCTCCCAGCAAGCAAGCTGGCGCGCGCGTCCGTGTGCACACAGCTGGAGAGCAGAACTGGCAACACAAGACACGGGAATCATAAATAACAGAATCTTAGCTTATGAGCATCCATTATACCCCGTCCCGAAGGGATGAAAGTCTGATTTCGGTGCACAAGCTGTCTACTGAGTAGAGGTCTGAGACCGTGTCCGGGTGAGCTAGGAGACCGGTATGGTTGTATGGTTGATGCTTACGGGAGTGGAAATTCAGGTTACTCTCACTCGCAAATAAGTGCAAGTTGGATGTACACCGGCACCGATGGCACCGGGGGGTGTAGGTGTTTAAAGTGTGAGAGCTGGATTTTTGTTTGGTCAAAATCTATTCAAAAAGAAAGAAATGCTGGCACTATCTCGAACGGCAGTGATTCGCTTTATCATTCGCCTAGCTGGCAAATATGCTCGGCAAGTATGACGGTAAGATAAACTTTGATTCCGAACTGTGGAGAAGGTTGCTGTCATTCAATGGAACTGAATGCACTGATACACTGACCATATTCGGTTTTATGAGAGAAAAAACGGTAGATTATTGCCATAAGCAATCTAGCAATCAAGATAGATGAGGTGTTTTATTGATGAGATTGCCTTTGGATGTTAAAATCAAATTAAAATGGAATGAAATATCCATTCGAGCTTTTTTAGCTGATCAGTTGATTTTTGAATTAATAATTGTAATTTATTTTCTTAATTCCATATGCTTATTTCGCTTTTACTCAACCAATTGATTTGAGATATTCTCTACTTTTGTGTTTATCGCCAACGCCGTCTGTCTGGCAATTTAGCATCGTTTGCTTTTGTGCCTCGCTCGTTGCATTTTTCCGACAGCGGTTGTTTTTGAAGGTCATTTTGATTTCACTTGGGCACACTTGGCAATGACGCGCTTACAAACCGGAACATGTATGAAACCCTAATAAACGAGGCATCTCGTGCATTCGAGTCGTGAAATCAGTTACCTAGGAACATCACGCACCTAATTTACATTAGATAATTATCGAATATCAAAAGCTTGATAGCTTTTGTACAGCTCCCTGATAAAGTAGTCAAGGTTTTTAAGTAGGTTTTATGATCGAAGTATGCCAATAGGTATCTCGCGCAGCAATGGTTTTCGATGTAATTGTCAAATAGACACGTTTATTTCAGGATAACTGCCCAGTTAGCTTCAAGGTACGATGCTGTCTAACAAGCCAGTCGTCGTATGTTCGAATCTCAGCTTGGCGGTGCTTGCTAGATAGAGTCAGTAGGATTGTTGCACTGGCCCCGTAATTTTCTTGTATTCTAACAGCCAGCACCGATGTCTTTCGATAAATAAGGGTAATGTCTAAAGACGGTATAAACCCACGGCTTTGGTTTTTTTGTCTCAGGACGGTGTACAAAGGAACGGAGTAACGGGTGGCAACTAAAATTGTGGAATTTTTTCGAGGGCCCCATGCACAACAACCACAACACGATTCGGGTTCGGGGGCCTATGCACAACAATTCCATACGATTTGTACCCGAAAACCACAACACGACAAATCTGGCTCAGTGTTGCCCAATGGGAGATTTGAACGGGGTTTTGAGCTTCATGTATACAAAAATAACTGGAGAGCCACGAATTGCATACAGTTGATTAGTAGAATCAAGAGATGCATTCGCAAAGTTTACATGACGTCCATACAACGCTCCTGTTCCAACATTAAACAAAAGCTTCGCCAAACAGCCGATTACGAAACGTTTTCAAATATTCACTAATTTCCTAAACAATGGACAATGTATCTTTAATTTTAGTAAATCAGATCTCCTTCAAGTATCTTTGTCTTGTTCTGACAGCTTGAGAAATAAATTCCAAAATTTTAGTTGCCAAAATTTTAGTAACGAGTATGGAGCCGGAAGCTAAACCAGCTCCACGGCGAACCAAATATTGGTAAAAAAGGTGGCTAAAGCTGAACGAAGTATCGCGGTTGATCAGTCTCCTGCAAAAAAAACTGGACGAACACGATGGGCAGGGCATGTCGCAAGAATTCCGCATAACTATCTTGAAAGGCGCTCAGAAGCGCAGCGAGCAATATGGTTAGACCACGTGGAGCAAGATCTGGTGGAGAGTACACGGTGTCCAAAGAATTGAAGAGCGGTTGCCTACAATTGAGTGAATTGGAAAAATTTTGTTCATCAGTCTATATCTTAGGACGGAAGACCAATAGGTAAGTAACTATTTTTGCCTTTAAATAAGACCTGAAATTAAACTTGGATTTAAACATACCTATTTTATTTCTTTGAAAAATTCACTTCAAAGTGAACTTAAAATTGGACTTAAAATTGGACTTGGAACTCGACTTCAATTTGTGACTTTGTAATTTGAATTAGGATTTAAAAGTGAAATTGAAGTTGAAATAGGACTTAACATTCAATTTTAAATTGAACTTGAAACGAGACTCGAAATGAAACATGAAATGGAACAAAAATGGGAGACACGGACCCCAGTATTCTGTGACTTCAGCAATGGGAATACGTCTTACGAATATAACATATGATATGACATGGTCAATCTCTTAGGCCTGTTCAAGCGTTAGCAGGAACTTTCGATTCACGTTTATTCAAAAGACGAAGAAGAGTGCCGGATTCCGTCTGTTCAAGATTCGGAAGATACCGAACTGGAACGACAAACAAAACACGGTTGCCAAAACGCATGACAGGAAGCTGTAATGACAGCGGCTGACGAAACTGAGGTGCGTCGTGATGGACGACGAGACTTACACGAGCCGTTTCAAATTATAGTGGTCTATGGACCATTTTTATCAAAAATGAGATTTTTGCATAAATCGTATCCTTTTGCATACCTAGATGTACTTTGCCGACAATAAAAGTTTCAAAAAACTAGGTTTCCAACCTGCTTTTTTCATGTTGAATTTTTGGTATGGAACAGAATGACTATTCTGTTCCGCATTATAGTGGACTATGTACATAAGACTTGTTAATAATCGATATTTGACCATTTTTGATTTTAAAACTACGTAGGAACACAATATTCGACTTCTGCTCGTTAAGCCCTTTCAGCTGATTCACCCATGTTGTGGGGATTTTTCATTATTTCTAGTCAAATGTGGTCATTTTCAGAAAACCAGAAATCACCACCAAAGTTCCAAAATGGCGTCAAATCACAATATTTCATACCCAGTCGTCATACTTTTTCACCAATACTCGTGTATGGAGGTTTTGCATCATTTATTAACATTTACAAATCCTATGGATATAGAACACGATGTTGCGGAACATTTTGGGGATTGCAGATCAATTATATATGAAATCATAATGGTAAATCGCATATTTTGACAAAAGTTGAAATTTTAAATCACTTTATACACTGCATTAGAACACTGGGTTTGGAGAAAATAATTGAATGGAATTTTTTATAGTGTTTTTAAGACAATTGCGTCTCCTGTAAAATTTGCTGAATGGTCAATAGACCACTATAATTCGGAACGGCACACATCAAGTGAAGAGCAAGTGAAGAGCAAAATAATATAAAAACAATATCAAACTGTGTTATAATGGTATATTTTGTTATTGAATAGATATGGATATACATTGATAACACATTTTGTTATTGAGCAGATATAGGAAACAGTGGTTGTAAGATGAGTATAAAACTGATTTTGTTATCATATCTAATTTTGGCCCTAAAATGACATTCGATATATTTTATACAATTTTTTTTATTGATTAAAGAAATTTTAGATTATAAATATTTTATAAAATGATTTTTTAATATCTCATATTGTTGGAAATTGCCAACGGGATCGAAGGGGTTATTTTCCGAAATAATAATCTCCCGCAGAAAGAAGACACAACCGTTTACTCAGTGGGATGATTATTATTCTCCTGCAATATGTATGCAGAAATCTTAGTTAACCAATTATAATTATCAATGATAGATTGCAAATAATTGAATTGATTTAGCATGAACAAATAGGCAATAAATGGAACTTACGTTTAGTCCCGCTTTCTACTCAGTCTACCGTATAATAGAATGGATCCAGCCGTTAGAACGTCTGCCGTACTATAAATATTCGATTTTAACCAAATTTTAACCTTATTGTAAGTTGCATGTTATAATATAATTTACCGTAGCACTAGTGTGTAAGAAATCACTATAGTAGTTTTAGTTAGGGTTATGCTCATGAATACACTTAGGCACCTAGAGTAAATAATTAGGCTAAGTTTACTTAAGTTGTACATTTAAGTAAATAAGTAGATTTAAGCTAGTTTTCACTTTACCGCTTGCATATAAGATTGGCAATAGTTTATGATTTTAATTATAACTTAGGGATATATTGGCTGCAGTTATAAATACCACTGTTCACTTGCAGATATCAATTTTGCATACTCATTGTAAGGAACTGTCGATGCTTAATGATTTGTTTATTTATTGGACTGACAGCGATGACTGTCAAACCTAGCTCGAATGTGCACCAGTGAGTATTTACACGGGTGTAGAAGAAGACTCGTAACTGCGTTACGGAATGCGTTGCGATAGTGTTGATGTACGGTGGCGGTGCGTTTGTTATTCAATACCTTAATAATACTAAAATATGTTATTCTAAACTCTGAATACAGTCATGTTATTGTTTTGTTATTCAAATAACACAAGTAGTTATTCTTTTAGCCTTAAAGGAGTAAAATTTAGATATTATTTTTTGTTATTTTACTATGTCAGCCAGAACAAGACCAAATTTTGATATGAGTTATTCGATTTCCAATAACACATTTTGATATTATTTTGCTATTCGTTCTTGCTCGTGTGAAGTCAAATGAGTATCGACTGAGCAAAAAACCGAGAATGAAACCTGGGCCAGACTTCGTAAAACACCTAACGTCTAGCAAAACAAACTGCCTTCGAAGAAATAGTAGGTGAAAGTATCAAAAGAAATCGGTCCCACCATTATTGCCTGAAACATTATGAGTACTGTCAAGGACAAGGAGCGGGAATTCCACTGAAGCAATGGGGTAGAAAGCTAATCATAACGTTTGAGTTTATTCCCTGACAGTTTGAAGAAAATGTGACTCGAAATGAATTTGTAGCGATCATTTTTTGTGACCTACTTCTTTCGAGTATAGTCTTTTTTGGACATCAATTGATTGTTCAGGAAGTCTAAATTCCAGTAATAGTGGAAACTTGCAACATTTCATAATTTTGGCGGCTTTTAGAATAATTTCCATAGAATATCAATTTTCTATTGTGAAATATAAATGTGTTAATAGTTATATCTAAGGTACATAGTTAAAATTTAGGATGCTGGGGCAAAAATTACAAATTCCTTTTGAGCAGACCAATACGGTGCAATTACTTAAGAAATTCGTAGCAAATCAACGCTGTTATCCACCTGCTGCCATGCTCACTGCAAGCGTTACTAAGGGTGGTAAACAAAGTTCCACTATTCTAGGAACATTTTCCACTATTAGAGGAACAACCACTACTGGAGGAACACAGACTAAAGTCAGGAAAAGCAATATTTTAGATTTATTAACCAACAGAATGGTATAAATTTGGTATGTGTTTAAAGCCAACATTGTAGCGCACCATTTATCATATAGTTCAATTGGAAGCTGATAAATTGATCATACAAATTGTCTTTAAATACTATCTCCCGACATAATCCCACTATTACTATAATTACTATAATAGTTGTGGTAGTACCAGTAGTGGTGGAAACTCGAAATATTCCATTATTTTTGCAAATATTGGTACAAGTCGGATAAGGATCGAACTACTAGTACCAGTATCATTTGATAAGTATCAAACTTGTACCAAAATCTGCAAAAATAACGGAATATTTCGAGTTTCCATCACTACTGCAGCGTCTACCCTATTCGGAATATTATAAACTTGACCAATAAACAAACCATTTTAGGCGTCTGACGATAGACCAACCGTATGAACCTCAAGCGTTACACAGAAAAGGAAAAGAGTCTTTCTTTTACCGAGAAGAATCAACGACACGTGTTAGTAACAACGTCACGGTGACTAAAATATAAAGAATACAATATTATTTCCATACCCAGTTAATTCCAATTACTTTTGATTACGCTTCATCAGCTCCACATGGGTTAGAGTCACGGAAAAAGTTTTCTTAACTAAAGTTTTTGGAGCGTCTTACCAGAATACAAAACCTGACCTCTTTTTTTATTTTAAGTTTTCTTATTCGAAGTTTTATAGCAAAAAAAACAACCTTTGACGTAGTCTTTCGTTTCGTCAAGTATTATTTATTGAACTGTGTTTTTATTTTGTTTGCAACCAAATTCCTTTCTTTCTGAAATTTTATCGAATTAGTTTTTAATTTTTTTTCTTTCTTTTTTCTAACGACGTATAGCAGTCGGCTTTACTTTTCTGTTGGGGAAGAATAAATGCTTAATGCGAGAAATGTAGATTCAGGCAAACTGAACATTCTTGATATTAGGCCAAAAATATAGACTTAGCTCACCTTCGCTAAGTCTATATTTTTGGCCTAATATAAAGAATTTTCAGTTGGGTATGAAATGGGGAAGGTAAATGAGTAGCGTCCAATATAGCTCTAGCTTTCCCAAGCCCCTACCTAGCGCCTCCACGTTACCATACCCGGTAATGCTCTATTGAGTAGCCCAGCTAGGAGGTGCGATACTGGGTGGTTCCCGGCTGCCTGATCTGAAAATCGAGGTTTTGGGCAGACGACGGAGCCACACGACCTCGTTAATAGGTAAGCATAAAATAAGTTATTTTAATTATTTTTTTCGTTTTAGCTTATGAAGCAGCTCCAGCTATATAGTGAAAACTTTGGCCAATACGAGTGTTGATACTGCACATGGATATTGGATACCAGAAGAAAAAATTAAATTAATTATTAGAAGCACCTATGGAAACCAAAAGGACGCAACTCTATTCCATTCCAAGGACTGCTGGTGAGATTGTTCTAGTTTTACTCATATATACCACATTTCATAAATAAGCTAGAATGGGGAAAAGGGAGGGACCATCAGAGCACTTGTTTGAAGCGGTGGATAATGAGCGGGCTCTTCTCCCCACCTGCTGGAGTCATTCTGCATTAACGATTGACTCAGGCGACTTAGCCCTTGGAAGGAGATTCTCTGAATTCCTGGTACGTGTAAGTGATGTTGCTTATCAACCAATTCCCTTTTGGCCCTTCATACAAGAGTTGGGAAGCATGACCAATCGTTGAATATGTTCAACTCTTTTTGACATGATAGGCTCATTGCTATGCACGGATGTTCTGCTAAGGCAGGTGGTAGTACTATATATTCATATTCATTCATTCATTCATATAATATCAAGAATTTTCAGTTTGCCTGAATCTAGATTTCTAACATTAAGCATTTATTCTTCCTCAATTAGTTTTTAATATATTTTCGTCAATTATTTATGTTTAATAATTTATTTGTTATCAAATACGCCAATATTTTGTTGTTCATCATGTACATACCACAGTTGTGTAAATATGTGTTCTTAGTTTTTAAACCTGAATTGCCAAAACAATGTGAATTTTTGGTCAATATCCAAATGCAGCTTAACTAATTTTTTTATTGCGAAAAAAGCCAAATTATAAACACTTTCAAACTGTATTGGGACAGCAGACAAACAACAAGATAAACCTTATGTATCATTAAGAAAACACTCAATACTTCATTCAAATACAGGTAATCTTAAAAAGAAATAATAAAAACAAACAAGAAATATTCTCACATTGTTTAAGTCAAGCTTAGACAAAAGTATACTTTCATTGAAGCAAGTTTGAGAAAATGAGCAGAATTACGATGAGATTATAATCTGCCTACCTAAAATGTGATACTAAATTTAACAAAACAAAAAACAATGGCTGAATTTATTTCAAACTGCCCCGGCAAACATGAACCGGAAACGACTGTTGCTGACAACTGTACTAAACCAACATTTAGGCAATCTGCCAAAGTTCGAATATTTATTGCCAAATATCTGTTGGAAATCTGTTGGTGGAATTTCCAAATATCAAATTCCAAGGTCAAGGCTTTTAATAACCAATAACCACTGTTATCCAATTAGTCATGTAACATTATTATCCAATTAGTCATGTTTGGTCACGAAAACCCGTGCACTACAGAGGGTCATACAACAGTCGCAAGAATTAATCAAACCCCATTTTTCGGGCAATTTCACGTGAGCCTCGCTGAAAACCTATGTTAAATTAATTTTATTATGGCTATGAAACCAAGCAGACGGCATACACGAACTCTATAGAATATACTAATTACAAACAATAAAATAGGAAAAATATAGACAAATAGAAATAGCTATGCAGGGGCTCTAAAATTCAAATTTACTATCAATTGTCCATTTTCTGCTTTTTCCAGATACACGCTACTGCATGCTGTACAAATCAGTTGCTGGAAATATTGAAACGAAAAAATCAAATGGTAAAAAGTTGTTGGAAAAGGGTTTCAACTACTGTGTAAAATGTCGTTTTGTGAAAATTACTTCGGAGATATCTTATATGTTTCTTTAGAGTTCTGCAAAGCCTTCAATGAGCTCTATCAAATTACCTGAAACTATAAAATGTTTTTAGTTCTAGCATAAAAATTTCTCACAATAATATTATGCTTAGACGCTTGCAAGTAATTGGTAGTTACCTTGTAGGATACCATTCGAGAGCAGAACTCAGAACATGCTCTATAGAACAGTTAATTAACAAATCATTTTCTAGATTGCGAGCTTAAAATACGCTAACTAAAACAAAAATGAATTCACAACAATTTATAAGTCTGTGTGCACAACAAGGTTCAGTCTGGAGCAGCTGTAATTGCCAAAAACATAACATGAACATTTCAGCTTTGTAAACAAAACACAACCTGAGACGAAATAATACCTTTCCTCCCCTCTTTAAAATTATTGCAACCTTAATTAATTCGTTTGAGCTTTTTTGGTATTAAAATTTTCAAGTTATTTATCCAATACGTACGTAAAACGGTACGTTACAATACCCAACAATACTTTCGTTAAATTTGCGACAAGGTTCGAAAATTCCGAAACCGAGTACTCCCCCGCAAAGACTGATAACGCCATCAAAGTCAAAATTTTCATCCGGTGACCCTCAAAGAAGATTGCTGTGGCATGCACACATTCCATACACGAACCAAACTGACCGCACCGTTCCTCACCCGATAAATTGATGCTTTTCTGTTGTTTCTCAACATCATACAGAACGGCGGCATGTTTTCTGCTCATACCAAATCCACTCAGATAATCGGATGACGAAAGAAACATTTTCCTATCCTAGAAAATTTCCATTATCTACCAGCTGGACGTTAACTCTGGCTGGTTTCTGGACAAGTTAGTAGCTTACCTATTTCAGCAATGATGAACAGGTCAAACACCTACTCCACAGTGAACATCCTTACGGGAAAATCGTTACTGTCAGTGGCGCTATCAGTATCAGTTATTTACTTTTCGCGAACGAACAAAGAACACCGAAGCTACTCTCCGGCAGCTAGATCTACTGCAATGTTTAAGCAAGCCCGTACTACTTTCACGACAGGATACCCTACGTAGATGAAATTTTCCCAGTACTTATTAGCCTTTGGATTAGGTTTCCGGTTTCGCTTTCCACTCGCTCTCCCTCTCTCTCTCTCTCAGTGCAAGTTTATTTTCGGCTTAACAAATTTTGCTTCCCGTCGTCCTGCCGGTTACACTTCAGGTTGATGAAAACCGTCCACTGAAAGTTGCCTCGAGTATCGGATTAGACCGCATAAAGGGAAATAAATGACCGACACAATGGGGCTCAGCAAAGCACGCTTAACGCATCGATGCCGACAACAAAGCAATTGCGTTTTCCCTCGCTCGACCAAAGTGTATCGGTGGATGAACACTAAACACAAGTGGGTACTTTGTGCTCGCCCACTTCACACCGTACACACAGAGACTGTGGGAAACGAAACACTTCGTTTAATCACTTAATCCTTATCGTAATATTTCTTGCCTTTCACACTTTCCCAGCGCGGCAGCACAGTACACGTACAGGTGAATAATTGCCCGTTTACGTAACCACCTTTTTGTTTCACGTCTACACCGACCGGTTGAGCCTATCTTCCATCTGCGTTAGAATTCGATTTCACTTCACCTTGCCTTCGTCTCGAACACTTTGATGGTGGCATCCACCATTCGCCATTCCACCATGGAAGGCCAACGATTTACGGCACAACCCACCTCCAATCAAAACAAAAACTTGCTTCACAGCTTCGGCCGATCTCCGACAGAAAAAAAAAGAATTTCTACCAAGCCAACACAGAATGCGATAAATTTCCACACATACCAGTAATTTCCCTCCCCAGTGTGCTCCGGTCGAGGGCTCTTTAATTTTCAATTACTTTTCACACCTTGGCCAGAGTCGTTTTCTCACGCCGCACACCACATCCGGGCAAACACTCGAACTTCAAACCGGAACCAACGACCGCACGGTAGTCCTTCAGTGTTAACTGTGCCGTTCAAACTGCTTATCCTCCGTGCGTACCGTAGGAAAACAAGTCATCCAAAGTTCATCTCGCCTGCTGTCGTCCGCTTTGCAAAGCAACAGAGCAGAGGAATCCTATCGGTCCAAAGAGGGGGGCGGTGGAACGTGATTTTGATCCTTCCCAAACGCAACACTATCCAACAGCCACGGGTGTGGAAAGCAGCAGTGTCGTTTTGGCAGTGTACCACAAGCCGAGCGCTGCAAAATTCGCGTCCACGTTGACGGCAGTTCAAATACAAACTGACAGCTGAACGGGTTTCTCGGTCGGTCGTCAGGACGAATGCTCGGAAACGTGATACACACAGCACGGTGCCCATACACAGGAACAGGCAGGCCGCCCGGAGTCGGATTCGCGAAGCACACGGCAATCCCCGTACGTAGCAGGACGAGAGTGCGGTAACCCGACGACGACGACGACGACGACGAGACAACACGGGTTCGCTCTCATGCCGCTCCGGTCCAGTTGTTGACGGTGGGTGAGTTGGATGGTCTCTCCCGTCTCGGCGCACTCTCGGCGCTCGGTGTGCTCCAGTGTGCGCCGGGAGTAGAAGGTACATGGCAAATGGGAGGTGGCGGGTGAGTTTTGTTTTTCACGGACTTTCCACACGTGAGTACTGGCAGTGGTGCCAATTACGATGATGGTGAATTTAGCGTTGAGCCGAAATTATCTCTGTGTTAATTTTTATCATCAATTTATGCTTGGTCCCAGAATGTCGCAGGGAAAGAAATCCGATTTAGAAGCCATGAATAAAGTGAAAAGCAAAGCCAAAGTCATTGACTATTATTATCACGCAAATTAAAAAAAAATACTAAGTCGACTTTCTTCACTGGACTGTCAATATACAGATTTTTGTCCGTGTGATATTTAAAAAAAGCTGAAGCTCTCAAAATAAACGTAAGATTCATCTTTCGTACCATTAAGCGATACAGGATAATCAGTTCTTTGAAAATACTCTCCAAACCTGATCGTAAAGCCACTGCAAGGACACCGGAAACCATCAAACGAGTGAGAGAGCGAATTCGACGGAAACCATATCAGTCTTCTTGACGTAAAATGGTCAAGGAACTGGAAGTTTTGTAGTCAACCGCGAAGAATATTTTTGAAGAGGATCCTTGATTGATTTTATACAAAAAACAACGGGTGTAGGGTTTGACTGAAAATCAGATGGTTGCAAGAGTCGAAAGATGTCGGTAGCTGCTTAAGTGGCACGGTGATTGTGAAATTGTGAAATTTCGAACGAAGAAATGATCCTGCTACAGAAACACTGCAACCAACAAAATGATCGGTTATATGCAGGATATAGGATATAGGATAGGATATTCCTCGGTACAAACTGACTGTTCAAAGGTTCCAGAATGTTTTCAGGGTGATGGTATGGGGATGTTTCTATAAAAATTTTAAGGTTCCATTGCTGTTCATAGAAGGTGATGTTAACATCAACGCTAAATATTACATCAAGAATGGTTTAAATTTGATTGTCATCGTCGAAAAACGCTACATAAATGCATCATACTACTTCCAATAAGATTCTGCACCGTCTCACCAGGTGAAAAGGAGAATGATTTGAATTGGACTAATTTAAGACAAATGCTATGGATATACTTTACACAAAATACGCTCAAAATTAAAATTTATGCAAGTGTCTTATTTTTTAGAGCAACAGTTATTACTACTGACCCTGTAAAGTGCGTCATTCGTTAGTTATTTTACCACTTAACTCGATTATTGTCCACGAAATCCGAGTCAGTCAGTCCGAAACAGTCTCTACATCGCTAGAATTGCTATTGGCGAACCTTCGAGTCGCTCCTTGGAGGTACAAAGCCATCGACCTCTAAAACCGTAATAATCGTTCCTCATCCAAAGAAATTATTCTTCCTGTACCAGTCCATAAACTTGACCCTAACGTCAAAATGGAAGCTGTAACTGAACCGGTAACTGGAATATACACGGTTCTCCCGAAGTTCCAGACCAGACTGATCAGCAACTCCTAAAACCATTCTTCCGATGACGCAATCTCCAGTTGCAGCTCTGGGTCCGATGCGCAGCAGAGCTCCTTGAATCCGCTGCTGATTTACTACCAGAACGTGTGTGGACTTCGAACCAAAAGTCGACTAAGCCGGAAATGTGCTTTGACATCCAGTGTCGAATGAGTGTCGAGTGCTGCTGTTCGGTGATTGCAACCAGTCCCATTTAGCTTGGAATGTTCCTGTAAACGGTTGTCCTAGCATCGACTGTTGACGCTTTAATGCTTCGGTATCTTGTACCGCGCTTCTAGTCGCGACATGACGCTATGCATGTTCCCTACATGTATCAGGCGTCGTACAGTGGGACGACTTCAAAAAAAAGGCGGACATCAGCTTTTGCGTAGAAACTAATAAGTTTTCGGCATTTGTGTCTTTACAAAAGTTTCTTTATTTTTAAAGTACTTTTTTGTTGCACCAAAAAAAAATGCATTAAGAGAGTGGGTCAAGAAATAATCTATTTAGCTTTTTTATTTAAAGCCAATAATAAACAAAGCCCGACACAAAGTTGTACAAAATGTTATTTAAGGATTTTTTGTCGAAAAAAGAGAACTTCTATCTCTTAAGGGAGAGAAGTTATAGTGCGACAAACTAATGTATCCCTATGATACCAGTTTTTCTAATTTTTTTCTGGTTATATCGACTTCAGTGCAGTTTTGATGTTCCGCGAAGTTTAACATACTATGAAAATACACCTTTTTGCTGAAGGAAGTGCAGCTCTAGCTTTCTTGGTTTTCAAGCTATTCCAGCTTTTGTCTAATTTTCAATCAGTTTCAAACATCTTAATTTCATTTACAGTTTTCCCAAATGTCCCACCGTGATCCACCATGACAAACATATGAAATGAAGCTCACTATATTGCAGTACGTTAAGTGGCTGAGATTGGCTGCGCATATCTGCGCCCTTTTGAAATAAAGCCTCTTAAAAATTGATTGAAAATTAGACAAAAGCTGGAATAGCTCGAAAACCAAGAAAGCTAGAGCTGTACTTCCTTCAGCAAAAAGGTGTATTTTCATAGTATGTTAAACTTCCTGGAACATTAAAACTGCGTAGAAGTCGAAGTAACCAGCAAAAATAATAATAAACTGGTATTAAGGGGATACATTAGTTTGTAACACTATAAATTCTTTCCCTTAAAAGATAAAAGTTCACTTTCTTCGGTAAAAACTCCTTAAATAACATTTTGCACAACCATCGCTTGCGTTTTGTTTATTTTTGGCTTTAAATAAAAAAGTTAAATTGATTATTTATTGACCCACCACCTTAATGCAATTTTTGACGTAGGACTACGTCTTACGGCAAGTTTTGAGATAGGGTGTCATTCCAAAAAATCGAAAAATGCGAGCGTCACGAAAAATGAAAGGTTTTGAACGCTAATAGCTCAGCGGTTTTCCGATCGATTTTCAATATTCTTACACCAATCGATCGGTAAATCTTCTAAGAATTGACCCAATTGAAGAAAAGTATGGATCCTTGATGTTGAACTATTGAAAAATTGAAAATAATGAACCTATGTTTTACCAGAATTCTCGCTTCGTGATTGGTTGGAAAAATCATTGCGATAATCTAAACCTATACCAATTTGATATCTGTGCTTGGGAAGTAAGCCAAAACAAGTGACAAATTTCCCTCATTTCAACAAGATTTCCTAACACCGCGGTTAAACCTAGACCATTTTGATGTCCTTGCTTGGGAAGTACGCCAGAAAGAGTGACAAAGCCCCCTCGTACCAACAAATTTCTTACGAACGCGAATAAACCTAGTCCAATTTGATGTCTGTGTTAGGGAAGTGTGCTAGAAAAAATGACACAAGCTCGTTGTCCCAACAGATCGCAAATTCTTTACTGCGAGACGATTAAACCTCGGCGAATTGGATATCTGTGTTGGAAAAATGTGCTACAGCTGTAGTGTTCGGTTATAATACGGCTCTGTATGAATACGCATGCTTGCCGTTTCATTAGAAGTGTAGTTAAAAGATGTGCTGTTGATGAAATAGGATTGAATTGGTAAAATCCCTTCAACATGGGCAACTATGGGTAATAAAAACAATCTTTAATTTCAGTAAGGTAGCAGGAAAGCAATAGTTTGTGTTCTTGATTTTGTTAAATTGTTTTCAAATGCACAATATTTTGAGAATTGAACGTATGCAATGTTACTACTTTGATAAATGTTACATACAACGCATGTAGCATGCATATATGTTGCATATAGCAAATATACATGAAGAATCGAATGATTACAAGCATGAATACATGCCACTATCACTACAAAGAGACTTACGTAGTCCTGCGTCACCTATATATGCGGTCGAGTCTTGTACACAACCCCTCTGATTTTTTTGATATAACAAAAAAGTACTTCAAAAATCAAGAAACTTTTGTGAAGACACAAATGCATAAAACTTAGTAGTTTCTACGCAAAAACTGATGTCCACCTTTTATTGAAACCGTCTCACTGCACAGTGGGGATTTTTTCGAAAAAAAAGTCCTTTATCTGTTTATCTCAAAACGCCGCTGGGCTAGAATCAATCTTTTGATGTCAAAAAAAAAAGATATTTTTATAAGGATTCCAATGGTGTTATAGTTGTTTACGGCACGCATTTATTTCCAGCAGTTTTTGCCAAAAGAAGGGCATTTTCCCTACTTTTCCTGACATAGAGAGATTTAATAGTACACTCAAAAAAATCAGCACGTCAAGTTTACGTGAAAACATAGGTAATTCTCATCCATCACACTTTTCATGTAACATTCACGTGAATTGTTGGTAACTTGCACTCATATTAACCAGCCTACGTGCGATCCCGGTAAATTTTATCAATTTTCCCATTAACTAGTACATGAAGTTCACGTAAGTTGCTGTACAGAAGTTTACATGATTTTTCACGTGGATGTGACGTGTCGATTTTTTTGAGTGTACATATCTTCGGATTCCACTGAGATAAAATTGATCATTTCTCGCCATAAATAAGCTTTCTTCGAGAGGAATCCGTTGACATGGCATTTGTTCAGGAAACATAGCTGTTTCTTATTGTTTTGGCCAAATAAACGACATTTACCCTAGTTTTGTCAATGATTATTAATAAAAGTGAATATCTCTGGATTCCGCTGGGATAAACCAAATCTTTTTTCACCAAAAGAAACCTATTTTTATATACTTTCGAACAGTTTGGTGTTTGTTCACAGCACCTGTTTGTTTCTTGCAGTTTTGGGCAAACAAAGATCATGCTGCCTTAAATTGGCAACGTGAGCTGAGAAAATTAAGGAAAAATGACTAATTTTGCAGCAATCAAATACCCTGCCATCGGAATCTACACAAAGTTAGCTTTCTTGTGGCGAAAAAAGAACGGTTTTATCCCAGTGGGTTCCAGAGTTATTAAACAATATAGGGGAATTGTGTATAACGTGCCCCCCCATCGTTTTTCGCTAAACAAGCGAAATCAAAATGCAAAACCACCCAGAAACCATAGTATTTAATGGAACTAGCCTACTATGCAAGTATGACAGTTGTCATATGCTGTAAAAACAAAACAATGTAACCGATCGTTACAGTAAAATTAAATAATTTTATATTTGTTATACATGTTTCGATAAACGCCCACCTATTTTGAATATCAGTACTAAACATTAACACACTTCAAACACACGCTACAACACCGATGGGTAGACGGGTAATGGCACAATACACAATACAGTCGACAAACCGCCAATTCAATTAGAAAGGTTCTATGGGTAGTTCTCGATAATGCGCTAACGGCCATTTGAAATCAGGCGAGCGAGTGCTCAAGAAGTGCATAAAACTGTAATTATTCAGGTGCCAAAGTGCGACTTTAAAAGTCTTTTATATAAAATCAATTGTCTGAGACAGGCATTCAGGTAATTTCAAAGGAAACATAAAACCTACAACTCGACAATTAGGCTAAAAGGGTAAATTTCCCTCCCATATGCAGGACCTTTTGGGTATATTTCGGTATACTTGGACATATTTTTCTGTCGATTCCGCATATTGCGATTGGCAATCGCATTTCCGGGAGCTTGCGAGCAACTGAAGGCTCTCTGCACTCGCTTCGGCCTAGGTAACCTGCCAGTTACTTACGTCTAACCGTAAAAGACCAGCGATTGGTCCTCTGATCCGTCCGCGATCATAAACGCAAAGGAGGACACCACCCTCGGGCAGCGGCCCTAAACGTAAAGGAGGGATTCCCTTCTCGGTCTGGCAAAAGTCGGTCTCGTCCGTCGCCAACCGATTTCCGCCAAAGAAGGAAGCGCCTGTGAGAATACCTACCTGGAACGCCTTTCCAGGTCGCCCATTCGTCACCCGCCATTCCGTCGTCGACGCCATTTTGCCAGCTGGCATTGGATACGCCCGTAGCCGCACCGAGGATCAGCGAGCGCTCGCCGGTCAAACCCCACCGCCACCGTCGATAAGCAGAGAAAAGCAGAGTGGTACGTACCCGTAATCCAACCCCATCGGAAACACTACACCGCACAATAAACACTCTAAGAATAAAGAAGTTGGTCGTTTTGGTGTAATTTTTGTATCGCGAAATCCCTCCAGTTTGCCCAGTAGCGCGCCGACCTTGCGACGAAGTCCGGGTCTCGTGCTGCTGAAGTTTGTCGGGGTAGCAGCTCACTTGGGAGTTGTTACAACAAAAATAAATTTGTTTTTGAGCAGCTTCCGACGTAACTTTTGGCGTCATTTCCATAAGCTATTTTCTTGTCAAAATCTGTAAATAACCGATTGTTACGATTCGATTGCGTAAAGTGAACTTCAAAAAGACATCCCTGCCAAAAATAACGGTATGAAACGCTCGATTTGCTTTAGCATTTAATATTTTTTCAAATAAGTAAAAGCAGGCCAATATGCCCCACTTGCGGTGGTGCAATTTGCCCCCCATGCAAATGTGGCTATTAACATAGGTAAACAGATCTAAGTTTATTTATTTATTTATTTATTTATTGATTAACTGATTGATAGGCTTCGCCCGTTATCATTATTAAAACTAATTAATTATCACATAAAATTTACATAAAACAATCTAAAACTACACTTAATTTGCTGCTTTGTCATTTGAACATTAACAATATCTCGATAATTATTAAATATGGACATCATTCTGTATACTGGTTCGTTTCTAGCATAGTTTTGTACTCTATTTGTCAGTTGAAAAGGCCTAACCCGCCTCAACGAAGAACGTCCATCGTACACGGTTATCTGACTCAATA
The DNA here is from genome assembly GCF_943734655.1 of Sabethes cyaneus. NCBI lineage: Eukaryota > Metazoa > Arthropoda > Insecta > Diptera > Culicidae > Sabethes > Sabethes cyaneus. The sequence goes on along the minus strand of NC_071355.1, from coordinate 27,076,884 downwards.
GATATGGCGAGTTATACCTGCCGCTGAGTAGATCCTTTAAGAAAAGAGCATCTGTGGTACGTCGTCTGCTCTCTAAGCTTTCCGTTCCAATCAACATGCATAACGACTTGTAATCGGGCATCTCTCCAGACCATCCTAAATTTTGAAGGGCATAGCGTATGATTTTTTTCTGAATTCGTTCGACTCGTTTCTTATGAACTTCATAGCATGGTTGCCAAATTATGCTCGCGTATTCAATACCACTGCGTACTACGGAATTGTATAGAGTAATGATAGTATACGGGTCATTCAGATCTCCACTAAGGCGTTTGATTAAACCGAACAGCGAATTTGCCTTTGCTACTATCTTTTCCACATGACGAACAAAGTTGAGCTCATTATCTATTTCTACTCCAAGATCACATACACAATCCTTTCTAGGAATTACGTCACCTTCTATTAAATACTCAGACAACAATTTGTTTGGTTTTCGAGTGAACGAAACCACGCTGCACTTCGTTGTATTCACTTTGAGACCAAACATTTCGCAAAAGCCGACGAACCGATCGACGCTATCTTGAAGTATGCGACAATCTTTCATGCATTTTACTGGGAGAAAAATCTTAACATCGTCGGCATAAATTAGGACGTAAACATCGGGAAGCAGTTCCGGAAGCTCGTTCATGATAGTTACGAATAGTAAAGGTCCAAGATGACTCCCTTGGGGTACACCAGACCTATCCCGTATGGTCACATTGATTTGCTTTTATCAATCTTGACATATTGCGATCGGTTTCTTAAATAATCGTCTATCCACTGCAGATTCATTCCGCCTATTCCATATTTTGGTAACACAGCTGTAATCGCATCTATATTAATTACGTCAAACGCTTTCGACATATCAGTGTAGATTGTATCCACCTGATAACAATCCATCATCCATTGCGCAGTTCTCGAGACAAATTCTGCCAAATTCGTTACCGTTGAGCGTTTTTTAAGAAAACCATGTTGAAAACTTGAAATTTTTGGTTCAATAACAAGATACAATTGCTCATATACCAGAGATTCAAACATTTTAGGTATGGCCGAGAGAATGGCAATTCCTCTGTAGTTCTCAACCGGCAGTTTAGAACCTTTTTTGTGAATGGGTATAATGTGCGAGATCTTCCATAACTTTGGGAATGAACCTGTTGCTAATGAGGCACTGAATAGGCTATGTAGTGGAGCTAATAAACCATCTACACAATTTCTTAACAAAGCATTCGGAATTCCGTCAGGCCCACTGGATTTAGAAGTATCTAAAGACAAAATCGCATTACGAATGTCTGTCAACGATAGTTCGAATGTAGCTGGTGTTGGATCTGATAACGGAGATACAGGGTATCCTGACCTTGGATTGGAGTTAAACACATTTTTAAAGAACTCAGAGAACAACTCAGCTGCTTCGAATGCATTTCCGGCTTTTTTGTCTTTATACGCAACATTTATCGGCAGTCCTTTGTCCTGGCGCTTCGAATTAACATAAGTCCAAAAGGTCTTCGGGTTGAGCTGAATGTCCCTCTGCAACCTGTCTATGTATAGTTTATGTTGTGCTCTATTCCTGGATTTAAAAGCATCACGAACTTGCCTATATGCCAATTCGTCGGAAGATAGCCTGCTTTTTCTGAATTTATTATACAGCTTTTTCTTCCTTTTTAATAGCGAGATTGTTTCACCGTCAAACCATGCGGGATAATTGGTTGCTAACTCACGTGTACCAATTATTGCGCAATGCCGGGATAGAACTTTATATACTGCATGGTAAAATACTGTTACGTTGAAATCCAGTGCCGTTTCTACCAGAAAATAATTATTGTCCACACGGTCAAACGCTTCAAAACGATTAACAAAATTAATCATTTCGTCAGTTATCGGTTTCATTAAAGCAGCATCAAATAAGTCAGGGCAAATGAAAATATTTTGCCAGTCGATATGCGAAAGCTCGTCAGAAATTGCGGCAAAATTAGCGTGTCGTAAATTTAAACAAATTTTTGAGTCACCCTGTTCTCGAGTGGTATTGCTTCGATATGTTGCAATGTTGATAGTAATTGACATTGCGTTATGGTGCAATTCGTGCTGAATCAAGGGATCACTCACCTCAATTTGACAGCTTTCCTCGTCGTTCGTAAACACAAGATCCAAAAAACGATTATTATTGTTTGGAATTCCGCAGACTTGTGATAATCCGCAAGCCGCAAAATTATCAACCAGTACCACTTCTTCAGGAGAACGGACGTTGTAAGGTAAGAGCACTATATCCTCAGCATACTCATAGTGCCAATAAGTATTTTTCAAGTTAAAATCACCGATAACGTAAATTTTGCTTTCAGATTCCATTGAATCGATCAGTGTACGGACACTTTCAGTGTGTGACAAATAACGTTGGAAACTCGATCCAGGCGGTAGGTAAATGCAACATAGAATAATACTGATACTTCCAAAGGAAATCTTTACTGAAATTTCCTCGTTACACACAGATTCCCGTGCAACGCAACTTGAAAAGCGCTTACTAACGGCTATGAGAGTACCACCCCCGCTTTGTTTATCCGAGTTCGATGATGTTCTATCGCAGCGGTGAACGGTAAAATTATCGGCAAAAATTTCTTGATTTGAAATTGATAAATCTAAATTTGTTTCACAGAAAATGTAGACATCATAATCATCTTCGAGCGCTGCCATGAAAATCAACGCAGTGCGTTTTGTGCTACTGATGCTGTTCATATTTTGGTAGTACACATGAAGTTTGAAATCAGTTGCCGCAGTTAGTAAGCAGTTTTTTTCTTTGCTCGTTTCAGTTGAAGCCAATTGCCATTATTTAATTCAATTAGTATTGTAGAGCAACCGTGGTGGGAATAATTTATTACCAACGTCCAAATTCTAGGTAATTCAACTACCCGGTACAAAACGCAACAGTTGCAGTATAATGTGCCCCATGCAGAAAAGAAAAAGTGCACAAGAAGGCCGAAACTAGGTTTATTTTACATAAAATAACGATATTTTGCAAAACAAAGGAAATAGTTTTACTTTCTACAAAATAGAGTTGGTCTGTCACTGGTAGAAATACTCAAATTACCGCATTGGGCATATTATACCGCAGGTGGGGCATTTTACCCCGCGCAGACGAGAAACACGACATTTAGGTGCTTTTATTAAATAATTCCTAGCATGTTTACTCCACAATACTAAATGAAATAAACAATTGCAGTCGATTGTCAGCTTAAATACCAACATATACACGTAGTTGTAACATTAATTTGGGGAAGTATAACGGAGATATAACCATTTATTCTTAGGGGGGCACATTATACACATTTCCCCTATCTCTATACTCCTAAAAAAGTAGGGGCCCTTCTTTTGGCAAAAACTGCTGGGAATCAATGCGTGCCGTAAACAAGCATTACACCAGTGGAATCCCCATATAGCTTTCTTTTGATATCAAAAGATTGATCCTAGCTCAGCGGCATTTTGAGATATTGAGATTAAGGACATTTTTGCAAAAAAATCGCCACTGTGCACTGTGCGTCAGTGTCGTGGTCAACTCATTCCGTGCTCGTCGATACTTGTCCAAGTTCTCCCTAGTGGTAATGCCTAGATAGTTTTTCCAAGCTCTTGTTTTTGCGACGTGAAGAATGATTAATTGGATGAACTGGAAAACTTCGATATGGTCCAAAAATATATCGGTTTATGTGATGTCAGGTGGGGCTCGAATCCACGCTCTTTCGGTTCGTACCCGAATGTTTTACTTACGAAACTACTACCCATTATGCTAGGAAATATAATACCTAATTTTGTTTTATTTTCCCAATTGTGTTGTTGAAGAAACAACCTTTCCATCGCGCAATCCTGCATTTTGCCCATCACTAGAAACCCCGTTACCAGCTTGTTGGTTGCTCCACCGCTCTGGTAACATTAAGCCTTATCGCCTTTGCGACAGATCTCCTGCAGCTCCAAGATGCCGAACTTTTGGGATTCAAGCCGTTAAAGTAGCATCTATAATTTCCCACGAAATTTAGCGATACAATTCCAGGTACCTGGCGTCCACTCCATGTCCATATTTCGTCGCGTTTGTCCATACCGCATGTTTCAATCGAATTTCCTTGTTTTTTCGTAGTAAGGTGGGTTTAGGTAGGTTGCCTAATTGGCGCCACCGACCGTACCGAGTCCAGTGATGGGACTGCCATTTTAGCTTTTATGCACAAAAAACAAAGACAACACATTTTTTATTTCTCCCACCTGCTCCAGATCAGACGCTCTCATAACAGCCCAAGCAACAATGTGAGTTTTATTGTACTCTTATGGTGGTCTTCAAGACCAATTTTGGTCTTAAATGCCATCATAAGAGCATAATAAAACCCAAATTGTTACCTGGGAGACGCTCTCATTGGTCGGAATTGATTACCGGATCGCTGCTAAGGTTTCATGTATTCCGGCTGGTATCACGAGGAGCTAGGGATAAGAGTTTCTGGATAAGAGGCTAAGGACCCTTATGGAGTCTATTTCATACCTGCTGGCGCCTGTGACACGCATTATTATCAAACCGTTAACCAACCAAGGCCAGTGCGGAATACATACTTGGAGGTATTTTACCGTCAAAAATATCACAAGCACAGAAAGCTTGGCTTATTTATTTTATACTGATATCTTTGGCAAGTATTGTCTGCAAGAATTCGGTATATTACTGTTTCCTGTTGGACGAAAACTAAACAAAAACCAGGCATAATTTTTGATACAAATTTAGATATACAAGTTAATATATAATTACCAGCTGACGCTAGCGTTTTCTGACCTATATAAAAGGTGGGACCTCGACAATTCTAAAGTATGTTCTGGAAACATCAGCTAATCGTATAATAACTGAACTACTACTATGCGATACATTACTTCCGTCGAAATACCGAGCTGTTGAGACTGAATCAAAAAATTCTATTCAGCTTTCCAAAAACGTCATTAAAACATAAGGAAAACAATAGTGGTTCTAGGTTGCTGCCTTGTGGAACGCCAAAATTGTTACAAAATTCGCTAGAGGACACATCGCCTAGTTTTACTGACAGGCAACGATTAACCCGGTATGATTTTAACCCGTTTACAAAATTTGGTGCCGCTCCCATATGTTCTATCTCGACTTGAAGCATATTGTGAAATATGATCAAACATATATATTAATATTTTTTGAAACGGTGATTCTACAATCGATGAAGGGACGGTAGGAGAAGTAATGAAAAATTTTTTGGCACGGGAGGGAAAGAGCGGAAAGGTGAATGGGGGAGGGGGGTTATTGGTAGCTACGACGCTTAACAAGTAGTCGTTGTGACTCCTACCTTTTGTTCAATGCTGGAAGGTGCATGGGCTCGCTGGTACTTATGTACCTTTGAATCTCAGAGGCGCTGGACGGTCCAGCGTTCAGCGTCATCAATTGTAAAACCACCGTTTCAAGAAATATTAACCATTTTCCATGTTTCGTATACAGTTTGTGTACGAGTTCCTATCATAGGTGTAGTATCGAAGCTCTAGCACGTAACCGTCGAATGGACCAAGCTGGGTTTCGTTTCAGTCTATATGCTATAACTCAGATAGTATTGATGTAATTGACCGTATATTGAGCCATACTTCCACTTGCGCGAGTAAGGTTAACATATGATCGTAGATGATAGCAGTGTTGTCCATTTCTCTTGGAATGTGAAATTTAGCAGATTTCATTGCGGCTCCCCAGAGTCCGCCGTAGTGAGACACTCAGGGGGGTGAAAGAATAAATTTGCAGTATGATTCAAAATACTTGCTTTCCCAGGAAACTTTCAATAATATTATGTTAATTCAGTAAGCTTGAACGCAAAAACTTGTAACTTGAAAGCCGCCTTCTATACCATCAATCATGCTATTCTACGGCGAAAATCAGTTATTTATGCTCTACGTCAACTTTCCTGCGAAAATCGGCAATGTTTAACGCTATATGAAGAAAACTGTCATTTGTTTGGTTTAGACACGTTGAACTGTCGTGGACAGGTTTCATAAGCTTTACAAGCTATCAACTGTGTAGTAGAATTCATCGACATGGAAGGACATGACATAATGCAAGGAAATGCAGTATCTTTTTAAAATTTAAGAGTTATCATAGATTCAGTTTTTCCTGCCAATCATGTCATGTGTATATCTAACCAATATTTAGATAGTCATGTACATATATGAATACGTATATGACAATATAGGAATTGTTGAAACAAATTTTATTGGCAATCCCCGTAGCACGGTTTCCAAACACGTGTGGAGTGAAAAATTGACGAATTATTGACACAAACAAAACATTTCCACTCGCTGAGTTTTTCCTCGAACCAAGCGAGCCAATAAATTGAAGCTGCTCTTTTATATTCTCCACAGTTGTTTTTACTCTCCTCTCAACCTAAAGTCTCTAATCACCTCGAGAACTGCGAGAGCTCTGCTGAGAGAGAGCAGGTGTCGTTGAACACGTGAACACGTTGGTAGATATGCATCGAATGCAACAGTCAGTGATGGTGATAAGTGCGCATGGCTCTCGAAGGCAGGCAGACTGAACCGACAGCATTTGGGGTTGAGGACATCGTAAGGGCAACAAGCGAAAGTTCAGCCGTCAGCACCTTGCACTCACAGCAAAGTGAATGAACGTTTCGGTGAGTGCTCGGAGGAAAATGTGGAAAATTAGTCCTCTCTGTATTACTTTCTCTCTAACCAACCGCACCAAGGATATTCTTAGCCAGCAGGGTTGGTGCGTACCTTACCCTGAACGTTCGAATTCGTACAGTTGAATGCCCACAAAATGTGATCATGAAACCGTTAATTCATGTATAACGATGGAAAGCAATTTCGGTATGTATTTTCATTGCGACTCGTTTCCCGAATCAGCATCAAAATGTAACGCTCATAATTTTTCTACCGCGCGTTTATGTTCGCATAAAAAATACTTCTCTTCGCCCACCGTAGACGTCCGTTTCAGGGCGTCTGGAAAGAACCCCGCAGCACTAACCACCGTTTTATGCCAATTACCAATTTATATTTTTACAGCGCAATAAACACATTACGTGGCCTCCATTTCGCCGTCTAAACTTTCGCTATTATTTTGAAGCGTTGTGTGTTGGCTCCGTGTAGCCTACCGTGCAAGACTCTAAACAAGCCCGGAGGGACCGCAGGCCTACCGTGTGGGCATCGCCAGCCATCGCTTTAGAACTCCAGTGAACTTCGTTTCCGCAGTTACTAATTTCGACACCCAGAGGCCGAGCTAAATCTCGACCGTCCGCTAAGTGAAACTTTCTCCCAGCGGATCTGAAGTGGTCACATTTTTGTTTTGTTTTTTTTGTCACTCGTAACAATCGTCGTTAAATCAAGCCACAGTCGTTTCGTGTGGCTGTTCGTCTGCCGGAGTGGACAAAAACTTCATATTTTTCCATCGTGCTACCAGAGTGAACCAGAGAAAGCACAGTCGGTGACAGTGGGTTCTGTTTATTTAATGTCAGTTCATCGGACGACGAATGACAAGTGGAGCTTTCATTTTATTTTATTCCGCCGCACAATTACGACTACATGACCGATATAATTTATTTCCTGCTGCCGGACGACGACGATGGATGGGCGGTATTTTAAGTTTGATCTTATTTTGCGGATGGGGGCATGATGGGGGGAAACAACCTGCCTCCCCTCTGTCTGGTGGTGTAGGAATGTGGTTTTATGCGTGTGTTTACCAAATTTACTGTATGTGAAAGCTTAAGAGAGCTGCTGCTTAGTGACATCAAATTTTATGCTTCGAGCCAGATGTTGATGATGAAGCTGAGTGAATGACATTGACTAATAATCTAAAATGATGAATTTATCACAGAAAAACCTTCCCAGCCGAATAAAAAAAATGACTTTTTGAATTCTAGCAATTATTTCAATTTTATCAACGATGTCTAAAAGTAATATGGATTTAAATCTGGTTTCTAATGTGACCATCATCTGATCAATCTGATTTTTTAGACAATATTATAAAATCATTTAGAGTTTTATCTAACACTTCTGGTGATATCAATAAAACCATCATGGTGTAACAATTCCAAGAGAAGTAGCCACCCCGGCCGGTGTATCTTAAAATCCGGATCACTGGCAGTGGAGGCAAGTCAAGTGTGAACAGAGTCGGAGACGACAAGCTGAAACCACTGATCCCGATCCCATCCTATCCTTTATCAAACCTACCACCCATCAATAAACCCCCATTCCTTTCAACAACTGCTGGTTGCTCTCTTTGAGCTTTCCGCCCCACGGTACATACAAGAATTGACGATTTAAGAACATTCTCGCCATTCTAAGTATATCCAGAAGACACCATCGTCGAGATCTTTCTTCTTAAGTGGACTGTGAGCGAGTCAAGACGTACCCTAAAGTACGGAAATAAGTCTATCTGTTCTTTTCATACAAGGTCTCGCGAGTGCCATAGTGCCAGAAGGAAGCTCTGCCTCATTCATGTCTTATTTTTGTCCATAGCTGTATCATTTCTGTGTGTTTTGTCCAATTATTATCTCATTTTTGTCTCATTTCTGTTTTATTTCTGTTTTACTTCTGTCTCATTTATTTCCACATTTCCATTTCATTTTTGTTCCATTACTGTCCCATAGCGTAGTATAGTCCTGACGCTACACTCCGATGGAATTGCATCTGTTTTTTGTTTGACAAACTTCGCAGCAAACTGCTAGTGCATATGTCAATTGGGCGGCTAGTGCCACGATTGACTCTCACAGTTGAGATTCAAACATACGATGCCTAACTTGTTAGATCTGTATCGTAGCCTGCAGCCAATTGGGAGACTTACTGTCCATTACTGGCCCATTCCAGTATCATTTCTGTCTTATTTCTGTCCTATTATTGTCCCATTTCTATCTGATATATGTCATTTCTGTTCCATTCACATCATTTATCTCCTATTGTGTCTTATTTATGTCTTCTTTATGTCTAATTATTGTCACATTCCTACCTCATTTAAACCCCATTTATATAACCTCCCCAACGCGTTACTGCATCATTTCTGTTTCATTTTTGTCCCATTTCCTGTCCCAGTTCTGCCTTAGTTTTGCCGATTGGCAATTCTGCTTCGTACAGTAGCTTGTCATTGTAATTGTTTCTCTTGTGAAATAATTTGAAATCCATTGTTGTCAAGCAGATTAGATTTAGCTCTATTAGTCAGTGATGAGCGGATAACTTTCTTGTGCAGCTCTGCAGCAAGAGAAATTGCAATCCACTGTTTACGCCAACGATTCACAGCATGGATACAAATATATTTGAACTTTATAAGCTGTATAGGTTTTCAGTTAGCCTCGTGGTATGATGCTGGTCTGATAAGCCAGTCGTCGTATGTTCGAATCTCGACTGGGAGAGGCTGTTAGAGTCAAATACCTATTTTACTTTAGCGGCAAGGGTTACCGTTACCGTTACCGATCGTGCGCCGAACGAATTATGGTCCTTCAGTACTGTTGGTCCTGGGCTGCCGTTCTTCAATCCCCACGAACACCAGCTGAACGTGCAATGTCTTCGACAGCGCACACCCTTCGGATGCGGGATATGCCAAGCAGTCTGCGGCCCCTTCCTGGTTCTCTGCTTCCAGGCATTCTGGCCACGTGCCCAGCCCACCGCGGCCTACCACATCGCACTACCTTCACTATATCATCATATACTTGGTACAGCTCGTGATTCATGCGTCTACGCCACACTCCATTTTCCATTCTGCCACCAAGTATTGACGAATTCGAGTAAAAATTGATGCAGTGGCGGCTGCTGCGAAGGTGATAAAAACGAAAACAAACGTCAGGTATATTTCATAAAAAAAATTTCATTAAATTTAATTTTTAACTAGTTTTCGACTGAAAACTTTACAAAATTTTCATCAGGTTTTGTAAAAAAAATTACTGTTTTGCAAGGTATTTTAAAAATACTTTCAAAATAGTGTGTGAAGTGAAGAGCATAAATTTGAAGAATACTGTAAAAGTTGGTGTGGCGACTTAACTAATCGAAAACAGCAGTGATCCTTAATCGGTTTTCGCACATTATTGGAATGCTTTCCTACTTTGCAAAATCTTTATGCTTGTTTTGTATCGGTTAAATTCAAAATCGTAGAGATTCGAACCAGGAAGATGGCAAAAAAGACTTTGATATATCGGACGTACATAGGCTTCAACAATATCTTAAATTTTCAGAGAAAAAACGAATGCTGACTTATCTACAGTGAACAATGTATTCGCAGTGTTTTGTTCCTGCTTACACACCATATTGTTTACTTCATGCGTCGTTTCTGCTGAATGCAAAATTTGAAATATATTCCCTTTAACGTAAAGGAACAGCCGATTTTACTTTGTTTACCGCAAGCAATTTAACTTAACATTTAGTACAAAACTTTTTAAGTACGTTTAGTAAAGAACATCTTTAAGTCCTAGCGAACCATGTTGCTCCGGCACTACATGAAAATTTTTCCCCAAGGAATGTTCTCTTTGGTTATCCTGTATCTTGCTTGCAATAACCTGTTAATTTAACAAAAAAAAAACAAGTTTTTTACCACTTGAGCACGTCCATTTTTATAGTTTAACGTGAAATAGGGTACGGGAGGGTATTTTCAGCAGGTTTCTAAATTCAGCCTATGTGCCTTTTTTTTCGCCAAAAAAAAAAAACTGTGCCGACATACTATTTTAATTTGTTATAACTATTTTCTCAAGACTGTAAGTAATCTACTATTTATTATTCAATGAACGTCAAAACCACCTGTTCTTCCACTAGAACTAGGCCATAGGCTGAAAAAACAGATGCCATCGCTTATTGGGCAGAAAATATCCTCCCGTGTCCCCTATAATCTGTCGTTTGTCGCTCAAATATACAAAAACATGATTTTCTCAAATATACTGTAAACAAACCATTGCCAAAGAATATACCAGAAATAAAGTACACAATTTTCTTACATTTTGCAAAAACAATTACACTTGTGCATTGTTTCACTACATTAAGAAAATTAAAAAAGTGAACTTTTTTACGATTCTTCGAGCAAACTGTCAACTTTCACACCGTTCGGCTGGTTCCAAAGACCACTATCGTCAGCGCAAAAGTTTCTATCGAATTGGTCAATGGATCGCAGAGTCTTACGCTCAAAAACCCCAAGCACTCGACGATCAGCTTCCTTTAACGTCTATGATTCAGGTCCGTAAAGGGTCACCGATAGGAATAGTGTTCTGTAGAGCGCCAGTTTGTGCGAATTTGCAGCTGGCTACGTAATCCGTAGAAAGCCCGATTCGTGGTTGCAATTCGTCGTTTCGATGTAAAACCAAGAAGCAGTCCATCCAACATCACGAAAGCGGCTGAGGTCTCAGCCGCTATTCTAACGCATGATTTGGACCAATCCAGTGTCGCACGAATCAGCGTAACTAATTTGGATGGAAAACCATGTTTTAGCATTATCTGCCACAACTCATTTCGTTTGACTGAATCGTACGCCGCCTTGAAGTTCGCAAACTGATGATGTGCCTACAAGCTGTACTCCCGGAACTTGCCTAGCAACTGACGCAGGGTAAACATCTGATCTGAAGGACTCCGCTGACGGACTGTCTGTCTGTCTGTCTGTCTGTCTGTCTGTCTGTCTGTCTGTCTGTCTGTCTGTCTGTCTGTCTGTCTGTCTGTCTGTCTGTCTGTCTGTCTGTCTGTCTGTCTGTCTGTCTGTCTGTCTGTCTGTCTGTCTGTCTGTCTGTCTGTCTGTCTGTCTGTCTGTCTGTCTGTCTGTCTGTCTGTCTGTCTGTCTGTCTGTCTGTCTGTCTGTCTGTCTGTCTGTCTGTCTGTCTGTCTGTCTGTCTGTCTGTCTGTCTGTCTGTCTGTCTGTCTGTCTGTCTGTCTGTCTGTCTGTCTGTCTGTCTGTCTGTCTGTCTGTCTGTCTGTCTGTCTGTCTGTCTGTCTGTCTGTCTGTCTGTCTGTCTGTCTGTCTGTCTGTCTGTCTGTCTGTCTGTCTGTCTGTCTGTCTGTCTGTCTGTCTGTCTGTCTGTCTGTCTGTCTGTCTGTCTGTCTGTCTGTCTGTCTGTCTGTCTGTCTGTCTGTCTGTCTGTCTGTCTGTCTGTCTGTCTGTCTGTCTGTCTGTCTGTCTGTCTGTCTGTCTGTCTGTCTGTCTGTCTGTCTGTCTGTCTGTCTGTCTGTCTGTCTGTCTGTCTGTCTGTCTGTCTGTCTGTCTGTCTGTCTGTCTGTCTGTCTGTCTGTCTGTCTGTCTGTCTGTCTGTCTGTCTGTCTGTCTGTCTGTCTGTCTGTCTGTCTGTCTGTCTGTCTGTCTGTCTGTCTGTCTGTCTGTCTGTCTGTCTGTCTGTCTGTCTGTCTGTCTGTCTGTCTGTCTGTCTGTCTGTCTGTCTGTCTGTCTGTCTGTCTGTCTGTCTGTCTGTCTGTCTGTCTGTCTGTCTGTCTGTCTGTCTGTCTGTCTGTCTGTCTGTCTGTCTGTCTGTCTGTCTGTCTGTCTGTCTGTCTGTCTGTCTGTCTGTCTGTCTGTCTGTCTGTCTGTCTGTCTGTCTGTCTGTCTGTCTGTCTGTCTGTCTGTCTGTCTGTCTGTCTGTCTGTCTGTCTGTCTGTCTGTCTGTCTGTCTGTCTGTCTGTCTGTCTGTCTGTCTGTCTGTCTGTCTGTCTGTCTGTCTGTCTGTCTGTCTGTCTGTCTGTCTGTCTGTCTGTCTGTCTGTCTGTCTGTCTGTCTGTCTGTCTGTCTGTCTGTCTGTCTGTCTGTCTGTCTGTCTGTCTGTCTGTCTGTCTGTCTGTCTGTCTGTCTGTCTGTCTGTCTGTCTGTCTGTCTGTCTGTCTGTCTGTCTGTCTGTCTGTCTGTCTGTCTGTCTGTCTGTCTGTCTGTCTGTCTGTCTGTCTGTCTGTCTGTCTGTCTGTCTGTCTGTCTGTCTGTCTGTCTGTCTGTCTGTCTGTCTGTCTGTCTGTCTGTCTGTCTGTCTGTCTGTCTGTCTGTCTGTCTGTCTGTCTGTCTGTCTGTCTGTCTGTCTGTCTGTCTGTCTGTCTGTCTGTCTGTCTGTCTGTCTGTCTGTCTGTCTGTCTGTCTGTCTGTCTGTCTGTCTGTCTGTCTGTCTGTCTGTCTGTCTGTCTGTCTGTCTGTCTGTCTGTCTGTCTGTCTGTCTGTCTGTCTGTCTGTCTGTCTGTCTGTCTGTCTGTCTGTCTGTCTGTCTGTCTGTCTGTCTGTCTGTCTGTCTGTCTGTCTGTCTGTCTGTCTGTCTGTCTGTCTGTCTGTCTGTCTGTCTGTCTGTCTGTCTGTCTGTCTGTCTGTCTGTCTGTCTGTCTGTCTGTCTGTCTGTCTGTCTGTCTGTCTGTCTGTCTGTCTGTCTGTCTGTCTGTCTGTCTGTCTGTCTGTCTGTCTGTCTGTCTGTCTGTCTGTCTGTCTGTCTGTCTGTCTGTCTGTCTGTCTGTCTGTCTGTCTGTCTGTCTGTCTGTCTGTCTGTCTGTCTGTCTGTCTGTCTGTCTGTCTGTCTGTCTGTCTGTCTGTCTGTCTGTCTGTCTGTCTGTCTGTCTGTCTGTCTGTCTGTCTGTCTGTCTGTCTGTCTGTCTGTCTGTCTGTCTGTCTGTCTGTCTGTCTGTCTGTCTGTCTGTCTGTAAGAAGACTATATTCCGCGTTATGATCAATATTCAATAGTAAGAAAAGCAGCGGGCCCATATTGCTGCCTTGAGGTTCTCCAAACATGTTTGTAAACTATGACAGGAACCAAGCTTCATACGCAGTACTCTTTCGTGTAAGTACGAGCTTAGCCATTGACTCATCTGGGAAAGTTTACGTAGTAATACCTATTGCATAACGAATTGTATCAAAAGCAGCTTTCAAGTTTGTGTAAATTATATCACCTTGATACTTGTTCGCCATTTCCGAAGTGCAACTGAAGTGTAGTCTACCGAATAGACTGAATTTGTGAACCTTAAAATAAAAGTTTGTGAGTAATTATCGCTGAAACGGGGCCTCTACTGACACAAGGTCTTCAAACATTGGAACTTTTGCGTTTAATTGGTTGAAAATGGTTGAAAAATAAGAATTACACTTTTGATACCTCGAAATAGTGAACCCCTCTTTCGCCAAGCGGCCTGAAAGGTTAAAAAAAATTGAATTTTGAGCAAACCTTGAAATCTACATCATGTGATATTTCATAAATTTGCCATGAAACAACTAACAAACGGCACGGTTTTGTCAAGACGAAGAACAGGGCTTTCAAATAGAGAAAAAATTTTTTGGTTACCATCTTGGATTTGGTCGCCATATTGGATTTTATCAAAAAATCGCCGTTTTCACCATGCGCCCCCAACCGATTTTCATTTGAAAATCACCATCGGAAAGCTGAGAAAAAATGCTATAAGGAACATTTATTAAATTACATATGTAGTGGCATTAAATAAACAAAACAATTAATTATCTGTATCAAGGTTTGCAACTCTCATGTAATAGAATATTTTGCTACAGATAATTAATTGTTTTATTTAGTCAATGCCATTGCACATCTAACTTGATGAATGCTTCTTATAGCATTTTTTCTCAGCTTTCCAATGGTGGTCTTAAAATCGGTTTGGTAAAATCGGTTTTGGGCATCATGGTGAAAACACATCCCTTGCACGAACGTCATTCTCATACATTTTTCTTGAAGCCGTTTGAGCCAGGCTTCGAATTAATATTCGAAATAATTTCTTGGATTTCTTGATACATAATTTCCTTATTTTTTCTTTATTTTCATTATTTTACAATTCATCGCGCATATCATTAAGACTTGTCAGTCTTAATGATACGCTATAATAAGCTAGAGCTTGTAACCATTCGCTTAAATTTATGCAAAGGTTCACCAAATTCGAAATATTGTTCAACACGACTAAACGTTCTAGTACACGATGCAATCGGTTCATTGCGGCCAAATTCAGTACGATGTAAGCGGTTGGTCAGCAGTGAGGATGGTCGCAGAGTCCTTTGTGCTGCGCAATATTTGTTTTATGTACAATGGGATGTATTATTAGATTTCTTCAGAAATCCACGAATTCGATTTATCTAGGTGTGTAACAGATGCAAAGCAAATCCACGGGTATAAACCCTTCTTTATCGACAGACTCCGCAACCAATTATTAGAGTACATAACAATTACGTGGCTAGTGCCACATTCCAACTGACTCTACAGCGGCTTCGCCCAAGCAAGATTCGAAGACAGATATGTAACGAATTTACACTTAAAACACATCAAACAATCATACACATTCTTCAGAAGTTGGATAAGAATTTGGTTCAGGAAAAAAGTGATACACTTATAGATAGGAGGAACAACTATCTCCTTTTACTTATTCGGAAGGCTCGTCCTGGGACCTGCGATAAAGAGTTTTCCGATGAGTCCATGTTTTTCGTTCTTTTTTTCACTTTGAATCCATCCGTTCAACATAATTTATTACCGTTCGTTAGTCAAAACCTTATCGTGTGCCAGGTCGTAATCGAATTTGGCTTTATCCTGTCGTCGGGAAACGCAAAATGGCTCTAAGCAGTCGGAAGGTGGGTAGTGTTTAAGCAGCCAGAACCCCCTTTCACTTGAATAACACTAAACCGAGATGTATCACACACAGGGCGTGTGTGTGTGTCGGGCTGACGCCTCGCACGGTGTCACGTCGTCGAGTCCTTACCGCGCGCCCGCTTGGGAACTTTTTTCACCCCTACCAAAGCGCGCGTACGACAAAAACACTCTTTACCTACCTATCTCAAACGCACGATTTGCACAAAGAAAATGTTACATCAGATAAAGGAATTTAAGGTTGTCTTTTTTTTCGGTGCTTCTTTTTAGCTTTCATAGAAAATCACTTTCGATTCGTCTCATTGGCAGCGATGGAAATGGTACCGGCGCCGCGACGCGGCCTGGCGGTGATCGCGACGATGTCGATTTGATTTCTTCCCACTTCCACCGTCCTGTTGTCATTTATTCTAAAAAAACCCCAACGCCACGGAGAAGACACTGATTGAAGCTTGCAGCAGCAGCCATGCCGTCGTGTCGTCTTTCCGAGTTGGTATGTACTTTCCAATCACTCAAATGTTCGAAATCTTATTCAGATTGGTTTGCGCATCACATCAACTCAAAGCAAAGCCCGGTGTCGTCGTCGTCTCGACGACAGCCGGTGGGATGAGATTTTTGAAAAGAGTACTTTTTGTGGTGCTAAAGAAGAGTTGAGGGGTAGGGGGCGGGGGTGAAAAGAGTTTGCTAGATTGATATAGGAATCGATATTCAGTAACTGTATCAAGATATATACGTTTCTCTGTCACGTCACCGCCGGTAGTGAAACTCGTGTCACGTTTGGTTAGGGCGTAATAATCTTATTTTGGAGGCTGTCAGCCGGATCGGGAGCTGGGTTTTCCTTCGTATGGCGGAGTGAACTGGCATTACCTTCGTAAGTCGATAAACAGGATGTCACTATATTGTGTTTGGTGAATGGTCGGTTGATTTATGTCTTCGGTCATTAACTGATTAAAATAAATTGAATTGCTTCCGATCCCGGAGACGGGACATGTAGAAAAGTAAACTACATGGAAATATTTAAATTTTATCGATGCACGTAAAGACGTAAAGAAGAAAAACGTGTTGAAGAGTTGACTGTGGAAATTCATTCCATTTCACCAGGGGCAATAGAGAACCAGACAATTCTGACAGATATATTTAATATTGATGATATTTCTATACGGTTTCCACATTGATTGCACTATATAGACCTGCTGTTGCAGTCGGAAATGACGTCGATATCTCCAATCTACTAATTAAAAATAGACTGTTTCCCTATCGCCCCACATTAGCAGTACTGACCGCAGCGCGGTCGTTTTTTATATCATCTCTTTCCCGGTGCAATCCATTCGGAGTCTTGCCAGTGCAAAACCTGTGGAAATGGAAAATAAATATAGCCTCAAGTGTCCCCGTCCGGAATCGTGATCGGGCTGCAGTTGGCAAACATAACGAGATAATGCCGCGCGGCCACCTTCGACCTGCCTGCCAGCAACCGGCGAACGGGGTTGTAAGTGCCACGATTCTACAAGCAAAGCCATCGAATCTTCCAGCCGAGAACGGGAAAATAAAATAATGGATTTTATAGTTGACCAGCAGCTCCCGAAAGCAGTGTCAGTTTTTCAATTTCACGTTTCCCGTTCCGAATCCGTCCAAAGGCACCGTGCATCTACGGAAGGTAGGTACTACCATGTGTGTGTGTGTGGATATGTGTAGAATGTACAATAATAACCTCTGCTTTTTGGCAGATGCTTGATCGGAAAATCGACGACGGGAAGGAAGTCTGAACCTGCGGTTCCACAAGTGTGCCGAAGTTGGCAAAGATATTGCCTTATGTGGGCGGTAGTACCACAGACTAGGTCAACTCTCCCGTGGCCTGTACGGTGAAGTAACAGTAATGTCATTCGATGGATTCAGACTATTGGAAGCAGCATTTTATTGTGCTGTCTAACGTGTGTTCGCCTGTCCGCAGCAAAAGCCGGCCAACCTACTTTGCAGCCGGTCTGAATTCCGTGCTCGGAGGAATCCTGCTGGATTTTCAGCTCATGCGAAGGATTACGGGATCACGGCAGAATAATAGATTAAATCGGTGCGCTGCCCGAGATGCACGGTTTCGAAATGGTAGTTTTGGTAGGGCCGAAAAGGTTGTAGAGTTCTACGTAGGTCTTCTCTTGGTTCAGGAATATGAAAAATGAAAATTTTGCCTTCTGTGTTTTTGTTGGACAGACTTCGCACTATTAATGGCAATACAAGGCAATTTAGGGTTAGTGTAGTGCTATCATAAAACTTTCTTAAAACTATAATAATACTCTTCAGCGAGAACACACTAGCATAAACAGCTAATCTGTCGAAATGGATGCGAAAACGTGGAGAAAATTGTAAAAAATCCAAATGCGGGTCCTGGTGGGATGGGAAGGAATATTGCTAAAATACTTGTTGCTACCCAAGATCAGGAAACCCTTTTCATATTCACAAGCATTCCACGAAAGAAATTGTCGTTAGTAGAGACCCAACTAGCACCAACTCGTATATCAATGTACGAGAATTATCGTAAATATCTCTTAACAAATTCGAAATCATAGCTAAAGCTTGATATGGTGCGCCTAAACTGATTTTCGGTCGTATATAATGATAATAACTAACATGCATACGATTTTCAGCATAGAATTGTATAGCATTACGAAGCGAGTCGCGCGTAATTGGATATGATCGTATATAAATACTTATGTAGTCGTAACGCTTATAATTATTCCTAATCACGTATATCGCCTCCAAAATGGTACGTATATGCCAATTTTGCGCATCAAGTACGAGTTATTACCATATATATCTGTACGTAATGCTGATTTCTAACTTTTATGTACATCTTCGAGATACGATGCTGGTCTGACAAGCCAGTCGTCGTATGTTCGAATCTCAGCTAAGCGGTGCTGCTATATAGAGTCAGTAGGATTTTTACAGTAGCCCCGTAACTGTCCTGTACTCTAATAGCCGGCCGCGAAGTCTGTCGATAAACGAGGGTCAAGTCTTAGAAAGACGTTTAAGCCCACAGCTTTGCTTTTTACATATGAAATGCAAGCTGGGGAGGAAACTAGATAAAGATCCTTCTTGATGGATGATATAATCTGTCGAAAGCTGTAACAAGTACATGGTTGATAAATTGCAAATACTTTTTCTATTCTTTATTTAGTTTCATTAGTTTATAATAATTTATGTAAATAATATTGACGTTATTTATTTATTTTGTTAATTTAATTATTCGGTTAATATTAATGAATTTGTTAAGCATTTGAATATATTTAATTTGGTTGAGCAAATATTATTAAGCAAAAATCCTTTTGAGGCTTCACCGCAGGCAAGCCCGCGGTCGAAACATATCTAAAAGTATTGAAATGAGTTCCCTTACACTCGATTGCGATAAGCCGCTTTGACCGCCGATGCGACCGATACGATAAGAGGATTGACCTTGCCGAAAAGGTCTCACGACCTTTGCACAGTCGGGAGCGAGTTTGCTTGTTCACTCTATCCTTTGGAATAGGTCAGTTAGCCTGACGATAACCGCTCGCAAGAAGAAAATGATCTTCGCTGAGATCTGTCCTTCGTGCTTTTTGATGCGATCAGAGATTTTCGCCGAACAGCATCCGGTAGCTTCGTGCGACCTGACGGTTGATCTGAGGATCTCAATGCTCTAAGGCTTCACTTTAGTCTGACTAGTGGTAGCGGCCGGAGTGATCTAGGTTTGTGTCCGGTCGTAATTAGCTCAAGGTAATAGCCGCATGAAATCCTCTAATAAGTTTGCTAAGTGTAGTTTTTCCGTTCCCACCGAAAGATAGGTTGTTCCCAGTTAGGGTTAGCGAAGATAAGCTCATGCGTGCATCTGTGCTTATTAAGGTAAGCCGCGAATTTTGGTTCTATGGGCGAGCGGTGTGTAAAATGCCACGTGCGGGCAATTGTATTTCATTTATCAGATTCGCGGAGATACAACCCAGCTGCACTATCGTCATCCATCTGTGACCGCTCCTGTTTCCACCGTCAACTGTAACCCTTGCCGGCAGCACGGAAAACAGGAAGAGGATCGCTACCGTTACATCGCGTCCTAGCGGATATCCAACCCGCTTAGACGAATCACATCAAAACCCGTTTACGTTC
Source organism: Sabethes cyaneus (assembly GCF_943734655.1). Classification (NCBI taxonomy): domain Eukaryota; kingdom Metazoa; phylum Arthropoda; class Insecta; order Diptera; family Culicidae; genus Sabethes; species Sabethes cyaneus. Next base: position 27,057,226 of record NC_071355.1, on the reverse strand, counting down.
TTCAGTTTCGGCCGGCTCGGCGTGTGCAGCACGCTAAGCGAATTCATCTAGAAGGGATTCGCGTGGGGCGGATCAGATCGATGGTTTGATCGCCTATCCCGACAGCAGCAGCAGCAGTGAAGTAGAGTGATGTCGCCATTTTGACCACCGAAAGCAGCCATCATGAAACCAACAACACCCGCAAGTAAACCCTTCTCATGTAAAACGCGTGTTGAGTAAGTACCAGCTTTGATTATTTAGTCCATGCGCATGCGACCGAAATAGGGCCGCGACCCTAAAGCACACAGCAGCAAACTGCTACCAATAGAATCGTACCACCACCCAACACAAAAGGGGGAATGAAAAGTTGATCGCACACCGCACGCAGTAGATAGCTAGCAGAATGGGAACGAAATAGGGGAGAGTAGAGACAGACTAGGCCTAGTGATAGAATGCAAATCGAAATCGAAGAAATGTAAACCAGTCTCGGAGGTGAATATGCGTAAAGCAAAATTACTGCTAGAATAAATGTTTGTTAGGTACCACGAAAGTGACTATTTATGAAGTTAACGCTCTCCCGTCTTAGCATCTTGTGAAGGGGTTTCATGTTGTTCGGTTCGCTGTAGTTTTCTAAAGATTTGTTTCTGTTTTTTTTTACTGGGGAGGCTGACCCTTAATTCAGCCAAGATAACTCCCAATTCACCATTGGGCAGATTGAAGTGGAGATTGGGGCCGGACCAGTGATGAGAATAACCCTCATTGAATCTGTTTTGCAAAGTTGAAAATCGTGTCTTAAGGCGTGAGGGTCACTGGAAGTCTAGATCATTTGACGCAAATCTCTGCGGAGTATTGCGAGTCGCTGTTTGAGTCAGCTAACTTGCTTCCTTTCCCGAGTTAGGGATAAAAAGGAACCTTCTCCCGAAAGGTCTCAGGCTGGGCAATCTTTAAACACGGCGGGTGGTCTCTCATTAGAGAGTGGCGCTTAAGCCACCCGCTTAGCATCGGGGAGCAAATCGGCTGGCCAGTTACAAAGCTACCTGCGGTTTCGGTGTGGTTCCATTCAAACACCCTCGAAGTCTCTTAACACCAACTAACTTGGGTATTCGGTTATTTCTGTCGAGTACGTTTTACGGATATCGTAAAATGCTTCGTCTATCCCGATAAATAAGTTACTTATTCATGTCGGCATACGATATGTTGTTCTAAAATGTCATAGAGACCTATTGGAATACCGGACTCTTCTTTTATAAACCTAATGTATTGGTAGCGAAAGTTATCAAGCATTGTTTATTCATCAGTTGGAAAACAGTATACCCGAGCAGGAGCGAAGAGCAAAATAATATCAAAATGTGTTATTGCAAATCGAACAACTCATATCAAAATTTGGTCTTGTGTTGGCGGACATAGTTGGTAAAATAACAAAAAATAATATCAAAATTTTACTCCTTTAAGGCCAAAAGAATAACTACTTGTGTTATTTGAATAACAAAGCAATAACATGACTGCATTCAGAGTTCAGAATAACATATTTTAGTATTATTAAGGTATTGAATAGCAAATTCAGTAGTATACGAGATATTACAAAATCATTTTATAAAATAGTTATAATCTGAAATATCTTTAATCAATAAAAAAAATTGTATGAAATATATCGAATGTCATTTTAAGGCCAAAATAAGATATGATAACAAAATCAGTTATTAAATTCATCTTATAATCACTGTTTTGAATATCTACTCAATAACAAAATGTGTTAGCAATGTATCTCCATATCAATTCAATAAAAAAATATACCATTATAACACAGTTTGATATTGTTTTATATTATTTTGCTCTTCGCTTCTGCTCGGGTAATGTCACTAAATTACACGCGCGAGACTGAATTATAATCGTGAGTTTGATGCATCGACAACGACTATAACTATCCGAGAAGCCATCCAACGGCTGAAGAACAACAAAGCAGCGGGAAAGGATGGCATTGGAGCGGAACTTATTAAAATGGGCCCGGACAAGTTGGCCGGCTGTCTCCATCAACTGGTTGTCAAGATTTGGGATACGAAACGACTCCCGGAGGAGTGGAAAGACGGGGTTATCTGCCCTATCTACAAGAAAAATGATAAGCTGGATTGTGAGAACAACCGAGCAATCACTATCCTGGATGCCGCCTACAAAGTGCTGTCCCAAGTCATCTTTCACCGACTATCGCCAATAGCCAATAGATTTGTGGGAAGTTACCAGGTCGGCTTCATGGAGGGTCGGTCTACAACGGACCAAATCTTCACCCTGCGACAGATCCTCCAGAAGTGCCGCGAATTCCGAGTCCCCACGCACCACCTGTTCATCGATTTCAAAGCCGCATATGATAGCGTAAACCGACAAGATCTATGGAAAATTGTGGACGAAAACGGCTTTCCGGATATGCTTACTAGACTTATCATGGCTACTATTGTTTGAGTTAGTCACCGTTTGCTTTATAATCTGAGTTTCTTGATATTTTCACCGAAAATATCAAGAAACTCAGATTATCATGGCTACGATGGATGGGATCCAGTGCTGTGTGAGAATCTCTGGTGGATTGTCAGACCCATTCGAATCTTGCAGGGGACTTCGTCAAGGAGACGGTCTTTGCTGCCTGCTATTCTACATTGCGCTTGAAGGTGTTATAAGACGAGCGGCGATCGAAATGCGGGGCACGATTGTCAATAAATCCAGTCAATTTATCTGCTTTGCTGACGACGTGGATGCACCAAACTGAAACGCGAAGCAGAGAAGATTGGGTTGAAGATAAAGCTCAGGACTTTTGAGTGAAATTAAATTTAAATTAATTTAAGAATTGCACGAAAAATTGGACTTGAAATAGGATCAGCGTTTCAATTTGACTATTGAACCTAAAAATGGAATTAAAATAAACCTCAAATTGAACTTGGCATTGGATTTTAAATTGGACTTGAATTTGGATTTGGATTTTGGATTTGACTTGAAATTGTACCTCAAAGCGGACATAAACACGAAATCATACAAGAAGCTATACTGAAAATAAGAATTGTAAGTTTTCATCTAATTCTCTCACACATTTTTTCTTTTTTTTTGTTTCGTTTCTTCTCTTTTCTAGTCCCGTTTTTTCCACTTTTTCCTTTTTTGTAGCGTTTTCTTGATTTTCGCTGACAATTTTTTTTCAATGTTTCTGTTTTTCTCTTGTTTTGGTTTTTTTCTGTCCCATGTTTTCTGTCCATTTTTTTCTTATTTTCAGTTTTGGTTTTCTTTCGTTTCCGTTATTCATCTTCTTCTGTTTCGTTTTTCCTCTAGTTTTCCTTTTCCAGTTTTCCTTTTCATCTACCGTTTCCGTCGTTTACTTTTTTGTTTAACCATTTTCTTTTCCATTTTTCCTATTTTTCTTTTTTATCTATGACATTTTCCTGTTTTTTTTTCGTCCCATCTTTTTCCTTATACGTCCCATTTGACCACTGTTTTCCATTTTCCTCATTTCCTATATCGGGTTTCTCTTTTCTCTCTCGCTATTCTTCTTTTCCTTATTTTTCTTGTGCTCTATTTCTCGTGTTCCCTTTTTTGTCTCGTTTTTTTTTTTCTTTTTCCAGCCCGCTGTTTCTCCTTTCTCTGTTTCTTGTCTCTTCTTTTCCTGCACCGTTTTCGCCCTTTTCCTGTATCCTGACTTCTCTTTTCCATTTTCCGTCTTTTTTCTTCCGTTTTTCCTAATTACCTGACTCGTTTTTTTTGTCTTTTTCTGTCCCGCTTCGACTTGCGATCCCGATTTTCATCTTTTTTAGCTTTTTAACTCCTTTTAAATCCCGTTTTTGGGTATGAAATGGAGTGAGTTACCTGGAAGGAGCGTGAAATATAGCTCTGGCTCTCTCAAGCTCCCACCTAGCGCCGTCACGCAGATCCAAGTCAAATGATGACGGTCAATGGCCTTATCCGGAAATGCTTCATGAACTTACTGGAGCAGCTAAGCTAGGAGGTGCGAACTAGAGCGCCTGTTCTCCAGGTGAGGGGCGGCTCACACAGCGTCTGTCTCGGAACGGGCGGCTGAATATGAAATGCTGTATCCCGCAAGCTATACCTAAGATGGCAGACCCGTCATCGGGATGTAGGTAACGCGACCACGGTGAGGTAGTATACCGAAAACTCAATTACCACGAATAACGAAGAAAGAAATTCAGGACGGAACAATCGGTATAGGACACGGCAAGGGACAAGCAAACGATTAAAGGATAACGATTGGAAACTTGGTACCTGGAATGTCCGAACTCTCCATGAACCGGCTTGCCTGCTCGAAGGCTGCATAACTCGGAGTGGAGATCGTTGCTGTTCAGGAAGTTCGGTGGCTAAATTCCGGAGAAAGGGAGTTCCGCGCAGTAGACCCTATTGCAGGTACTTCTTTCAAGTACCACATCTACTACAGTGGCGGCAAAAAACAGAACATGGAGTTGGTTTCGTAGTGTTGGGAAAACAAAAGTAACGAGTTATCCGGTGGAGGCCCGTAGATGACCGTAGATGAGACACCTAATCAACTTATACGCACCGACAAATTAAAAATCCGATGATGCTAAGGTCGAGTTTTACGACAGGCTTGAGAGGACCTATGGAGAGTGCCCAAAACACGACGTGAAAATCATCATCGGAGATGCAAATGCGCAGATCGGTAGGGAGGAATTCTTCCATCCAGTCATTGGAAGACATAGCCTTCATCTGTCGACCAATGATAACGGTTTGAGGCTCATAAATTTTGCCGCGGCCAGAGGAATGGCCATCTGTAGCACCTACTTTCCACGTTTGAATATTCGGTAACACATCTGGAGGCATCCAAATGGAGACTCTAGCTCTCAGATCGATCATGTCTTGATTGACGATCAACACTTTTCGAATGTTATCGATGTACGATCGACTCTGACCACTATCTCGTAGTGAGTAAGATTTGCGCAAGGCTGTTGAACACGGCGAAAGCTCGCACTGAGAGGACGCTGAGTTTCAACATCCAGCGGTTAACGGCAGACGGCGTAGCAGTGGAGTACGCCAGGAAGCTTGACCAACGAATCGCAGAACAACAGGTAGAAGGAGAAGATATAAATGGGCTATAGAGGAACATCCATGGTGCCATCGAAACAGCTGCGAGAGAGGTGGTAGGCACGACACGTGGAAGACAGCGTAACAGCTGGCTTGAGACCGAATGCCAAAGAGTGACAGATGAAAAGAACCAGGCCAGGAGTCGCATGCTCACTGCGGCAACGACTCAAAACAGAGAGAGGTACAGAGACTCTAGAGCTGCGGAAAAAAGAATCCATCGTCTAAAGAAACGCGAATACGAAGAGCACGTGCTCGCCGGCGCAGAGGAGCGATACGCCAGCAACGACACACGGAGTTTCTATAAAAAAGGTGAGCGTGAGATGCAGGAATTTTGCCATGCCTGTGATATGCAATGATAGTGCTGGCAACATGCTTACCGACAAAACGACGGTAGCAGCCAGGTGGAAGGAGCACTTTCAGACACTGTTGAATGGAGAGGTAAATGCGGAGATCAGCAGAGACAGGATAGGAATTGTAATCGATGGTCAAGCTGTGGAGCCCCCAACACAAGAGGAGGTTAAAATGGCAATCAGTGTGCTGAAAAACGGTAAGGACGGTATCCCTGCTGAACGTCTAAAAGCGGGAAGCGAGCAGCTGTACGAAGCAATCCTCCGGATCATTGTCAGGATCTGGGAGGAAGAACAAATGCCGGAGGAGTGGTTGGATGGCCTCATTTGCCCAATTTTCAAAAAGGGACATCGACTGGAGTGTGAAAACTCTCGAGGAATTACATTGCTCAGTTCTGCCTGCAAGGTGCTTTGCCGTATCCTGTTCTGCAGACTGAGACCGTTAGCGGAGTCCTTCGTCGGCGAGTACCAAGCTGGTTTTCGTGAGGATCGCTCCACGACGGATCAGATGTTTACTCTGCGTTAGTTGACAAGTTCCGGGAGTACAACTTGCAGACACACCATCTGTTTGTGGACTTTAAAGTGGCGTACGATTCAGTTAAACGAAATGAGCTGTGGCAGGTAATGCTAGAACATGGTTTTCCGACGAAACTAGTTACGCTGATTCGTGCGACGCTGGACGGATCCAAATCATGCGTTAGAATAGCGGGTGACCTCAGCTGCTTTCGTGATGTTAGATGGACTGAAGCAAGGGGATGCAGTCTCTAACCTGCTGTTCAACATTGCCTTGGAAGGTGCATTACGAAGGGCAGACGTGTCAAGGAATAGTACTATCATCACGAAATCTCACATGCTTTTTGGTTTTGCGTATGACTTTGATATCATCGGAATCAACCGTAGAGCAGTGGAAGAGGCCTTCAGTCCTTTTAAAAGAGAAGCGGCGGACTTACCATCAACACCGCCAAAACGAAGTACATGGTTGCTGGCAGGAAACGTCGGAGCCCAAGTGGTGTTGGTGCCGAGGTGGAGTTAGATGGGAAACGATATGAAGTAGTGGAGGAATTTATATACCTTGCTACACTCGTGACATGTGACAACGATGTAAAGCCACAAAGTAAAACCACGAGTTGCAGCCGCGATTACGATTTCTACGGATTACGTAGCCAGCTGAAGTCCCGTAGTTTGCAAAGTCGCACTGGCGCTTTAAAGAACATTAATTCTCTCGGTGGCCCTTTACGGACACGAATTATGGACGCTAAAGGAAGCTGATCGGCGAGTGCTTGGGGTTTTTGAGCGTAACATTCAGCGATCTATGGAGTGTGGCGCAGACGCATGAATCACGAGCTGTACCAAGCATACAGATATGCTGATATAGTGAAGGTAGTGTAATGCATTGTATTAGTAATCTAAAATCGTATATTATATTTTGCTTGTTAATAAAGTAATAAATAGTTGCGACCGCTGTCAGGAGGTTATCACTGCGAGTCGTTGAAATGGGGGAGAATGGAAGGCGCAACAAAAAAAATAGAAGTTGATCAGGAAATTTATTGGCCCTCAGAATCTAATTATCTTTCGTGACACTCACAATTTAGAATAATTTTACTTTCTTGAAAGTCTAGTAATACGTTAAAACTTGAAAATAATTGTTCTATTTATTGCCAAAGTAATCTGCAATTTCTAAAGCTAGAATTTAGAAACTTTCCCCTCTATCGCTTAGTTATAAGTTCAAAAACTAATTTTAAACCAATTCCATTTACGTTTCCACTACTAGGTATAGGAGTATTATCATATCAGAGCATTTTCTGCACAGTAAACTACCATGGCTTCCGGTTGTCTATAACAATCGTCGAACGAATTAGCTTTATTTTCTTATATTTTTTGGTTTGCACTGCAAGCGGCGGCATCCATCCGTCCCGATTTCGACTCCGGGCTGACTCCGACAAGCAGAAGAAAGCAAATCCAATTGGCAGATTCCCCATTACCGCTAGTCAAATAAACTTCTCCCCGAGGCAATAAATCCCATCACCAGCTCACGTAACTATACAAATCGTCTCATCTGCCGTAATCGGTCCGTGGTCGTGGGGATTACAGTAGTAGTGGCAAGCAAGACCATGCACGTACCTAACCTACGGGACGCTTTGTGTGTACAAGCCAACCAACGACGTTGGAGGAAGAAATTTAAAAGCTCCTGCTAAAACAACCATCAGTCGTCCTGCTCCCACCCCCTACTCCGTCGCGTCAAAGCTCTGATGGGAATCATTCGATTTGCAAATCATTTCGTGATCGCTGTGCAATCGTGGGAGGAAAAAAAAACTCCTACCCGGACAAAAGATTATCCTGCAGAGTTCGAGTTCTTCGCAGACTACCAACGAGCAAGCAAAGGGCAACGATTCCGAAAGCGGCACAAGAGAAAATTCGATTTGCAAATGCTAACGCGCGTCAGTCAGGGACAGTGTGGTGCGACATTTAGATCACCATTTTTGGATGTTTCCGATTTCGACTGTTAAGATTTTTGAATCGGTTGGTTTTCTAGTTAATCAAACCTAGTTTAATTTTAGAATGAATCTTCCGACATGATTCGCATACTTTTGAACGGAAGTGCAATCAGCCTTGCGGTAGCTGGATGCACCAGTCAAGAGGTGGTTCGATTCACATCTAGCTTACATGCAAAGGAAACCTGAAAATCACCTGGGATTGTGAGTCCTCCAGCACTGTGGGCAATTCCCGAGAACGGTTTGCGCCAATCGATGACTGGTTTTGTGTGATGGCCGTTTCTTCATGCTAGAAAAAAGCCTGACTGTACCTACGACGAAGGACACATTTTTTAGTTTTCCTTTCCAACCGAATGCTCTGCAACCAAACAAAACGCTCGCAGCGGTTAGTTTGCAAACGTTTTTTTTCTTTCAGGATGTGCGGTTTACCTGAGCCCGCTGTAAGCGTTGGACGATGACCTGTCGGTCGGTGGAATAACCATTATTGAATTGATTGGATTTCACCAGTTTTTCCTCTTACTTTACTGTAGCTGTGCCACAGAATATTTGGCGGACGCTTTCGAAACTATACTTTGGTATGCGCCCCAGGGCGTGTGGGCGCTCATTCATCGCGAGCCAGAGCAAAACTTCGGGGTAGTTGCAGTTAAAGTGATTAACTTTTCTCTGCTGTTACTTCAAGTAACAATGAACGACGATCTGCTTCTTCCCAGGAGCACTGGGAAGTGTAGGTTCGAATGAAAATTCAATCTGACGTTGCCTTGGTCTGTGATTTTATCACTGCCTCCTGCTAGCACAGCGCACCAGGATTCCCAATACCCGCCGGCGATGTTTTTGTATGCGCACATTTAAACAAGTTACGAAACTTTTTCAATTCACTTCGCCATCCGAAAGCATGCAACCACGCCACCACCGGGCGGAGGAAAAAATCTTCGCTTTTTTTGTGTACATAGTTTGCAGTTTTCGCACTTCAGCGTATGATGAACTCGACGGCAAAAAGGGCGAAGAGAAAAGGGCTGCGACTGCGACAAACAATATTCATTCAATTCAAGTTTTAATCCGCTACTGTACGCCATTTGGTTGCAGACCATCGTCCGTATTCCGGCCAGGCTAAATATGGAAACATGCTCAAATGTTGCGACTATAACAAAGCGCATTTAATAACAGCTGTTGGAAATGACTAGCATCAAGGTGTTTCCAGCAGTTAGAGGCTTAGTTTCATTTAAATTTTGAGTAATTTTTGAACTATTGAGCTTTCTGTATACTTCAGGTTTGCGTTTCCTTAATTCGCTAAAAAATTAGCTCTCAATAAAAGAGTATACGAGATCCCACCAGGCAGGCGAGTGTTTTCGAGCCAAAAATAGGTTGGGAGCCATTGCTTTAAATAGTTACACAAATCAGTCGAAAAAGGGAAAACCAACCCAAAATACTTCACTTTGAGAGGAAATAACTTATCATGGGTTCGATTCTTAGTAAAATCAGACCATTCGGTCTGGAACTTTACAAGGCAAAGTGACGCATATACTTACTGTAACGTTTGGAGTAACTTATCATACATTAACTATAGAAAAAAATTTATCAATTATTTTTTCTCATAACTCAGGGACAACAATAAACGTTACGCCGCGCTCGCAATCATAAACAGCCAGAAATAAATCGCATTTTTGTTCGAATCCCACGCACATTCGGGTAGTACGCTAAGATGCAATTTCCAATCAAGTTTGCCTCTTTTGTTGATATTCCTGAGTTGGAGATGATGAAGCGTCCGTATTGACGCAACGGGGCGGAACAGATCTTAGCATCATTCTAATAGCCTTGAATTGTGACTTAGGACACCCCTTCTCCGATTCCACATATAGCTCCGGGACGACTGCAGGGCGGTAACTGGAAAAGATCAACTATGGCAGAGGAAGAAGGGATTTCCGTAGTGCTAATTTCGATGCATCCCAGAATAGTCAGATGATAGATAAAAGTCGAATGTAGATAATCGCTGATAGATAGAGGCATCGCCATCTGGATCTGATGTACATCACGTTAAACAGCAATATAGTCGACGTCTACATATTTATTTTTTGGTTGACGAGTTTGTAATAACGATTTACTTCTTACTTCTAGCAGCATACAGCCGAAGAATTTCTTTTCACTGTATTCAGTCCTGGGCTACTAGTCGCCAATTCGTTGAGTGTCTCGACATCCACAATTCGATTTCAACGTGATCGAATCATCGAAGCACGTTGCACCTCTCTATTTCTGATGCCGATGGAGTACTTGAAGAGAACAGATTTTAGATATCGCAACCCTCTGCGTGTTACGAAAGGACTAGACTCATCGCCGTCAGCAGCTTAAACCCGGATTGTTTCAAGCAGTCCTCTCCGTTCAACTCGATTTTGGGCCAATTGGCTCATCGTCAATTTTCCAGTCGTCTCACAAGCCGCAAATCACTTTCGATCTGTTCGAGCCATCTTGCACGTTGAGCTCACCTATTCCTGGTGTCGGTGGGGATGGTGAAGAAACCCGTTTCGTTGCCGTCTGGTATCCTTACGATATATCCAGCCCACTGTAGCCTGCTGACTTTCACCAGATGTACGATGGGAAAAGCTTGTGATTCATACGTCTCTGCCAATCTCCGATTCAAGTTTGTACTCCGCCAAATATCGTCCGTAGTACCTTCCGCTTGAACACGGCCAGGGGGCCTATGTCTCCGTGAGCAGCCTAATGGCTCCAAGTCCATAAAGAACTACTGATTATCAGCTTAGCACGGCTGCGTATGCTTCTTGATCATAGCGTTTTGCGAAGGGGAAAAGGCCCGATTTTCCGCTTGAATGCGCCGCTATATGGTCGTTGTTCGCGGCCACCAGCGATCCCAAATACACGAACTCATCTACCACTTCTAGTTCGTCACCGTCAACGGTTACCGTTCATGGGAGGCATGAGTTCGTTGCGTTTGAACCTCTTGCTTTCATGTATTTGGTCTTCGACGCATTTCTTGTCAGCCCAATCCTCCTAGACTCTGACAAATTCAGTCTATCGTAGATTGCATCAGCCGTCGCAAAGTCCCTGGCTATGATATCATCTGCAAAGCCTAGAAGTTTCACCAAGGAATACCCACGGTAAAAATCGTGCCACTCGTTTCGATGCCCGCTCATTAGATCACCCCCTCAAGAGCGATGTTGCACAGTATGCAGATTAAGCCGTCACCTTGTCTTAACCCCCGCCGCGCCTCGAAGGGACTGTCCCCGAAATGCGCACGAAACACAATACTCGAACTCGACGCAATGTAGCTCTGAACAGTCGCATCAGTTCATCCGAAACCGTATTCGTGCATCATCTGCGAAAGCTCGTCTCGATCGACTGTACCAGCAGCATGCTTCGAAATCAATAAATATGTGGGCATGTTGTACTCCAAGATCTATCGGATGGTAACAATCTGGTCCGTAGTTCGGCGAACCCCCATGAATCTCGCCTGGTAATTCCCTACGAAACCAGCGTAACAGGATCTGAGAGAGTACCTTGTAGGCGGCGTTTACCAGCGTTACGCCACGATAGTTGCAGCAGTCGAGGCGATCACCCGGTTTGTAAATGGAACAAACCACTCCTTTCATCCATTCCTCTGGTTGCTTCTATTCCTCCTAAATCCTAGAAATAACCCAGTGTAGAACCGTTGACAGCGTTTCTCGGCCAATTTATAAAGCTCTGCTGGTAGGTAGTCCTTACTAGCGACTTTGTTGGTCTTCAGCAACCCGATTTCTCGTTCTTGGAGACTATTTGCTGGGACATTACTCTCTTCCATGGACACTCTCAGGTTAACTTTCGTTCGACCACCTTCTGCTACTACGCCATTGAAGTGTTTATCGAAGAGCTGCTTCCATCTATCGACCACATTGCGCTAGTTTGTGATTAGATTCCCTCGTTTTGACCCTACATATGTCAGATTCGATGTGTGGCCCTTACGAGTTTATGGCAATGCTCAGGACACATTACAGCGTTCGGGACACTATCCCTATTATACAGATCGATTCGTGTTTCATCAAATCCCTGGCATTCTAGTGGAAAATACTCTTTAAACAACTATTTTACAAGATATTTTCCAAAAAATTGGATGCCAATTGTGTCCTGTAACGCTGGAATGTGTCTCAGATGATTTTTTCAAGAAATTTTCTTTCTCTCCACCGTTTGTTAACATACCCCATCAAACCAATTATTTTCTATACTACGGGCTGTTCACCTTGTGCCGATGGCCGAGCGTATTTTGCTCCAACCGTCTTCGAGGTTTGAAGCACCCAACTCCTCGGAAGAAGGCAGTGCCTCATCCAATATTCGCGCGTAGTTCTCGGCAGATTGCGGGTTATCTAGTTGCCTAAAGTTCAACCGAGCAGGTTTTTACGTGACTGGAATACAGTTCGTAGAGCATATGTACTGTTCCACTCCGTAGGTAACGTATGTTCATGAAGAACCGGCCATCTATGAGGACGTGATCAATCTGGTTCATTATACGTTGATCAGGTGATCTTCAGGTGGCTTTGTAGATATCTTTGCGTCGGAAAAAGGTCCTTCGGATCACCAGGCTTCGAGAAGCTACGGAGTTTATACATCGTTGGCCGTTATCGTTCGTCTCAGTGTGCAGACTATGGAGCCCTTTCACCGGTCTCTCCATTTCTTACCTACCGACCTGAGCATTCATATCCCCGATGTCCCGTGGTGAGCAGCTGTGGTAGGTTTCGGAGAGTTTGTAGGAGTGTGAAAATTCGATCCGAAGTATTAGTAATACGGACTCCCTGATACTTCCCTGCGAAATCTCTTGTTATTGGGGACGACGTTACAAAATCTCAGAGAGCAGGCTGCGTTGCAAAAATCCACAAACCTGGTAATGAAATGAGGGAAATTATTTCTGCAGTAGGATTCCCGACAGAAAAAGTAGCAAAGTGGCTAGTCAAAGAGTTTCAAGTTATGCCAAAGAAGTTTCCCAGTCGATCGGCTAAGAGCACAGGAGACTTCATCGAAAATTTGAATGCCTCAGGTAACATTAGAGCATTTGACGTAACGGCTTTGTTCTCTAGTGTTCCGGTGAACGAAGCCGTAAAACTTTTAGAAAATTGGCTACTTTTACAACGTAGTGGAAATGAGTGGAGAACAAAGGTTAAGGGCTACTTAAGATGAACCCGACTTTGTATGGAGGAAAATTATTTTGAATTTATAAGCAGATGAAGGAAGCACCAATGAGGAACCCCCTGTCACCTTTCTTATATGAGCTATTTATGGCAAACATAGAAAACAAATTAAGGGGGGACCCTACTCTGGAAGAGCGAAAAATAATAGATTTTCGTAAAATTTTTTCAGATGCTAAAATTATAATTAAGTGTTGGGGTATTTTGGTTATTGGTTAAGGTATATTTGAAGATATATTCTGTATTCTTTGGATATCGAAATAGCAATTATTATGCTGGTGGCAGATGGGCACGTGAATGCCCTCTAGAAAATAGTTCCTTGGTAGCGGTACGTGCCGGAAACCAACGGGGTATCGCCGAACGGTTTTCAAGGATGATTTTAAAGCTTTAGGACAATACCTTAATTGTTACGTAGCAGTTTTTGAAAATTCGGAAAATTACCGAAATGGCGGCAATTTTTCCAAAAGAAAGGTGTTTTTTCATCAAAAATCGTCAATTAAGTGCTTATAAAAAATTGATAAATTGAGATATAAAAAAACGGCTTCGAAACAATTTAGATAATTTATTTTTACAAACTGAAAATTTTTTCAGACAAGTCGGTCCAGTAGATTCTGAGATAGACGTACCGCCTACCGCTAAAGTAACATGGTTTCGGGGAAATGCGTTCAAAGTTCCGTACAGCAATGGACTTCCCTTGAGGAGACTCCACAGTATTTGGCGTAAGTTTTTAACGAGATCAAATAATAAAAAATCCCTTTGGCATGACATTTCTGAAGATATGAGCGTCTCGAAAATGCAAAAAATATAATTCGATTCTTCCGACATTCCAGAGTAGGGTGCCCCCTCAAAGGAAATGAATGTTTTAGCAGATCGCTGGTGGAGATATGTGGACGACATATTTTGTATTTTAAAACAAGAGGACTTTGATACTCTCTTAAACATACTCAATAACGTCCACAGAGATATTATTTTACATTTGAGAAGGAACAGAAAAATAGTCTTCCATTCTTAGAAATTGTTGGCATAAGGAATTCCACAAAATTTGATTTCGAAATTTATAGGAAACCCACTAATACTAAACGGGTGATACCTATCACATCCAACCACTCATTTCAAAACAAAATGGCCGCATCCCACTACATGATTCACCGCGAGGAAACTCTTCCATTGAGTAAGGAAGGAAAAGATAATGAATTGAGTTATATTTTTGAGATTACCAGGTTGAATGGTTATACGAAAGGAACCATCCAAGCTATTTTGAATAAAAAACCCGATTTAATCCACCTAGGGGTGAAAGGAACCTTTGTTATACCATCTTATATGTCATTTGATATGGACATTTCCAGCTCAAATATTATTTTTGATTTGTATTTGAATTTGCACTTTGAACTAAATTCTTATATAAATATTGCCGTTCTCAAGTTATTCAGATGTGAAATCTAAAAATTATCTATTAGAGTCAACACATGTAATCGACTTTCGCGGATTTGAACCAAATTTTGTCAGATTGTTCATTTTAGTTCAGAAAACAAACATCCTAAATTTGGTACCACAAAGAAGGGTCAAGGACGTTTATACCCATGGCTGTGCTTTGCTTGATTTTAAAATGATTTCTTTAAACAAATCATTAAATTTCGCAACCAGTAAGGGATAGATGGTTACTATATGCATCAGAGTTGCTTATTTTAGTGTGTTCTATAATTTTTGTGCTATTTTTTGGATCCGTTTGGAAAACAAAAATTTCTATCACCCTGTTAGGGGGATTCACGGTCACCCTAAAAGTGTAAGAAAATATGCTATATTTTATTAATTGACTGCTCCAAAGAAACACCCGTTGAAAAATTACAGTTTTACTATATTATTCTGTTTTTGAGGTTTGGTCCCATTAAAGGTTTGGGCATTAGAGTATTCTTAAATAAATTTCATCAATCATTTTTAAATATCTTTTGACCAGTAAAACCAATCCTTATGAAATTTGGCAGATATATTTGCAGTATTAAGACCTCTCGTTTAATACTAGAATAATTGAACCTAAATAAATTATCTTTGTTAAAATCACTATACATTATTGTAAACTTTAGCGTGTAACTTTAATTAGTAATAACTTTCAAACTAAAGGTCCAATCATAATTCAATAGTGATCTATCCGGCTATATTGCCTTTCAAATTTCCACTAGCGCATAAATCGGTTAAGCCATATCCGAGAAACAGGCGATAGAAAATAAGCTGCACACACACAGACATTGCTCAGTTCGTCGAACCCTATCGATTGGTATATGTGACTCGGCCCTCCGGGCCTCGGTTCTATTTCGTGTTTTTCGACCAATTTCTAAACCTTTGTTATATACTATAACAAAGGTAAAAAGGAAATTATTACTTGGAAATTCTTTCACGACACTAACCCCTATAGCAGAAGATCTGAAAAGGGTGGCTGTCGAGTATGATAGTGGTTTAACACATCAGCTTCATACAAAATTTAAAAAGCATAGAATGGATTTCGTCTACACTAGTAGAAATAACCAGCTCCAAACATGATTAGGATCCACAAAAGATCCAATCGATAAATTGAACAAGGCAGGAGTCAACAAAATTGCATGTAGTCACTGTGATAAGAAACAAAAAGAAATTTTGGAATCCGATTCAAGGAGCATGTTTCAGAAGTAACAAAAGCTAGGAAAGAACTACAGGAGAAAGAATTTTACCACTTCAAATTCAAAGTAACCGAGTACATTTTCGAAGAAGAACATCCCATTACTTCTGAAAACATTAACCTTCTCCGTCCTGTCTATTACATTTGGAAGCTGGATGTTGCCGAATCTCTTGCAATTTTTAAAGAAAATCCATCCAACCTTATAAATAAATCGAACAGGTAGTATTATTTCACCGCTATTTTACATGGTAGGTAATTAAAATATGTTTTTTGGGGATATGGTAACTACCGGTTTTTGCGCACCCACCGGATTGTGCGCTCTCAATCTCTATTCGGTTTAAATAGGGGACCATCTACTATGCCACAAAACAGTCTAAGTTAGTTAGATACTGATGAAGGTCTCACGTCGAAACCGAAATACGTATTTATCAATAAAACACAGTAGTAGAGTTAAAGGATATAAATAACTTTTGTTTTCTTATTTTTTATCGACTTCTGTTGAATTTCATCAAACCTTGCTTGTACAAATGCCTAGCACGCTTATTGCCTACCAAATTCTACTTCAAGTGGCTGATTCGGATGTTTATTAGTACTGTAAGATCTATAGCCTTCTCCAGCGAAGATATTACGCGTAGTTTGATAGTTGGCTTAAGACCTTCGTGTATAACCATATCCCGGATGGAAATGGCACGATTGGGCTTAATGCACCTCCGGTCCGGTAGTTCCGGTCTTCTTGAAAGTTCTTTGCCGCTTTTTCACACCTAGGTTGTACTTAAAACCTCTTAGAATATTACGCACTGTTGATTTAGGCATTCGTCAACTTTGATCCAGACCTCTCCGAATTCTCTAGGTGATTGTGCAAGATTTTTTTATGTTATTTGAGTTCCAGTACACCGCAACGTGGTAAAACATTTCGAAGAAACTTGTACCAATTGTTCTTAATAAACATGTAGACAAAGTTATGTCAAATGGTTCCAGTTCGTACCACAAGGGGCGTGTTGGTGGCGCACGATGGACTTTTAATCAGATTTTAGTTTTCAGTCACTAATTGCTGTTATTTATATTAGGGTATTTGGAATTCACCAATCATACTTAAAAATAAAATATGCCGTTCTCGTAAAAGTTTCCTAAATCACATGTTTTAGTTAATCCAGTATCTTTTTTGTTCACTGTCTCTTATTCAGGCGACTCTCCTGTTGTCAAAATGCATAAATAGATTAGGACAATGTTGAAACTAGAACAGGTTAAGCGTTTATGATTAGCAGACTTTGGGACGTCTGCTTTCATGAAGTGAACTCATAAGCTCATGAAATCGCGACAAAAATGGAATGACATTCAGCTGAGTCCAGACATTGCACTAACAGGTGCTGCGCTTTAACTTCATTAGAGTTGAAGAACTTACGAGTGAGCTAGCGTTGGATAGACCGCGTTCTGTCGCAATAATAATTTGCTCAAAATTCATCATCTGTAGTCAGATTTATGCAAGCACACGAGAAACCCGTTGCTGGCTGTTGTCGGAGGTTTAGGAGGAGGAGGGGGTAGCTCACCGCGTGTCTGCAATTGAAAGTGTTAAGAACCACAGCTTTTCATTCAATCTAGTGACTGGAAGGAGATCCCACTATACCTACATACGGCTTCGGTTGGTGGAGAATATGGACTTATTTCGAATACGTTTTGCCTTTCTACTATATAAATATATAGTATAAAGGTATAGAAATCACTTGGAAAACCGGAAATGGAAAGAAGGTCCTGCGGGCCGAATGTTATATACCATTCGACTCAGTTTTGAAAACTGAGCATTTTCTGTGTGTGTGTATGTATGTGTGTGTGTGTGTGTGTGTGTGTGTGTGTGTGTGTGTGTGTGTGTGTGTGTGTGTGTGTATGTGTGTGTGTGTGTATGTGACGCTTTTAATCTCACTCACTTTTCTCGGAGATGGCTGGACCGATTTTAATGTTCTTAGTGTCAAATGAAAGGTCTAGGTGTCCCATTGGTCGCTATTGAATTTCATACTGATCGGACTTTTAGTTCAAAAGTTATGTATAAAAATACGAAAAATATGGGACTTCATTATCTCATAGGTCTCTTAACCGATTTGAACAAAATTGATTGCATAAGAAAGAGGAGCCTTGCAAACCCTTAACTTCCAAATTTCATGACGATTGGACTTGTAGTTTGAAAGTTACATAAAGAAATGTGAAAAAATAGTATTTAAAACATATTTATGTAACATATAAGCATTAATTTAATGAAAAACCCGAATTAATCCACCTAGCGGCGTGACCTAGCCTTTCTACTGCCACAATATTCATTATTTAATTTCTCAGGAACATCTATTTATAATTAACTTGACTATATTTTTAAATATCCGTTCCGTATTCCTCAAAATCCTTATTTGCCAGTAAAATTCCCAACGTATTGCGTAGAATAATTAAATTTTCTTTCCTTGGGTGCGTAAATACTTGTAACACCTTATTTAGTTTTATAATCGGTCGGCGTTAACTTTCGGGCTTCAGAGCCACATATGAAACTTGTTTTGAATTGACTATATAAAATATGTGTTCACAGCAGATTTTTTGATATTTTGATATTAATACCATGCGTTCAAAAGCTAGCATCTTTGAAAAACAAGAGTTCAGAAAAATTATTATTATACTTCGCTTTTGAAGAAAAAGGATATCGACAACAAAATGATTAATCTAAAAATTTTACTATTAGTTTGCTTCGCTTCAATTTTGCAATATATCTGAATTAGAAAAAATAACTGAATAGAGCATTAGATATGAAAAAGAGAAATTGAACTTTTTCTTAGCTGGCGCTCATTCAGATAATTATTTTTGCATGAAAATCAA
Organism: Sabethes cyaneus; assembly: GCF_943734655.1. NCBI lineage: Eukaryota > Metazoa > Arthropoda > Insecta > Diptera > Culicidae > Sabethes > Sabethes cyaneus. The sequence goes on along the minus strand of NC_071355.1, from coordinate 27,038,664 downwards.
AACTTAAGCTTCTTTTGAATGTACTTTCATGCAAAGATAATCATTAGCTTGATCGCATCGTTTTTACAATGTTAGAGGGTTGGGAAAACAAGATGAGGTCGAAAAATAGTGCAAAAGCTGCGTCACAAACATGCTTGAGAATGGGAAATATGATCGATATGATTTCCAGTGCTTGTCATTTTTGATTTATTTAAACATGATAAAACATGATACATGACATAAGACATCTGTCCTTTAAAATGTCACTAACGGAAACAAATCTTACAAAATTACTACCGTGCAACGTTTACTTCCTATTTTTCATATAACATTTCTAAGCTCTAGTATCTATGGATTGAAAAGAGCATCTATTAATGCGCAAAGTTTGTTTGAAATTTGTATAAATTTATTTGGACAAATCAACTCACTAGTATTTTTAATCCTATATACCACTATACCTACATGCTTAATTTAACTTCTTTTCTTCGCTTTTTGCTTTTCTTGTACTATTGTGTGTAACAGCAAGTGAACAAAATGACAATTGAAATCTGAAATCAAAGAAAAGAAAAAACTTTTCGATTGAATCCCACTATTTAATATTTATTTGCAACAGATACGTAGTTCGCCTACGACGTGCAGGCTTCATCAGTGTCTTATTTCAAAGCGTATACGTATCTGTCGCGAATAAATATTAAATAGTGGAATTAAGTCGGTAAAAGTTTTTTCTTTTCTTTAATTTCAAAGTTCGTATTCCACTAAGAGGCTTCAAAAACTTCAGACAATTGACATGTTTCTTACTTTTCTTGAATTTAAATGCAAATTTAAAAATTGCGAATTGTCACCACATACACACACACATACATACATACATACATACATACATACATACATACATACATACATACATACATACATACATACATACATACATACATACATACATACATACATACATACATACATACATACACACATACATACATACATACATACATACATACATACATACATACATACATACATACATACACACATACATACATACACTCATATATCACACACATTGAATACTATCAACATTTGTTTTGATTTCACACGTTTTAACGGTTTAATATACGGTGCTTAAATGTTAAAGTTTAAATAACTTTTGAATGAACCGTCCGATTTTCAATAACTCGGTTTTGTTTGATAGATCTCAGCAGTAATTTTCAAATAATAATAAAATGTGTGATGTTTTTCATTGAATTAATGCTTATATGTTACAATAATATGTTTTAAATACTATTTTTTCACATTTCTTTATGTAACTTTCGAACTACAAGGCCAATCATCATGAAATTTGGAAGTTAAGGGTTTGCAAGGCTCCTCTTTCATATGCAACCAACTTTGTTCAAATCGGTTAAGGGACCTATGAGATAATGAAGTCCCATATTTTTCGTATTTTTATACATAACTTTTGAACTAAAAGTCCGATCAGTATGAAATTCAATAGCGACCAATGGGACACCTAGACCTTTCATTTGACACTAAGAACATTAAAATCGGTCCAGCCATCTCCGAGAAAAGTGAGTGAGATTAAAAGCGTCACATACACACACACACACACACACACACACACACATACATACACACACACAGAAAATGCTCAGTTTTCAAAACTGAGTCGAATGGTATATGACATTCGGCCCGCAGGACCTTCTTTCCATTTCCGGTTTTCCAAGTGATTTCTATACCTTTATACTATATATTTATATAGTAGAAAGGCAAAACATCACACATTTTATGATTATTTGAAAATTACAGCTGAGATCTATCAAACGAAACCGAGTTATTTAAAATCGGACGCTTCATTCAAAAGTTATTCAAACTTTAACACTTAAACACCGTATATTAAACCGTTAAAACGTGTGAAATCAAAACATATCAATCAAATGTTGATTGTATTCAATGTATGAGATGTGTGTGATGTATGTGTGTATGTATGTATGTATGTATGTATGTATGTATGTATGTATGTATGTATGTATGTATGTATGTATGTATGTATGTATGTATGTATGTATGTATGTATGTATGTATGTATGTATGTATGTATGTATGTATGTATGTATGTATGTATGTATGTATGTATGTATGTATGTATGTATGTATGTATGTATGTATGTATGTATGTATGTATGTATGTATGTATGTATGTATGTATGTATGTATGTATGTATGTATGTATGTATGTATGTATGCATGTATGTGATGACAATTTGCAATTTTAAAATTTGCAATGAAATTCAAGAAAAGTGAGAAACATGTCAATTGTCTGAAGTTTTTGAAGCCTCTTAGTGGAATACGAACTCTGAAATTAAAGAAAAGAAAAAACTTTTACCGACTAAATTCCACTATTTAATATTTATTCGCGACAGATACGTATACGCTTTGAAATAAGACACTGATGAAGCCTGCACGTCGTAGGTGAACTACGTATCTGTTGCAAATAAATATTAAATAGTGGGATTCAATCGAAAAGTTTTTTCTTTTCTTTGATTTCAGATTTCAATTGTCATTTTCTTCACTTGCTGTTACTCAGAATTGTACAAGAAAAGCAAAAAGCGAAGAAAAGCAGTTTATTTAAGCATGTAGGTATAGTGGTGTATGGAATCAAAAATACTAGTGAGTTGATTTTTCCAAATAAATTTGTACAAATTCCAAACAAATTCTGCGCATCAATAGATGCTCTTTTCAATCAATAGATACTAGAGCTTAGAAATGTTATATGAAAAATAGGAAGTAAACGTTGCACGGTAGTAACTTTGTAAGATTTGTTTTCGTTAGTGACATTTTAAAGGACATATGTCTTATGTCATGTATCATGTTTTAATAAATAAATCAAAAATGACAAGCACTGGAAATCATATCGATCATATTTCTCATTATCAAGCATGCTTATGGCGCAGTTTTTGCACTATTTTTCGACCTCATCTTGTTTTCCTAACCCTCTAACATTGTAAAAACGATGCGATCAAGCTAATGACTATCTTTTCATGAAAGTACATTCAAAAGAAGCTTAAGTTTTGATTTTCATGCAAAAATAATTATCTGAAGGAGTGCTAGCTAAGACATAGTTCCATTTCTCGCATCCATATCCACATCCATATCGTTTCCAGTAATTTTTTTCTAATTCAGATATATTGCAAAATTGAAGCCAAGCAAACCAATAGTAAAATTTTGAGATCAATCATTTTGTTGTAGATATCCTTTTTGTTCAAAAGCGAAATATAATAATAATTTTTCTGAACTCTTGTTTTTCAAAGATGCTAACTTTTGAATGCATGGTATTAATATCAAAATATCAAAAAATCTGCTATGAACAAATACTTCATATTATCAATTCAAAACAAGTTTCGTATGTGGCTCTGAAGCCCGAAAGTTAAGGCCGTCTGTAGACCCGTTAGAGGGCTAATTTCTAATTTTCTATACATATTCATTCAAGTCTGTAAAAATTATCTTTTGTGTTTACATTATTTTTCTATAAATATTATAGAACTAAATAAGGTGTTCATCAAGTAACGTAAATGACGCTTACATGTATTTACACACCCAAGGAAAGAAAATATAATTATTCTACACAATACGTTGTGAATTTTACTGGCAAATAAGGATTTTGAGGAATACGGAACGGATATTTTAAAATATAGTCTAATATAACATCTATACATCTACAATTAAGTTCCTGAGAAATTAAATAATGATTATTGTGGCAGTAGAAAGGCTAGGTCACGCCGCTAGGTGGATTAATTCGGGTTTTTCATCTTCAGCGACACATGCATATATACCTACCTACCTATCTACATAGCACCTTCAACACAGCCAGTGGCGGGGTGTTTACACCCGCTAGCACGAAGCAACAGACGGGGAAAGCGTTTTATGAAGGCAAATCTTTTGAAAATCACGTTTCTTATGTTTTATGTATAGAGCGCAGAATTTCACGCTAAGTTAAACGAACTCCTTGCTTCTTCGTTTGGTTTGCTGGTGAGTGCAGTGGGGTGCGACGCGTGAATTTCGAAATGGTGATAGAACTAATTTTGATCAGAAAATTACGATCTGAAAACTGTAACCGCCTGATCTTTGAATATGATTTAGTCGGGTGCATTCTTAAACAACATTTGTCAATTTGATATTTTGTTTCCTTAGATTCCGTTTCATTCAATAAGCCAAAGCCGAAACAATGTACTTCGCTTTAACCACCTTTCCTCTCAAGTCAATTTTATTTGGTACTCTTCCACTAAAGCATTCATAGTTGACAAGTTTCCTCGCATTCATTTGGGTTCAGAAGTTTTCAATTTAATATACTTATAAATTTCCTTTTGAAACTGCATCGTTTTAAACGCGGTTTGATGTATGTGTTCAGTCGAGCATTTTATACGTTACGATTTGAATGCCGAGCAACGGAATAATAGAAGCCACAACTCCAAGCTGCCAGTGAGGTTTTGGAATGTTTCAAACGAAGCGGCAAGAGAGCGCCAACAAGTTTATTAGTGCCATGCCAGTAGAGGGCGAGACATTCATATACACAGCACTTTCGAAATTTGGCTGCGCTTCAGTTCTTTTTCAGTGGTTCAAAGCATTCGATTATGGAAATGGCTTTATTTTTTTCCTTCCTATAACATAGAAATAAGATTTTTATTGTTGTGACTTTCCTGAACATAACGTGCAATTTATTCCTAATTTTTTTGAACCATCGTATTTAACTATGGAAGTAATCTTTAAACTGTAATCAAATTTCCAACAACCTCCTTTCAGTATGTGATAAACCTAGTAATTTAAGTGGACTTCTGAGAGGATCAAAATCTCTACCGAGTACTTTCATTTTTTATTTTATTCGAAATCACATTTTCCTCCCTCATATATCTGTTACCGCCTCCTTATTCAGCAAGTCTCTTCTGCATATGTGTGAAACCATCCTTTCGCCCACCGACCATGAAGCGGAGGTAAGACACACTCGGTGTTCAGTTCCCACAACAAGGCAGCTGTCTACGATTTCAAAGCATAGCAGGACAGGCTGCCGGTAGAATAAATTACTCAAAATGTGTGCCTTTTTCCTGGTTGCCTGCTGATTTTTCCGACATTCACGAGTCCAATACGAGCAGCAATACGAGTCCGTTCCTCACCGCCATGATAGTGACGCAATTTAAACGCAACTTAACGCTTCCAGTCCCTGGAGTCCTCTAACGGAGCGGCCCCCCACCCTGTTAAAAATAACAGTCACCCTAGATAATAGCGCAGACTGAAGTTCTGATTCAACAGGATAAATCCTCTTGACTTGCAATCGAGTTAAATCCAGGTCTGCCTCGCGGCGGTGTCGCACTGACAGGCAATATACGGCGCGTGTTCGGAGATAACAGCCAGTAGCAGAAGAAGAAAAAGGGGAGATCCTTAAAAGCTTCAGATTAATCTGATTTCTTCCGCTCGTCCCCCGGTCACTCCCCGCTCGATTGAAGCGTAAAATTTTATCATGAGAGAATAAGTCGATACACACGTTTTGCAGCATTTCATTTCGATTTGGAAAAAGCGGACGGCCTGCTAGTAGGTATTAGCAGCAACGGCAACAGCAGCAGGCAGCAATTCATCTTCGTTTCTTTCCCCCTCTCTACTGCTATTCGACTGCCTTTGAGGTTTACGCGCCTCCTTCCTCCTTCCTTTGCTATATGAAATCAGCGCGTGCGGAAAATAGAAATTCAAATACACACGTTAGCAGCTCCTGCTCATTCTCTCCCAGACCAAGGAGGTATATAGGAGTGGGCGATGCGGTCGGTGGCTGCTTCGAACGTCGAAACAACCGATCGGGGTGAGCAACGAGTAAGCAAAAGATTTATCACGCATCATGAATGAATGCATTTTCCGCCCTTTTCCAATATTAGCCTTATTATTCAGGCATAAGAGGATACAATTATCACGATTCGATGGCTGGGCGGCTCTTTGATGTTGGCGCACAACTGGCAGTCAGCGGAGGACAGGGTTCGCCTGTGCTGGCTGGCTTGAGAAGGGTGAAACCGGGATCAAAGTTTTCCGACGTCGTCGTATGAATGATTGGATGTTATCGTTATTCGGAAAATTATTCCACTTCAAAGTGCTCGGAATAAGTGCTGTCAGTGAAGTGTGTTATCGGGCAGGGAAAATTACTCACTATATACATAGAAGTCGTAATGTTGACGAAAGTTTCACGGCGGTGTAGTGTAAATATAGATCAAGATAAGCGGATTTTCGCTGTGAGTTTACAGCTATTTCCGTCGCCTGTGGGTAAGACAGTGGAAACCATCAATGGTTTTTTTTTCTTTAATTCATTAAGCAGCTTGAATGATTGGCTGATTAAATTATCATGGATGAAATGAAATTTTAATTTTGTTTATCCGATTTTCGTCTGTATAGTATGGCATTGTAGTAATTTTTATAGCTTCTTATGGGAAGAGTAAATGTAGTTTTGTGAAGAACGAATACTGAATCAATTGAGAAAAATGATATCCAAACTGTATCCAACTGTGAAAAATAATTAACTTGACAGCAATTATACTTTGCAGTTTGCATATCAATTTTTTCAGCGTATTTATAGTTTTCGTTCTTTACAAAAATACGATTACTCCTGCCATGAGAAAGTATAAATAACCTTGTGTTTTTTTTTTAATTTTATTTTTACCAGCTGTCAGTCTCACTAAATCAGAATAGATTTTGCACTTTCTCCGAGGTTTCGACTATACTTTGTAAGGATCTAATACTGTATGTCCTTTGCTTATTGTCTTTGGTTTTTTAAAGTAATATATTCTAAGTTATTTTTGTTGCACAAATATTTTCCCGTCTGTTGGACTGAATTGTCATGGTTTGGTTTTTCTTTGCACGGACGGCCTCCACTGTTCTCTCCGTCGATTGTAAAAAACTATAAAAATATAAAATGAAAAACTAAAATAAAACCAAAAACTTGTCGAGTACAGTTGATATGAAAACAGAAAAAAATTACTTTTAAATCCGTAACTAATCATTATAACTAAGGTACACCGGGGCAAGTGGGACCTAAAAAATGCATAGTTTGGGTTTATTCCACTGTGTTTTCTATACCTATGATTATTTCAAAATTCTTTTAGCACAGAAACTGTTCAGTGGTATCACTTTAAAGGATTAATTACAAAAAAGGCCTATCAATTTACATGAAATGAGTCTGGAGGAGAATTTTCAAAATTATGGCGATAGGTCCCACTTGCCCCATTTACCGGGGCAAGTGGGACCTATATTCAAATTTGATTAAAAAGCATAAAATAATAGTAAATTGTTTAAGTTAATATACAGCAATGTTAAAGCATTGCAAGAAGCAATCAAAAACAATATTTGTGCGAAGCGTTCATCAAAAATAGCGTAACAAAATCAGATCACAACGGGCGACTTTATAATTTATATAAAACACAGATCGTGAGCAATTACGCTGTAAAGCATTATTGTAATGAAATGTAGTTGAATATGTCGTTGTATCCAATTCTTGCGAGACGTAATTTAGGATTAATCATTGTTTAATAGCTCGAAAATACGATTATGATCTGTTTTTTCTACCATGCCCAATTCGGTAGAGCTACTCATAAGAGATAGTTACGTTTTAATAACCACAACACTTTATTGTTTCAATTCCAGTTGCAGATTTGCTTAATTATATCAAATTTGACTTTCCAAATTCAATTAACATCGTTTAGGTGTAACCAAAATGTGACCAAACTGTTTGTTCCCTCACAAGCTGTGCATGTGGGCTTCTTTTTTGGGGCCCCTTGGTTTAGTCTTTTTCGGTTTTATTTTAAAGCTTTACTGGTATAAATATTATGTAATTGAACTGAAAATGTTCGATTCGATCATCTAAAAAATGCATTAAGACAGGAAGTTTTGTGCTGAAACACTTTATTTTTAATAGGTCCCACTTGCCCCGGGTGCTTTGAAGTGCCGACCTTATTTCAACCCATTTTTTTAATGCCGTTTGTCAAATTAAACAACTAGTTTTCGGGTGTAATTTGTTAATACTCTCATTATGTTTACCTACTGTCAGAAAAACACGTACTTTTACGTAAAGCCTGTGGCCAAAATATCATTTATAAAAAGGTGTGTCAAACTTACAACGCAAATTGAAAATAACGCTCAAATTGTAAGTCCAATTTTGATCTTTGGAATGCCTGTTATAAATAATCTATAATTTTAATACATGCGTTTGAGTTGTATCTTTCATTTCCAGAAAGGTTCGGTTGGAGAAAATGAGGTTGAGGAGAGTTATGAGCTCCGTTCCCACTTACCCCGTATTCCCACTTGCCCCGGGGTTTCTTTTTTAAAGAATTCCTAGCAGCCGAAATTCCTACAATTTTTCGTGCGACGAAGAAAAAATGACAACAAATCGTTTCAATTCCCATCATTCATAACATGAAAATAGCTTACGCAACAGACACATTCCAAGCGCATCTATCCCATGAGAGCAAATTTTGAAAGTAGTAATATTAAAAATATTTGTATGTAGTATGTTCAAACATACTATAAAGCTTACAAAAATCCTGAATTGTCATACTGTTTATTGACAATTCATGCTAAAATGCACCTTACAAGTGGGAGGTTAACAATATAGATTTTTTCATCATTTAGGCAAGGCTGCAATTAATTCTCTGTCAATAGTTTTAAGCCAAAATAATTTAAAACTGTATATCGTCAAAACATGTCTCATTACTAGGGTAACATTTTGTTCATACAGAGTTTTTTAAAAAATGAAAGCATTTTCCAGATAAGCGGCCTTTAAAAACAGATACTTTTATAATGGTGTCCCGTAACGAAAATTTTGCATTTATTTCCATATACCAGAGATTATAATTCCGAATTTTTTGAAACTATGGATTTTCTTTAATCATATATGTACAATCAAAATCGCGCTGTGCTTGACTTTTGATAAGCATTTCTATGTAAAATAAAATAGGTGCTTCAAAATGGTGTCCCGTAACGTTTTGTTTAACGCAAAAAGTAATTGAATGAAAAAGCACTTATCACATCATATTTCAACTAATCTTTATCGACGATAACAAATCTATTATTTTGATGACCAAATGCAAGTAAATATGTATTTATTATAAGTATGTATAAATATTATTACAATATAATAATATATTGTAATATTAAAGAATGTGCGGAAAAGACGGGCACCTCAAGATTAAAATTCAATATCTACACAAGTATCTCTGTTTGATATAGCCATATACTACTAAATTTTGTTCAAAACTTATGCTTTGACATCAAAAACATTAGCTAGTAATCATATTTTTTAGACATTGTACAGAAAAACGGACACATTATATGAAAGGTGGACACCGCAAAAAAAGGTGTAATGCCTGATGAGTAATGGCTAACAAGGTATGATACCAGTCGTCGTATGTTCGAATCTCGACTGGATGGTGCTGCCAAAGTCAGTAGGATCGTTGAACAAGCCCCGTAGAGTGATTTATCTATTTTGGGCAGACGTTGCGCGTACGTTATTTTGGACATTTACGGCAAAATCAAATAGAAGTGACCAAAATACAGTACGCGTAAAGCCTATCCAAAATAGACAAATCAACCTAATTGTTTTGTACTCTAATAACTAGCTGCTCGACAAAGGGTGGCTCCAGGCAAAGGGTGAACATGTGCATTCCATAACCTCTGTTTACTAACTTCTAATCCTACGTCCACGTGTTGCCGGCTGGGGTACGCAATCTCGGTTGCTGTAGGCTAACAGTGAAGGGGACAGAGTGGCTTCCTCCCACCTTAAGGTGGCAGCCACGTCAGTGAGATAGGGACCTGAGGCTAACAACCCACTGTACCCGAAAACAAAAAAAAAGAAAGAAAGTCTCTCGATAAAGAAGAAGGGTTAAGCCTTAAAGATATTTATACCTAACGCCGATTTCGAATTACTTCAATACTTTATCAGTAAAATACTTGAATAGTCTAAAAATTTGGAATTCCGTTTCTGAAAGTTGTTTAGTCAGCTTTTTTAGCAATTATAGTGGCTTCGCTAAGCACACTAGCAAGAAAGCCTAGCCCAGAGAACAATTTTTAGCTTGCAAGATGCATAGTAAGTGTCGTACTTCGAACGGCATCATTTTCAGCTACTTTTTATAGCGTTTCTTTTTTGAAAGTTTTCATGACCCTTTTCAACTGTTTTAGTTTTTTTTATATTTTATATAACTGTTTTATGACTGTATAATAATTTGCAAGTTATCAACAAAGTTATTTTAAAGAATAGGCAAACTTAGTCTTTTATAGCAACTTATGTTATCGTTATAGTTCGCAACATGAGTTGTTAATGTTGCATGAAATAGTAGAGTTGCTTAAAAACTTTTAAATTTATGCGTTATGATACGTTAACTGATACGTCTGAAGTAAAACAAAATACCTAATTTTTCGAATATTTGCTATTTAATACTATTTTGGCGTGCAGCGCAAAAAAAGCATACCTTTCGCATCAAGACGAACCTTATTTACCGTTTTAAAAATTTTCAAATAAAATTTTTGAATTTTGTTATTTTGGCCAAAATCATGCAAAATCTTACATAGGGGGAGGGGGCGATTAGTCAACAATGGGGAAAACTCGTTACATAATTAATGCACAGCCCCTACATTTTAATTACTAATGTGTCCAAACCCTAAGATTAGGCAAGCATTTCATTATGATACTTCAGTATAGTTCTCCCATGGGTATTTCTTTTTACCTGAAAGTAAACTTTACCTTACATATACTTCGTTACGTATGTCTTATTACCAGACTATAACACACCAAATCAGTACACTATTGTTACAAAATATAGTGAATATAGACCAGATACAGAAAATATGACGGCCTGAACAGAAATCTAGAGAAAATAAACCATATAATGCAGTTTACTTTTTTCGTTACGGGACACCATTTGCAGAATACCGTTTGCCCAACAGCGCATGGTGTCCCGTAACGAAATGATTTTTATTATATCTTAAAAACTAAACACAAAACCTGAATATACCTTTACATTTTGAGTTTTAGGCTGCCTTCAGCTAAAAATTTTTGGAACATGTCGACTTTGAAAAACTTGAAACAGAGCAGAGTTTTGGAAATGTTTGAATCATGTCAAGAATACGCATTTTCTGCGATGGTGTCCCGTAACGAAAAGTATTCCGCCACTATTCAATGATGCTTATTATAATAAATATTTCGCCCTCGTATTGAGAAAGTACTACTAAATAGCAGCTCAAAACACCTATTTTGAAAGATTTTCGTCAGGCTGTTGGTAAAATATGAACAATTTTGCTACGAAAAAACGGTTGCTCATGGTGTCTCGTAACGCTGGAATGTGTCAACACATTGTCGTTATTCTGCTGGGGAAAACCTTACCTGACCAGTAGAAATTATTGCAGAATGACATTTGTCGTGCCGTTCTACACAAATATATGCGCGCTCATTTCGTAAACATTGTTTTAATTTTTGGTTCGGACGAAGGAAATTTGGATGGATGTACTTGAAAACGGTACGACGAATTTAAAAAATAAAGCCGTAGTCTTCTATCTTATATCTTCTATCTTCTATCTTCTATCTTCTATCTTCTATCTTCTATCTTCTATCTTCTATCTTCTATCTTCTATCTTCTATCTTCTATCTTCTATCTTCTATCTTCTATCTTCTATCTTCTATCTTCTATCTTCTATCTTCTATCTTCTATCTTCTATCTTCTATCTTCTATCTTCTATCTTCTATCTTCTATCTTCTATCTTCTATCTTCTATCTTCTATCTTCTATCTTCTATCTTCTATCTTCTATCTTCTATCTTCTATCTTCTATCTTCTATCTTCTATCTTCTATCTTCTATCTTCTATCTTCTATCTTCTATCTTCTATCTTCTATCTTCTATCTTCTATCTTCTATCTTCTATCTTCTATCTTCTATCTTCTATCTTCTATCTTCTATCTTCTATCTTCTATCTTCTATCTTCTATCTTCTATCTTCTATCTTCTATCTTCTATCTTCTATCTTCTATCTTCTATCTTCTATCTTCTATCTTCTATCTTCTATCTTCTATCTTCTATCTTCTATCTTCTATCTTCTATCTTCTATCTTCTATCTTCTATCTTCTATCTTCTATCTTCTATCTTCTATCTGCTATCTTCTATCTTCTATCTTCTATCTTCTATCTTCTATCTTCTATCTTCTATCTATCTATACCTATAAAATTTCTGTCTGCCTGTGTGTATGTTCCTTATAGAATCGAAAACTACTGAACCGATCGGCGTGAAAATTTGCATATAGGGGTTTTTTCCCAAATTTCCTTATAACTCCAGAACTAATCAAGCAAATGGAACCCAATTTAGCATGTGAATAGGCCATTTTTTTCTTTGGTGAATGGAGACCCCCCTCCTCTTTAAGAGGGGAATTATATCCCCTCCCCCTTCAATAGTGGAGGGGAGGCTCCTATACAAATGAAATACCTCATAACTAGAGAACTAATCAAGCAAATAGAACCGAATTTGGCATGTGGGGGATTTTGAAGGCAGGAATTTTTTTAATGATGGTTTGAAACCCCTCACCCCTGTGGTAGGGGATAAGGAGTCTCATACAAATAAAACAGAAATTTTTGCGTAACTCAAAAACTAATCGAACTCGAGAAATTTTAGACTCTTTCATAAAACATTAGTCAATAACAAAACCACCAAAAATTATCAATAGTAACATTAGATAATTCAGCGCGAGACGGCCACAGGCCGCGAGTGTTGCCGAAAGCGCCGGCCACTGCGAGGGGGGCAGCCCCCCGTAGAGATCACCTCAATCTAGGTTTATTTATTTTCCTAGATCTACCGACCTCTACTTTCCTTCAGTTGGGTCACCCCTGCGAAATGGTACTTTCTACGAAAAGATTTTTCGCGAAATGATATTCTACGAAACTCTATATTCCGCGTTATGGTTAACCGAGAATTGATGCTCCGCAAAATGGTATTCGGCGAAATGGTTTGTAATGATGGCGAATATTAAATGCTATCCGCTTTATTTTATCAGACTAAGCAATGGGGGAGTTGTTTTCTGCTTTACTGTGAGGAAAATTTGTATATTAAAACACACTTGAACTCTCCAAAAACTCACAAAACGTGAGATTGTGACAAAGATCATCCGATATTCACGATTTATGTACAACACAGCTTAATTTGTGGCAATACGAAGTTTGTCTGGTCAGCTAGTCTATATATATAAGAGGCTTGTCTATAGGCAAAACCAGGTCTCTGACGTCAGAGAGGTTTATCGGTAACTAAAACCAGGCCCCTGACAGGACGTCATGCTTTCGTAGCAATGGGTTCTATACTCAGTCACCTCACTGTTCGATTGCTCACCTGGTCGACTAGACTGCTCGATTGGACTGGTCGACTAGACTGTTCGATTTGATTGCTTGACTGGCCTGCTCAACTGAATTGCTCGGCTGGACTGTTCCATTCGACTGCTCGATTCAGCTGCTCGACTGGACTGCTTGACTGGACAGCTTGATTGAACTGCTCGAGTGGAGTACTCGACTCAATTGCTCGACTTACTACTCGACCCGACTGCTTGACCGGACTGTTCGGTTCTGCTGCTCGACTTGACTGCTCGACTGGACTGCTTGACTGGATAGTTTGATTCAAATGCTCGCCTTACTACTCGACCCGACTGCTCGATTTAACTGCTCGAATGAACTGTTCGATTCGACTGCTCGACTTGACAGTTCAGCTTAACTGCTCGACTGAACCGGTGGATTGGATTGCTTGACTGGAATGTTCGATTCGACTGCTCGACTCAACTCCTCAACCGACCTGCTCGATTTAACTGTTCGATTTAGCTACTCGACCCAACTGCTTGACTGAACTGTTCGGTTCGACTGCTCGACTTAGCTGCTCGACTTGACTGCTTGACTGGAAAGCTTGACTCAATTGCTAGACTATCCTGCTCGATTTCACTGCTCGACTCAACTGCTTTACTTAACTGCTTTACTTAACCACTCGACCCAACTCCTCGACTAGACTGCTTGACTAAACTGTTCGATTCGACTGCTCTGCGACTGGACTGTCCAATTTAACTACTCGTTTCAGCTCCTCGACTAGACTACACGATTCAACTGGTCTACCAGATTCTGTTCGACTTGACTGCTCGATTAAGCTTGGTTATTCGAATCCGCTGCTCGACTCAACTGCTCGACTGACTACTTGACTGGACTACTTGATTTCACTGCTCGACTTCACAACTCGACTCAACTACTCGACTGGACTGATTGGCTGTAGAGTTTGATTCTACTGCTCGACTAGACTACTCGATTTGACTGCTCGACTAGATGTTCGACGCAACTGCTTCACTCGACTGCTCGACTCGATTACTCATCGTGTTCATTTGAATCGTGCGTAACATTGGTTCCTCGTGTACCTGCAGATGTAAAATAGATCCCACAGTGGTTCATTCCTTTACCCAACAACTCCTATCCCTATTTGGTTATTTAGATCACCGTGGCACTAATATGATTAGAACTTTTTGATTCTTCTCGGTGAAAATCATAAACTGTTGATTTAGTGTGACGTTTCTGCCTACTGTTTTCCTTTTGTCATCATCAGACGTAATAACGCGTCAATTCTGCATCATCACTCAATTGGTTGTGATTGAAAACAGGTGGAAACTAAAGTCGTATCCGGACAAGGAAGCAGGCACAAATGCACAAATGTCTTCATATCAGGGGCAATTCTTGACAGTTCAACATTGCTCAACCTGCACTGTAAGAGATCTGTCACAAAGGCGGGACGGGGTGGAGGATTCGTGGCAACAAGTCCCAATTCGAGCTGGAAACGGAAGGATACTGGATCGCATGCATCAACATGCGCTCTCAACGGGGTTCGGATATCGACTCGGATCATTAACTAGTAGCAGTAAACGTGCGTTCAAAACTATCACCGGTATATACCTCGTGACAAAGTCGTCCTCCTCGGTTATACAGTTGGCAATTAAATAATCTGAGAGCTGCCAAGAACTACACGCGCTTACTGGATGAAGCTCTACTTTTCTTTGTGAAGTTACGTGCTTCGACTCTTGAAGACAGATTGAGCAAAATACGCTCGGCCGTCAATGAGACCGCAACCGCCGTGCTAGCTGAAGATATCTCAAGTGCACAAAATGATTGGTTTCACGGGGAATACCCAGCAAGTTATGAAGAAGAAAAATGAGCCTGGAAAAACTATTTAAGCATTGCCACGATGGAGAATTTGGCCCAGCGTGGAATGAGTTTACCACGATTCTGAGAAGGAAAAGGTGCCAGAACGAGGACAGATATCGTGATGAGCTAGCTATGGGTGAGCTAGAACAACTATTCCCGGCTTTCGATCTCAAAGAGATCCGGCGCCAAATCGGTCGGTTGAAGAATAATGGATTCTCCAGAAAGGACAGACCCTTGACTGAAATCGACAAAAATGGCAAAGAATCACAAGCAACGGCATTTCACTGAATACTTTCAAAGATTTTGGAGGAAGAGAAATTACTGGAAGAGTGGAAGGAACGTGTAGTCTGTGTGCAGTGTAGTCATTACGGTGGTCAACGCCGTCTACAAGGTGCTCTCCCAGCTTTTGTTGCGTTGTCTATCTCCAATAGCAAGAGAATTCGTAGGGCAGTATCCGGCGGGTTTTTTGGGGAGCCCGTGCTACTACGGATCAAATTTTCACTCTCGTCCAGAAACATCGGGAGTTCGTATCCATGCATCATATTTTCGCGAATTTTACGGTAGCGTACGATACAGTCAACCGCAAACAGCTATGGCAGATAAGGCACGAGAACGGTTTTCCGGACAAACTGATGCAACTGATCAAAACGAGTGACGGAGCGAGTGATGTGCCACGTGCGTGTTTCAGGGACACTCTCGAGTCCTTTCGAGTCGCGCAAAGGGTTTCGATAAGGAGATGAGCTATTCTGTATGATATTTCACATCGATACTAAAGTTGTGATCTGACGGGTAAGCGTCGAAACTAGGGAACCATCTGCGGCAAAGGTCTAGCCTTCGTAGACGACCTCCACATCGTTACTGGGAACCTTAAGACGGCTGCCAGACTACGCCAGACTAAAAACGGAGTCTAGGAAGATTGGGTTACAAATTAATGCGTCGAAAACCAATTATATGGCAGGAAGAAGCTCTTGAGAAAATAAAGTTAGCCTCCCACGGGCAGTGACTATTGATGGCGATGAGCTGAATGTCGTTTTTGAATTCGTATATTTGGAATCTCTGGTCACCGCCGACCTTAACACTGGTAGGAAGATTCAACGGTGCATTCAAGCTGGAAGTCAAGCCTACTTTTCACTTTTCACTTGAACGAAAGGTGTTCCTGATACAGTGTTTCCGTTCTGGATTGAAAGTGCTGTTAGCGTTCAAAATCTTTCATTTTTTCGTGACGCAGGCCTGAATCTTGGAATGATACCCTGCGGTAAGACGTAGTTCTACGTCAAACAATTTAATTATTTGTAAATAAATATACGTGATGATATTTTAAACCACTCGAACTCAGAAAAGTGCACCCTAATAATGAAATTTTTAAGTTAAAAACAAGTACGAAAAGGTTGAATAACTTTTTCAAAAAGTTTCGTAGGTGTTTAGAGTAACTGTAAAGCAAAACCAATTCCATTTGTTAGCAGGAGCTGAAAGGTGGTTTTCCACTATGCAAAAATATTTTTCCGATTCATGCGGTATATCGCTGCTTCGGATAGACTCAGAAGTTGTTCAAATTTTCCTCCCCAAACCCCGCGCCCGTTACTCCCAATCGATTGTCCTCAAGCAACCAAATGACTGTGTTTTATGAGTAAGTACACCTCTGTATCCTTTCGACCGAGATTATATACGAAATCTTTCCTCGTTCTGCTAGTGCCTAGTGCATCGAACGACACAGTCACGATCGGTGGCAAAAACTCCCAGATAAAAGTGTGAAGGTGCATCCTTGCCGTAAGTATGTTTACACCATACATTCTCAATTTCCCAGGGGTGAAGAAGTGAAGACATGCTATCGGGTGTGTTGGAACAAATTCACTGTTCATCCCTCATCTGACAATTCCACCCACCCGCCGCCGGTCGTTCCGGAACGGGAGCTTTGCTTCGGTTGCTCGAACCCTGTCAGATGTTGCTGACAAGCACGTCTCGTCTGTAAATGATAGTGTACTTGCTGAGCTATATCATACCACAGAACTGGCACGCAGCCATTGCATTGGCACACTCCGGTCTTGGTCTGGTCTGGAGAGGTGTGCAAGAAGGTGGCAACCACGGCACGGGTAATTTGGTTGAGTCGTGAGCTTCGGTTCGTTACACTAATGGGACAGTTGTACTGTTGGGACTGTCTAGTATGAGAGTAAAGTGGTCTGCACTGTTACCAGTAGGCTAATTATTGTTAAAGGTGTGTGCTTCGGACAAACTTTATTGAGTTCTGGGTGAAGCTGTGCTGCTCCGTCGACTGAAACAGGAACGAAACCAGACTGAAATTATGTTGTAATTTTACTGCTGTCATATTTTACATATAAAGTTGAACTCGGAAGGCAATAAAAATCTTACCGCATGTTAAAGTAAACTTTGCTCCTTCTTCCTTGCGGCGACAACCATTCCATTTAACTCTGACCTTGGCATCTAAGTACCGTTTCTACAGTAATTTGTTCGGAAAATAAAAAGCGTTTACACTCACTGAGGACAATTATGGCCGTGTGCTAACTTTTCACTGCACCGAATACTTAGGCACATTCGAGATGGAAATAAAATGCCGCTGTAAATGCCACACCGAACACATGTCACGTGAGGTATAATCGCTAAAAGTGCCATTAAAGCTTACGCCCGGGCAGAGGTTTAATGTCCTTGTAGGAAGACTTCCTGCTTGCCGGGTTGGAATATGTCATTCTCCTAACATCGATGGATACCGAAGACGGTGACGGTGAAGGAAAAGTTTGTTGCTCTTCTAATGCGGGTACTGCGTATCCATTCAACGGCTGCCGCACCGAGGCTGATGAAGTAATAAAAAGTTTGAAACAAACTGATATCGTTTGATAAAACGCTTCGTTGCCGCCGCCGCCGTTGCGTTGGATCAGTCGGTTGTGATGCGACACGGTGATATTGTACCTGCCGAGCAACAGCCGATGAATGTTGGCAGGCCCCGGCAGCGCGACATTTAACGGTGTGATAATTTGACGAAGATTGATAAAGTTTAAAAGGGGCGTTCACTTGGGCGATGCGGAAGGTTTAATAGGTGAAATTAAAGCACAATCCGGTAAACCGAGAGCCTTGTTAATGCTGGCTGAAACGTGGAACATGAGAGTGCAATGTGGAAAAACATAAAACTAACTTCAGTTTGCCGGAGACTGATTTTTACTTTCAATAGTTTGTTGGGTCTTTTTCAGGTTCTGCTTGGCAATAGTCTAGCATTTCTCGTTTGGCCGGAGCTCTGGGGAAGGTAGCAGCTTTCTGTCCTTGGCCATCACCAGCACGGCTTACCAAATAGTCTTTACTATGCAATGGCAGGATACCAAATCCGGCCAAAACAGCACGGAACATGTTGCTTCAGGAAAGACAGCAAACGTTTTTCCACACTCCCGTTCATGTCAATTTCCTGGTCGATGGCCCCTTGGTAAACTTTTACCATTTCATATGTTCGAAAACGTTTATTACTGTCCTTCTTCCGGTTGCCACATAAAACTCCTAACCGGGAACCTGTTAGAGATCCCAGATACATGAACACATCAACCACTTCCAGTTAATCGCCGTCAATAGTTACTTTGCATGGGAGGCGAACGTTATTTTCTCTGGAGCCTCCTTCTACCATATATTTGGTATTCGACCCTTTGATTTGTAACCTATGCCTTTTCACAATATATCAACTATACTGGTCGCAGTGATGAGTCCACTCAGGAAAAAAACCTAAGCTTCGTAGCCTCCGTTTTTAGACTGACCTTATTTCTCTCTCTCTCTCTCTTTCTTTCATCGTTCTCTGTTTTCTCCTTTGTTTTCTCTAAAACATAACAATCCATTAGCGAATTGGTTTTATTAGTTTGTTATAGTAGTTTTATCAGAGCATTGCGGATTGCGCCAAGTCGTATAATGGTTTTGCTAAAGTCAATTTTATCATATCTCGACCATATTGGAGAGTCTCTCATTTGAGCATTGGATCTTTTGTAATGTTGCTTGTCATAATTAATGAACAGATAAGTATGTAATTAACCTAATAAGCAGTTTAAAGGATAAATGAAAATTAAAAACGCTGGCTTCAAGAAATTGCAGGATGGCAGGTCTATTTTTACGCAAATATACCGTCCAATTAGGTTAAGATCTCCGAACTTCCGCCATGCCAATTGTATTTACATTTTATGTTATAAAGATGGCAGGAAATGCCCCTCCCGTAGACTTCAAATTGAATGTTTGAATTTAAACATGAAATTGGACTTGACATTAGATTCAAATTTGAATTTTAATTTGAATGCAGACTTGAACTAGGCAATTTAGCGTATGTTTGCTGCTTCGTCGTAATTGCCTATTCCCGTCCTATCCAATATAAATTATTAAAAATATCAGCGTTTTTATGACACACAATGCAAAATTAGTTATTCCCTAATATTTATCAATCAACGTGAGCTGAGATCTATTTAAATGCTTTCTTTCATTAAAGAATTCCTAGCAGCCAATTTTTTTTCTTGCGACGAAGAAAAAAATGTCCACTAATCGTTTCAATTTCCGTCATTTATAAATTGTAAATAACTCACGCAACGCATTGTCGTTATTCTGCAGCCGGAAAAACTTGCATGGCCAGCGGAAATTCCAAGGTTTCTAGTAATGATGTCGAGGTCTTCTGCGACGGCTAGCAGTTGGCTACTCTTGCTGAAGATCGTTCCCTTGCGCGAAAACCATTCTCGCGCATTTTCTGCCATAGTTGTTGACGCTTGACTATATCTTACGCTGCCTTGAAATCCACGAAAATATGATGCGTGGGCACTTTGTACGCCCGACATTTCAAGTAGCACGGGCGCCCACGAATCCCTCCTGATGCTGGCTTACGAATTCTCTTGTGATAGACGACGTAACAAAATCTGGTAGAGCACCTTGTAGGTCGCCTTGATCAGTGTAATGCCGCTGTAATTACAGCAACTGAGCCGTTTACACGGATAAACCCCGCTTCATGCGGCCCTGATCTGTAATTATTCTTCATCCCATTTTTGATAGAAATTGTTCTTGATTGTTTTTGTAAGAAAATAATACCATTTTGAATTATATCAGTTTAAGGTTTGAACCAAATTATTCAGGGACGCTTACTCTTGACATTCGTTCTTGGTCTTTCAACATTCGCCTTTTGTCTTTGTGTTTCCATCTGTCACCTTTCATTTTTCGACGTATGTTTTTTCGTCTTTCGTCTTTAATTTTTCCACTTTTTTGTTACATGCCGAGATTACTGTCGTCTTTGTCTTTCCAACATCTATTAGCCGTATCTCGTTCTTTTTAACATCTGGCTTAATGATATCTCTATATCCTTTTTTTTTGTCTTTTCCCAGCGATCTGTTGTCATTTTTACCGTATTTTGTGGCATTGTTCTTTTGATGGCGTCCTTTCGTCGTCATTTGAAGTCTTTTTTGACATGTCTCGGAGACTTTTCATCGTCTCTTCATCGCCTTTTCTCAATCTATTTATAACCTTGGTCATAATTCGGTGTCTTTTCATCATATTTTTGTTGCCTTTCGTCGTTTCGCCTTGTTATTGTCACTTTTTCGTTATATTTTCGACGTATGTTCAATGTCGTGTTTTCGTCCTTCTCGCATCTTTTTTGTGTTTATTTGCTGACTTTCGACGTATTTTGGGGTGCCTTTTCTCCGTCTTTTTATCAACATTTTATGGTCTTTTTGCCATCTTAGTTATCATTGTAATTCCGTCATCTGTTCGTCGTTTTTTAATCTATTGCTGGAATTTGGGTCGCTTTTCCGGCGTTTTGGCGTCCTTTCATCATTATTTGGTTGTTTTTTCATTTATTCCCAAAAAACATTTGTGCGCTGATTGAACATTTTAGCAGCCATTATTATTCAGCTATAGCGGAATATGCATCGAATAAAATTTATGTAAACAATTCTACAATACTTATTCAGCCGAAATTGAAGAACTTATACAACCTCTTTCATTTGAGGCACAAAAACACTTGTTAAGCAATTATATCACCCTTTATATAACCACCGCTGTGCGCCTTGTCTACATCATTGATTAGTTAAATACGCGCAAAAACCTCTATTAAGCTTCAATACAGCTTCAAAGCAGCTATTAGCAAGCCCGAAGCTTAACTTAAATGTTTAAGGGCTGAAAAAAGATTTTTATTTCTAAAACTAAACCATAGGTTGAAGCCACAGGTTGAATAAATTCAGTTAAAAAACCGTTTGATCAGCTTGAAATTGTCACTTGGGTAGCTGCTTTCAAAGCTGCAATGGAGCTTAATAGAGGCTTTTGCGTGTTTTTAAATAACCAGTTTGCGCAATGCTGTCAATTCTATTTTTAGAACGAGAAATAGTTTTGCAATGCTTTTTCAGTCGCTTAATCATCAACCTTTATGCAACCAAAAAATAATCTATTTTTAAATTAAAAAAAAAAGAAAGCGTCATATTTATTTTGCTATGGCGTCGTATGTCATATTTTAAATTTCGAATAACTTGAATTCGCATATGCAAGCTAAATAAAAATGCCTGTCGTCATCTTTCGGGAATTGAACCGCCATCTTCTGATTTACAAGCACTCACCGTATAATCCGCCCCGTCTGCATCTGCATAACAGACAGCGAAAATATCTTTAAACTTGAAGCAGTCGATAATGTCGATAACTGACATATATTTTTGCTGCCAGTCGAATTGCGAAACTCTATGATCTGACAATTTGTGTGCTGTGAACCGAATGAAAGCTTAGTATTAGTTTGTAAAGCCACTTTAACACCCTTAAGCAGCAGTTTGAAAGCTGTGAGCCTAATGAAAGCCTCTACTGGTCCTCTACTTATAAAGCCACTTTAAGACCTTCAAGCAACCGTAAAACGGTTCGATGTTTATGGCTGTTTAGAAGCGGATTGTTTAGCAGAAAAATTCACTATTAAGCTTGATTTTCAGCTTTGGAGAAAGCTGGTTTGGAATAACTTAAAGTAGCTTAAACATCGCTTGGTCAAACACCGTTTGAGTGCTTACTATATGCAGCTTGGATCGCCTTAAACCAACTCGAATTGGTTTCAGGCGATCCAGTGTACAAGATTTTTCGAAAACAGACACTGATAAAGCCTGCAAGTCCTAGACGAAATACGTATCTGTCATCAATAAATATAACTAGCAGAATTTAATTGGAAAGTTTTTAATTTTAGAAGATGGCGGTTCTATTCTCGAAAGATGCCGACATGTATTTTTAATTAGCTTGCATATACGAATTCAAGTTATTCGAAATTAAAAATATAGCTTATGACGCCATAGCAAAACAAATATGACGCATGTTAATTTAAAAATACATTGGTTTTGACTGCATAAAGGTTGATTAAGCGACTGAAAAAGCATTGCAAAACTATTTCTCGTTCTAAAAATAGAATTAACAGCATTGCGCAAATTGGTTATTTAAAAACACGCAAAAGCCTCTATTAAGCTCCATTGCAGCTTTTAAAGCAGCTGCCCAAGTAACAATTTCTGGCTGATCAAACGCTTTTATAGCTGAATTTATTCCACCTGTGGCTGAACTATGGTTTAGTTTTAGAAAAAAAACCTTATTTCAGCTCTTAAACATGTAAATTTGGTGGTTTTATCAAGCTTCGGGCTTGCTAATAGCTGCTTTTGAAGCTGAAATTAAGCTTAACAGAGGCTTTTGCGTACTTTTAAATAACCAATTTGCGCAAAGCTGGAAACAAGGTGCACAGAGGTTATATAAAGGGCGATATAATTGCTTAACAAGTGTTTTTTCTCCCTCAAACGAAATAGGTTGTATAAGGTCTCCAATTTCGGCTGAATAAGTATTGTAGAATTGTTTAATAATGGTTGCTAAAATGTTTGATCAGCGCAAATATGTTTCGCGGGAGGGTTGTTTATTAAGATGACAAATTGTTTATTCAGCTAGTATAGCACAATTATTGAGAATATTGACGGGTTGTGGAGAGGTTGAGGTTGCGCCTAATCTGCTTGTGACACTATTATGTGAAGCAGCTGATTTACAGCGCATTCGTTGGCTGCTTAACCACTTTTAGAATACAGAGGCCTTTGATTAAATTTATTCAGCGTCTACCACCTGTATTCAAAGTTAAATCAGCTGTAACCAAATCAGTAGCATTTTATTTCAGCTTCAGTGTTTGTTGGGTTGTCATCTTTTAATCGTCTTTTGCCGTCGTTTTGCTAAAACTTTTTATATTTTCGTCGACCTGTTTGTTTTTGCTCCACAAAAATATTGTCGTTTCGACGTTCTTTCATCATGTTGGGATATATATTTGTTGTCCTTTTGTGCATATTTTATCACCCTTATGATGCATTTTAAATGCCTTGTTGTGGTTTTATCTTAGTTATACTATTACAAAAGTTTAGAAATTGGTAGAAAAACACGAAACTGATCCCCCAGATAACACAAGATCGTAATAGAAAGTTCACATTAAATCGTATGCATGTCACTTTTACATTGGAATTGTATAATGATTAGAGTATGTCGCATCAAAGTGAACAATAAGTTGTTTTGCAATCGTAAGTGTCTGCGTTTTCTAAAAACCGCCGTATACAATGTAATATAATCTATTCTATTCTATTCTAATCTACTCTAATCAAATCAAATCAAATCAAATCAAATCAAATCAAATCAAATCAAATCAAATCAAATCAAATCAAATCAAATCAAATCAAATCAAATCAAATCAAATCAAATCAAATCAAATCTAATCTAATCTAATCTAATCTAATCTAATCTAATCTAATCTAATCTAATCTAATCTAATCTAATCTAATCTAATCTAATCTAATCGAATCGAATCGAATCGAATCGAATCGAATCGAATCGAATCGAATCGAATCTAATCTAATCTAATCTAATCTAATCTAATCTAATCTAATCTAATCTAATCTAATCTAATCTAATCTAATCTAATCTAATCTAATCTAATCTAATCTAATCTAATCTAATCTAATCTAATCTAATCTAATCTAATCTAATTTAATCTAATCTAATCTAATCTAATTTAATCTAATCTAATCTAATCTAATCTAATCTAATCTAATCTAATCTAATCTCATACTAACGCAGCGAATTCAGACAATTCAGTTCACTTTGAATTCTTGAAGGCCAGGCTGCAACTGGCCAAAGACATAGCGCCTCATTTTGCTTTCTGAAAATAGATTAGTTGGCCAAAAATATTAGTTTAAATCATATAATACTAGAAAATAAAGTCGTGTGGTTTAATGGTTGCCTAAAACTACATTTGTGAGGTTAGGAACTTAAAACTGCACGACCCCGCACCTCCTAGCTTGGCTACTCAATTATACAAATTGAAGTATTTCCAGGTAAGGCCACATTGGAGGCGCTAGGTTGGGGCTTGTTGGGTGGCTATTAGAGCTATGTTGGGCGCTTTTTCCTAGTTGCCTTCCCCATTTCATACCCCAAAAACCGCCGTATAAAATGTAAGATAGAAATACACATAGTTGTCAAAATATTCGTACGTATATTGCCTCCATTTTGGTACTTATAGGTTCTTATGTGGTGTGAAATAGGTAGAGTCTTTTTCTAATTCCCGTCGTAATAAGTAAAGCCATTCTAATTTTCATCATTTGCTGAATGGATTTAATGAATACTCCAAAAGTTCATGTGCTGATTTAACTAAAACACACTTCCGATCCGTGAACTTTGAAATCACTGAAAAGCGACTATTAAAGCATATTATTGAAATTACTCAACTGACTTTATTTCTAAAATTCGTCGTACCGTTTTAAAATCCGTCCATCAAAATTTTTCTTCGTCCGAACGAAAAATCACAACAACGTTTACGAATTTACGACGTTTACGAACGAGTTTTGCATTGTGTGTCATAAAAATGCTGATATTTTTAATAATTTGTGTTGGATATGACGGGAATAGGCAATTACGACGATGTAGCAACATACCCTATAACTTTTTCGTGCAGATACGATTTCGTATTTCTCAGTTGCAATCGAGATATACAAACCAAATTGTTTGCTATGCCCAAGCCAAGGAGGGCCAATCTCCTATACTAATCGATAGGGTTTAACGATCTTAGTATCAAATGAAAGCTCTTGTTATCACTAAACTTTTTACTAAGTTTTAGAAAATATTGATATTAAATGTTATCGATTCATTATTTTGATTCACGATTTTTTCCTTAAGCATTGTTGTCATGTAAAAAATGTTACATTGTCGGCAAATAAAGGCTTAGAGATTTGATATGTTGCTGGTAAGTTACATATATCTAAACTGTTTTCGTTAAAAAGCATATTGTTTGTAATTTGATGAAGAACCAATTGCTCTAAAAATAAACATATATTTTGTTCCACAAAAAAACACGAAGCGCGGGCAGCTGAGGGTAAAAACCCAAAATAAAAATACACCTAATTGATAAGCTGTTATCGAATAAACCACTCTACACTAATTAGAAATAAGCTCAATAATAAACACCGCACCGGCAGGAGCTGTACGTATATTCGATACCACCGAGGAAGCAAGGAAGCCGTCAAGCATGGATCAGAGCCCTTCTTCAACACTAAAACCAGCTAATTGAAAATCTGCTAGCTAAAGTGTAAACAACAAAGTTGTTGGCGGAGATTGTCGCCGGTAAAAACCATCAACATGTGAGCGCGCTCCTCGATCATAAACCGCCCCCACCCAGTATTTTTTTATATATCTCCGCACCCATCAACGTGCACAGCCTTCTATTGTGTCATTTCCAATTACAATTATTGTACTTCCACAGTTTTGTACTTTGTACAATGCCGTCTGTTGTGAAGTGAAACCGAGCCTTCCGAAGCTGCGGTGGTGCAAAGTGGGAAATTGCGTACCGTCGTCGTGTCGTCGTCGTCGCCGCCCCGATGTTTTCTAAAAGGAAAATCAAGGATGTTTACACTGTCTGTCAGGTAATAATCATACAATCTGGGCTCCGAGCTGATTGCGTTGGAGTAGCGACGTGTTTAAAGAGAAGACATCGAACCGAACCATCCTACCAGCATGTATGGAGCGGACCGCAAGCAATGCTGCTAGATATGATTACTCCCCAACCGCTCGTTTTCCTACCCGTTTAGTTGTACAAACAGGGCCAATGTTTTGACGCTAAGCTGCAGCAGTCCCACTTCATCATACCGGAGGTTCGGAAAACATATCGTTAGAAAAGCGAACCTTACTTTCTAGAGTTTTATGTCTCCCTTTACCAGCATTTGGCAATTCAGTTCACTTTGAAGCGGGTGGATGGACAAAAACGGCGGAGGTGCGAATATGAGGAGAAGAGGATAATGGCGCCGACGTCTTTCAATTCGTTTCGTCTGATCCAGCGGGGTTCTGGGTGGTAGTGTGGCTGGGGGGGGGGGAAAAATCGAGCGGGGTAAGCGACAGGCAATCCTTTAAATCCGGAACAAACGAGGAAGATGTGACTCTTGTATGATGACGCTATGAAGATGTTTGCTGCTGCTCTTGCACTGGGGTTGAAGCAAACACTTCTCCACCTATCAGCAAGCAGCCGGTTATCACGTGTAGGTAGATACCGCGTACCTTCATAACCGCACACCTAGCCGGTAGTGTAGGTAGCACTAAATAGCTCCTAGATTGAAGGTACCTACCTACCGAGAAGATGGTCCTCGTTCGGAGATATCCCGTAAGTGCTGGGTGGCCCAGCACGTAGAGTTTTAAGAACGGACCAGTTTGCTGTTTACTTTGGGATATCATGCCGTAGTTTAGGATGCAATTAAAACATCACAATGCATTAGTCGGTCTAAACTTCAAAGACTATTCTGGCAGTAAGTGACTGCGAACGATTCTTTTGACTAATGTACTGAAAGCTTAAATAATTGCATGCTGGCCAGCGGAACCGACGCCGTTTGAGCAGTAATATAATGATCGATGGCGATGAGTTTGAGCTAGTCGACGAATTTGTCTACCTTGGCTCACTGGGAACGGCGGATAATGATACCAGCCGGCAGATTCGGAGCTGAATTACCAGCGAAAGTCGTGCTTACTATGGCCTTCACACGCAATTGCGGTCGAGCAGACTAAGTCTCCGAGCAAGGTGCATCGTCAACAAGACGCTTATTAGACCGGTTGTTCTCTACGGGTATGAAACATGGCCAATGCTCGAGGAGGACCTGCAAGTGCTAGGAACGATCGTCGGCGGAGCATGGAGCCAGAGGATGAACTATGAACTCGCACAGCTCTATGGGGAACCCAGTATCCAGAAGGTGGCTAAAGCTAAAAATATACGATTGGCAGGGCAGGTGGCAAAAATGCCGGACAACGACCCTGCAAAGATGATGTTCGCCTCAAACCCGTTAGAAACAAAACGACCAGGAGCGCAGCGAGCAAGATGCTTAGACCAGGTGAAGCGAGATCTGGCGGAGAGTACTCGGTGTCCGAGGAATTGGAGAGCGGTAGACCACAACCGAAGTAATTGGAGAAACCTTGTTTGATGGCAAGCCACCTTAATAAATAAGTAAGTGATCGATTTTCCAGGCATCCTAGCTGTATAATATATTATAATCATTCAGTAACCTGTGTTATTAATTGAGGCCGTGAACTGTTTCATGAAATTTTTGGCTTTTTAGTCAAAATTTGACAGTTTGATAGTTATTTCTCGGCAAGTGGTTATAATTAATTCAGGATGTGAAGCATTTTGTATTGTAACAGATTGGTAGTTGTTTTACTCAATGAGAGCAGATAAGGTGAGTATGAAGATATGTTTTTGTAATAGCAAATTTATTTATTCAATCTTCTTTAGAACTGGATGAATCTTTGATGTTCATTTGCTCCTATTTGATATATAATATTCATCCTATTTAAACCCGGATTGAATAAACAAATTCGATATAGACCAACCACGTGTTTTTTGTCTTGACCTAAAAATGAGGTCAGGCATATACAATTAATATTTTTGAAATGGTAGTTGTTTTACAAATGACGAAGGCGTGGTAGAGGAAAGTGATGAAACTTTTTAGAATGAAGATGAAAGAGTGGAAAGGTGAGAAGGGGGTATTAGTAGCTACGCTTAACCCCCCCCCCCCTTCTCACCTTTCCGCTCTATCATTTGCATTCTAAAAATTTTCATTACTTTCCTCTACCGCCCCTTTGTCAGTTGTAAAAGAACTACCGTTTCAAAAATATTAAATTCGATATAAGTGTCCATACATTGGTAAGAAAAGTCCAAGCCCTCCTCCTGACCTGTGTGTCCAAGAACTTTGTAGCATTTCGTTCATAACACTTTTTTCGTCAGTTTTTCATAGTAATATTTTAAATTTACGCATCTAGGGTAAATCACAACAGAAATAAAAAACCAATATTGACGTTTGAGGGGAAAATGCGCAATATCGCAATCCATTCAACTCGGTCTTGGGCCACTCGTCGACAATTTCCTAGCCGTCTCAGAAGTCGCAAATCGCTTTCGACCTGATTGAGCCATCGTGCACGTTGGGCCCCCCTGTTCCTGGTGCCGGTGGAGTTGTTGAAGAGGACTATTTTCGTCGCGCTGCCGTCCAGCATCCTTACGACGTGTCCGGCCCACCGTAGCCTGCTAATTTTCGCTAGATGTACGATGGGAGTCTCCCCAAGCAGTGCCTGTAGCTCGTGATTCATACGCCTCCGCCACTCTCCGCTTTCAGTTTGTACTCCGCCAAATATCGTCCGAAGCACTTTCCGCTCGAACACGGCAAAGCCGCGTATGTCCTCCGTGAGCAGCGCCACGTCACGGCTTCAAGTCCATAAAGAACTACCGGTCTAATTAGAGTTTTGTACATTGTTAGCTTCGTGCGGCGGCGTATGCTTCCAGATCGTAGCGTTTTACGAAGGGCAAAGTAGGCCCGATTTCCCGCTTGAATGCGCCGCTGGATCTCCTTACCAGTGTTGTTGTCCGCGGTCATCAGCGATCCCAAATACACGAATTCCTCTACCACTTCTAGTTCGTCGCCGTCAACGGTTACCGTCCGTGGGAGACACGCGTTTGTTTTCTTTGAACCTCTTCCTGTCATGTATTTGGTCTTCGACCTATTTATTTTTAGCCCAATTCTCCTAGACTCCGCTTTCAGTCTGGCGTAGATTGCCTCTGCCGACGCAAAGTTCCTGGCTATGATATCGAAGTCATCTGCCAAGCCTAGAAGTTGGCTACCCTTGGTAAAAATCGTGCCTCTCGATGCGATACCCCCTCAAGAGCGATATGTTGAACAGCATGCAGGATAAACCGTCACCTTGTCTCAAGCCTCGCCGCGTCTTGAAGAGACTCGAGAGTGTCCCAGAGACGTAAAACATCACTCGATCCAATGTAACTCTGATCAGTCGCGTCAGTTTGTCCGGAAAACCGAGTTCGTGCATTATCTGCCATAGCTTGTCTCGATCGACTGTATCGTATGCTGTTTTGAAATCAATAAAGATGTGATGCGTGGGCACGTTGTACTCCCGACATTTCTGCAAGATCTGTCGGATGACAGTAAAAATTTGGTCTGGAGTTGCGCGAGCCCTCATGAAACTCGCCTGATAATTCCCTTCGTTTACCAGTGTAATCGCAGAGAACTATTTCTGGAGGGCGCCACCGACAGATTTTACACACAAAAAATCGATTACACTCAAGTCGCTTTTTATGCGAAGGATACGTCCTGTGTAAATCAAAACCGCGTAAATTCCGAAAATAGCGTTAAAAACTACAAGGTATTCAGTCTTAAGGGTTGTATGAAAGGGTGACGTAGGACTATATCAGATCATTAGATCAAAGACTTCTGCCATATGTATGTTTATAAGAATTATTGTTTAAGCGAATGTTTAAAAGAGGAGCGAAATAGTCAGATTCAATTTTTCATTGAATGCAATGGTGGTTTTGAAAATACGTGGAGGGGGGGGGGGGGGGGGTCATAAGTACAATGCTTCAACCATTGAGGTATAGAGATTTGTTTTAAAAATCACTTGTGTGCGTCATAAAGGTTGAAATACTAATGAATGACAAGCCCACAGATAATTGTATTAAATATTATTATGCGTAGCATGACATGTTTCAATAATCTTACTTTAACTCGCTTGTGGCCTTTTAGAGGATCATTGGTTACAAATAGCATTAAAGCCAAAGCACGTTTATCGCAAATATGATGTGCCATTCGAATGTCCTTCTTTTTGACATGAATGGCAACAGGCACGTAAGTTAGCGGCGTCGATTCACTGTCTCTTGTTCCGAGAAGGTTTTACCAGTTTACTTTTACAGCTGTTACAAGCAGAAAATATGGCACATACGAAAAAATGTTTGTTTTAGTTGTATGAGAGTCCTTATCCTCGTATCACAGGGGTGAGGGGTCTCAAACCACACACTTAACAAAAAGCACCGAATTCGGTAAAATTTTACCGAATTCTAAACAGCTGAACGTTCGGTAAAAATTTCGATGGTGCCAATCGACGTTTACAGATCATTAGTAATGTTTGGTGCAATAAAAAATTTTACCGAACATTCAGCTGTTAAATTTAAATGTTAGCTGTTAAAGTTAAATTTTACCGAATCGTTTAAGTGTGCATCATAAAATAAATTCATGCTTCCAAAAACCCATACATGCCAAATTTGGTTTCATTTGCTTGATTAGTTCTCGAGTTATGAGGAAATTTGTATATTATTTGTATGGGAGCCCCCCCCCCCCCCCCCCGCACCTCTTAGAAGGGACAAAGGTCTCAATACACCATAGAAAAAATTCCTTCTTTCTGAAACCCCCACATGCCAAATTTGGTTCCAGTTGCATGATTAATTCTCGAGTTTTGAGGAAATTTTTGTTTCATTTGTATAGGAGCCCCCCCCCCCCGCCTCTTACACACACCTTAAAATTGCTCTCTAATCTCCTCTATGGAATTGCTGGTCATCTTATCTATCCAACAACATATAAATTGTTCAGTTTCGTTCCGTATCTAAGTAGTTATTACCATTTGTAATCTTTCATTCAAACGTTACACTTCTATTTTCGTTTTCACAAAGTGCTACCCAATCCCAGTATAGCAAACAAAGACGTAGTCCTACGTCAAAAACCGCGTAAATTCCGAAAACCGCGTAAAAAGCGACTTCAGTGTACTTCCTTCGAGCCTGTTAATCTGGGGTGACATTGCGATTCTCGTTTCGAGTGATTTTGGTTCGATTCGCCTATTCGTTTAACGTGGTCGAAACGAACCAAAATCACTCGAAACGAGAATCGCAATGTCACCCCTGTTCTCTGTGGTGGAATTTCGACAAAATGTTTTACTGTGGTGTTAAACACGCAGAAAGGTTCTTTGCCACCTAGTGCCAGCTGGTGGAATCTTAATTGCGATGGCTTGCATACAAGTTACAAGTCAATTCAGCATGATCATGCAAGTTGAAGGGTTGTATGCTACTCTAACTCAAGGCTCGAAAGAAATATCTACAGTTGCAATATGGTTCAAACACGCGTCTTTTATTTTTGGAATTTCAACAGCTGTTTTTATGCTCGAAACAAACGATATGTTCACGAAAATTTATTATTATGTTCTTTGCGTCTGTCAGAACACAATGATCAATTTTCGTGAGCATGTCTTTTGTTTTGAGCATAAAACTGCTTTTAAAATCCTAGAGGGTATGAAATGGGGTAGGCAAACGGGAAAGCGTCGAACATAGCTTTCGCCAGCCCAAGCTCCCACCTAGGGGGCATCCATAAAGTACGTCACGCATATAGGGGGGGGCGGGGGTTGACCTAATCATGACGATTTGTGACGTAGGGGAGAGGGGGGGTATGAAGTTATGTGACGTCACATGAAAAAAAAATCAAATGGAAAATTTATTCGGGAAATTACAATTTAGCCTTCATTTGAAGATACAACTATTGAAGGCTTCTATAAAATTAACGTACTGATAGATTTTAAAACAAATAGTTAAACTTTTTGAATGAACACTTTTTTGAACATATATGTGTGAACAGGACTCATTTATTCTATGTAGTATGAACTCTCCATTAAGGCTTTACAGAATATGCAGTACACCGCTGAAGAGCTGCTTGAGTACCGTCCTGCCTAAAAGATTTTTGCAACCGAAAATAGCAGTCGCACAAACTCCTGAAGGGTTACGGGATGCTACCAGAGACCCACGGCAATGTTTTCCCTTGATATTCGCGCTGAACTCAATCGATGAACAAAAACTCATACCGAAGTTCCACGGCTGCTTTTAAGGTTTTTCGGTATAATTTATACTGCCCCTCACTCAAAAGCTCTCTGAAGGATAGGGTTTAAGCCACTTGCGGATTAAATTTCGCATCTAAGGTAGTGTTGAATAATTACACGATTGAAGAAATACACAAAATGACAAAGTCCCTCAGAAAAGTTCTTCCAAGGCGTGTTGCTGCAAGACGTCAGCTGGAAGTCCTGATTCTTTCAACTAGATCAGACGAATTTGAGTGGATGAATGTAAAGGGCGTAGATATGCGCTAAACATTAATCGACGGCACATCAGCGACTTCTGAAGCATATTCGATTGCAGCAATTGAAGATCATCTTCAAAATCCGTGAATCGATGACTTATAAGCTCGAAAATTTTCCTTTTTTTTGCTGAAATTCATTTGATAGCTTTAAATAAAAAGGTTGGAATGAATATTTAATTTTTTTGTTGTGAAGGGAGGGGGGGATTGCCGTGACGTGACGTACTTTCTCAGGGGGGGGTCACGAATGTGTGACGAAATGTGACAAGGGGGGGAGGGGGGGAGGGGGGGTTGATTTTGGTCAAAATTTGCGTGACGTACTAAATGGATGTCGCCCTAGCGCCTCCACGCGACCATACCCGGTAATACTCTATTGAGTAGCTAAGCCAGAACGTGCGATGCTGCATGGTTCTCGGCTGTCTGATCTCAAAACTGAGATTTTGGGCAGACGGTTAAGCCGCATGGCCTTGTTATCGGGTAAGCCTACCCAAGTAACAACGGTAGCTGAAATGCAAGAGCAATGGCTGTTTACGGGTTGGTTTAAGGCGATCAAAGCTGCATAAAGTAAGCACTCAAATGGTGTGTAAATAAGCGATGTTTAAGCTACTTTAAGTTTTTCAAACCAGTTCTCTCCCAAAAGCTGATAAAAAAGCTTAATAGCGGATTTTTTTGCTAAACAATCTGCTTCTAAACAGCCATAAACATCAAACCGTTATACGGCTGCTTAGAGGTGTTAAAATGTAGAGTGGAAGCTTTCATTAGGCTCACACGGCTGCTGAGAGGTGTTAAAATGTAGAGTGGAAACTTTCATTAGGCTCACAGCTTTCAAACTAGTTTAAGGCTGCTTAAGGGTGTTAAAGTGGCTTTAAAAACTTCTACCCAGTTTTCTTTCGGCTCACAGCACACACACCATTAGATCATAGAATTTCGCAATTCGGCTGACAGCAAAAGTTTGTCAGTTATCGACATTATCGACTGCTTCACGCTAGGCGGGCTAAGCTTCAGGTGTAAAAATATTCTCACTGTCTGTTCTGCAGATGCAAATGGGGCGGATCATACGGTGAGTGCTTATGGATCAAAAGATGGCTGGTTCAATTCCCGGAAAAGACATGCATTTTTTAAATTAGCTTAGCTTACTTGTACGAATTGAAGTTATTCGAAACTAAAAATATCGCGTTCACGGCGAAATAAAAATGACGCGTTCCATTTTTATTAAGTTTAAAAATAGATTTTTTTTGGCTGCATAAAGGTTAATGAAGCGTTGATTAAGCGACTGGAAAAGCAGATTGCAAAACTATTTCTCGTTCTAAAAATAGAGTTGACAGCATTGCGCAAATTGGCTATTTAAAAGCGCAAAAAAGTTTCTATTAAGCTTCATTGCAGCTTCGAAAGCAGCTTTTAATTAGCCTGAAGCTTGATAAAATCACCAGATTTAGATGTTTAAGAGCTGAAAAAAGGTTTCCATTTCTAAACCTAAACCATAGTTCAGCCACAGGTTGAATAAAATCAGCTATAAAAGCGTTTGATCAGCCTGAAATTGTTACTTGGGGAGTGTTTGGAATGGTTTGGTAGGGAGAGTTAGGTGGATTCCACCTGGTGGAGTGGATTGAGCATTGAGTCGTGTATAGAATTAGGTATAATCGAGTTGTAGTAGTTTTTTTGGAAATGTGGTATGAACAGCAATGATACCGATTGTAGAAATTAATAAGAGGTCACTCTTACTCTACAAGTATAGAATAAATAAATACTAAATACTAAATAATGCACATGAAAAGAAGGAAAAATTAATTTTATTATTGGCTATAAGACGCACTGATGGAAACTCAGATGACGCGATTAGTAAGAAAATGTTATATTGACTCAATCAGCTATTTAGTAAGATCGTTTCAAATCGAATTTTTTCACATATTACTATATACGGGTCGACTCTTTTGGTAATAACATACCAAACGAGTTGAAAGTCCGAATGTAATAGTAAAATCCATATGCTTCTAGTATTACCTTCTGGCGGGGCTTGCTGACTAGAAAATGATTCCGGAATGCGCTGCAAGTACTCAGTCATTTTTCATGGGTCTTTGAATAGTCAGTAGAGCTAACACCATCTATAACCCGAAACTAAGATAATTGCATGGACTAACCATCACTGCAGTTATCTTTTCTTCATAATATCACTGCCGGACAGTGGGAGATAGATAGGATACACACACAGGATATACACAAAACTGCTTTTGAAATCCTAGAAAGCAACGCGTGTATGAGTTAGGTTTCATTTCAGTTAGTTCCAATTATTACACTTGCTTTCTAAAGATAATTTTACAATGAAACATTTTTCAAAAGCGGCATTTACCATGGTCTTAACCAACCCACAAAAAAGCGACATTTAGCTGTGACAGCATTCGTGCTGCCCTTAGTGGTACGACATAGAAGTAATGGTATCATTGAGGCAAATTAACGAGAAAAATCTTATTTATTTCTACTGTAACTTAGCTATAGTAGAATTAAATGAAATTTTTCTTCAACTTTCTCGTTGATTTATGAACTGTACTAAGACTTGTTCGAAAATATTAAGAAATTATTTCAACCAATCACGAAGCCAGAATTTCTAGTTAGGGCGCGCCTCAAAATCACTAGTTTTTGTAATTAAAGTTGATGCTTGCGAAATCTTTCGATCGACTAAGTAGTGCAAATATTATTAAATTCTATTGAGAATTGACTGAACTATAGCGTGTAAAACGTTATCACCGTGATGACGTCTTTTCCAACAAATTACGACCAGCGAAAATGTCGCTGTAAAACCGCGTTAATCCTTTAATTATCATGTTCATTGTTGAAATTGACTTGACTAATAGCCAGGCTTGGCACGCTTTTTGCGCTTCGATTTTGCTCTTTTGATTAATGCTCATCAACCAAGCAGTTTAAAAAGGGACGGGAACAGCTATGATTCGCGAATCTACTTAATTAGTGTCATTATCGAAGTTGATTCCACCGATAAAAGTACAACAAAACTTCATCCTTTGCATCCTTTATTTACAACCAACGTTCGTTACAGAGGCAAAGAATGAATGAATTTTATGCACTAGAAATCAAAACTTAGCACTCATCACGCTTATTCTTCATCATCTGGAGGAATACCCAACTCAGCATTTGTCCATTCCGATGGATCCGGATAATAAAATTCACCCTAAAAACAACAAAGAATACATCATATGCTAAACGCAATTACATCTGAAACAGAACCAACCGTAATATGCTCGTATTCGTGAAACAGATGCCACAGGACCCACCACCACATCATTCCACCGGCAAGTTGGGCCAAACCCCGGACGGCCATATTCGGCGTTGGGCCATTCTTCCGATAGGAAACACTGCAAATCGTCAATTACATAATTAAGTGCTTGGACTTACGTGAACAGTAGTGCGGTGCGGTGTTATCAACTTACTAATGAGCCTGGCGTACGGTTTGCTTTCCAACGGTGCTGCTTCGGGATGCCACAGAACGCTGCAGCAAACGGCCCAATAGAAGAGCACGAGAGGAAAGCATCGTTGCTTCGCTTTGGATGGTTTGTTTCACTGTGCTAGAGCTTAACTAGGAGCAAACTCCGTTTTCGTGACCGTCTATTTTTGTTTTTGATTTGCCAGCAGTCAGATGAATGTCAAGATTTGACAGCAGCGTTCTCGCACTGAGGGGTGTCACGATTGGCAAAGAAATTTCCGAAATTGCTCGCAGCACTAATACATCTAGCGGCGGGTAGGCGAAACTCTCAGTGTATTTAATAATTACATTTATATCTGCACGGTATTATAGATCGGCGAATGTGGAATTATAGCCGGAGTCCGGAGACGAATGAAGTCTATTTAAAGTCCTACCGGTAAAAACCTACCGACCGGATGTGGTATTAGCGAATTCAAAACATTTTTGCAAAAGTGCACCGAAACGAACATATGAATATAATTAAACAATTTAAGTTAATTGAACGGTAACTGTAATTTATAACCTATAACCAATAACCTAAGCACAGAACAGAAGCGGAAGTAGAAATCCAAAGACGTACATGCTACTTTCTACAGATACTGGCGAACCTGGCGGTAGCGAGTCACTTTTTTCCACAAAAACACACGCTATGCGATTGGCAGCGAGCGTTCTGCTGATATTGCTGTTATTCGCTTCTATGCGAAAACCTTCCCAAAGAAAAATAAAAACAAAATAAGACTCTGTTACCAGTTTCGCCGAATCGTTCGGACTTCCACTTCTGTTCTGTGGCCTAAGGTTAAAGGTTTATAGACAGCTTAATGATATAAGTTGTTTTGGAATTGGAATAAAAGAGCTGTAACGTGAGCTGTAAAAATATTTGTGTTTTTTTTTCATATCAAATCTATACCTATAAAAAAGGATTTCTGTCTATCTGTCTGTCTGTCTGTCCGTATGTTCCTTATAGAATCGAAAACTACTGAACCAATCGGCATATGAACATATGAACGGCATATGGGTGTTTTGGAGGCAACCATTTTTTCTATGATGAATTAGGACCCCTTACCTTTTTAAGAGGGGGGCTCTCATACAAACGAAATACAAATTTCCTCATAACTCTAGAACTCATCAAGCAAATGGAACCAAATTTAGCATGTGTGTGTTTTTGTAGGCAAGAATATTTTCTATGGTGAATTAGGACCCATCCCCACTTTAAGAGGGGGGGGGGGCTCCTGTACAAATGAAATGCAAATTTTCTCATAACTCGAGAACTAATCAATCAAATGGAACCATATTTGGCATGTGGGAGTTTTAGATGGCAGAAATTTTTTCTATGGTGAATTACGACCCCTTCCCCTTTTAAGAGGGGTACTCCCATACAAATGAAATTCAAATTTCCTTATAACTTGAGAACTAATCAAGCAAATTGAACCAAATTTGGCATGTGGGAGATTTTGGAGTCTTCAATTTATTTTACGATAGTTAGAGACCTCTCACCCCTGTGGTAGGGGGATATGGACTCTCATACAAATAAAACAGAAATTGCTGCGAAACTCAAAAACTAATCGAACTCGAGAAATTCGAGACTCTTCCATAAAACATTAGTCAATACAAGACCACAAAAACTATCTATAATAACAATAGATCAAGATGGGCTGGTAAACGGCTGAATAATGCGTACCGTCGGTGCCTTGTGCACGTGTAGGCATAAAATAGACCCTACAGTGGTCCATAGCCTCTTATTCAGCAACTCCTATTCCTACCGCCTCGTGGTACCAGCCGGGATACGAGCAACTTTGGTGGAGATCGGGTAACCAACCCCGGTGGAAGCCAAGGTCG
Source organism: Sabethes cyaneus (assembly GCF_943734655.1). Taxonomy (NCBI): domain Eukaryota; kingdom Metazoa; phylum Arthropoda; class Insecta; order Diptera; family Culicidae; genus Sabethes; species Sabethes cyaneus. The sequence continues at coordinate 27,000,757 of NC_071355.1, read as the reverse complement.
TATGCTGACAGGAAAGGAGGCCTCTTTCGAGCTTCGTTGGCCCTCCGGCGAAACAGGGGGTAGGTGTAGCAGGCTTTGCGAGCCGTCACCACCAAAAACACTAAAGCACGGAACGAAGAACAAATATATTCTTACTGGAACAATCGGAATAGACCCACGCGACGAAAAAGGACTATGGATTGGAAACTCGGGACGTGGAACTGCCGATCTCTCAACTTCCAAGGGAGCACTCGAGTGCTCTCCGACGTATTGAAGAGCCGCAAGTTCGACGTCGTAGCGCTGCAGGAGGTGTGCTGGAAGAGCTCAACGGTACGTACGTTCAGAGATGGACATACTATCTACCAGAGCTGCGGCAACACGCACGAGCTGGGTACAGCTTTCATAGTGATGGGCGAGATGCGGAAACGGGTGATTGGGTGGTGGCCAATCAATCCTCGAATGTGTAGGTTGAGAATCAAGGGCCGATTCTTCAACATAAGCATTATCAACGTGCACATCCCTCACCTCAGAAGTACCGATGACGACAAGGATGAATTCTACGCGCAGTTGGAGAGTGAATACGACCGCTGCCCAAAACATGATGTCAAGATCGTCATCGGGGATTTCAATGCTCAGGTCGGCCAGGAGGAGGAACACAAACCGGTGATTGGAAGGTTCAGTGCACACCAGCGAACCAATGAAATGGGCCTAAGACTTATCGACTTTACCGCCTCCAAGAATATGGCCGTACGTAGTACCTTTTTCCAGCACAGAATCCACCATAAGTACACCTGGAGGTCACCAAATCGGACAGAATCACAGTTCGACCACGTTTTGATCGACAGTCGGCACTTCTCAGACATTATCGACGTCAGATCCTATCGAAGCGCTAACGTTGACTCGGACCACTACCTAGTTATGGTTAAGATGCGCCCTAGACTCTCCGTTGTGAACAACATTCGGTACCGACGCCAGCCTCGGTTAGATCTCGCGCGGCTGAAGCAGCCAGACGTCGCCGCAAACTACGCGCATTCACTCGAAGCTGCGCTGCCGGAAGAGGACGAGCTGGACGAAGCCCCTCTCGAGGACTGTTGGAACACTATCAAAACAGCCATCAGCAGTGTAGCGGAGAGCTCCATCGGGCATGTGGCCCGGAATCAGCGGAACGATTGGTTTGACGATGAATGTAGGAGGGTGATGGATGAGGAGAACGCTGCGCGGGCGGCCAAGATGCGCAGTGCCACACGTCAGAACGTGGAAAGACACAAACAGAAGAAGATGCAGCGAAACCAAATCTTTCGGGAGAAAAAGCGCACCCTGGAAGAGCAGGAATATGCAGAGTTGGAGCGGCTGCATCGTTGTCAGGAAACGCGAAAGTTTTACCAGAAACTGAACGGATCCCGCAAAGGCTTTGTGCCGCGAGCCGAAATGTGTCGGGATAAGACTGGCAGTATTCTGACGGACGATCGTGAGGTGACGGATAGGTGGAAGCAGCACTTCGACGAACACCTGAATGGCGCCCAGGCGGAAAACCATGGCGGCGGGGAAAGCGATTTCGACGGTGCAGCAAACGGGGAAGAGGTGCCAGCCCCAACGATAGGCGAAGTTAAGGAGGCCATCATGCAGCTAAAGAACAACAAGTCAGCTGGAAAAGATGGCATCGGAGCGGAGCTTATTAAAATGGGACCAGAAAAGCTGGCCGTTTGTCTGCACCGACTAATTGTTAGAATTTGGGATACGGAACAGCTACCGGAAGAGTGGAAAGATGGGGTTATCTGCCCGATCTACAAAAAGGGCGACAAGTTGGACTGTGAAAACTATCGAGCGATCACCGTTCTCAATGCCGCTTATATAGTGCTGTCCCAAATCATTTTCCGCCGTCTATCACCAATTGCGAATAGATTTGTGGGAACTTATCAAGCCGGCTTCGTCGAAGATCGGTCTACAACGGATCAAATATTTACACTGCGGCAAATCCTCCAAAAGGGCCGTGAATACAGAGTTCCCACGCATCATTTATTCGTTGACTTCAAAGCCGCATATGATACCATCGACCGGAAAGAGCTATGGAAAATCATGGACGAGAACAGCTTCCCCAGGAAGCTCATCAAACTGATTAAATCTACGTTGGACACAGTGCTGTGTTCGGATTTCGGGTGGATTGTCAAGTTCATTCGAATCACACAGAGGGCTTCGTCAAGGTGATGGTCTTTCATGCCTGCTGTTCAACATAGCGCTACAAGGTGTTATGAACCGAGCGGATATCAACACGCGGGGCACGATATTCAACAAATCTAGTCAATTCGTCTGCTTTGCCGATGACATGGATATTATCGGCAGAACATCTGTGGCGGTGGCTGAACAGTACACCAGACTAAAGCGCGAAGCAGAAAAGATTGGGTTAAAGGTAAATACGTCTAAAACAAAGTACATGCTGGCCAGCGGAACCGAGGCCGAACGACACCGCTTGGGCAGTAGTATATTGATCGACGGCGATGAGTTTGAGGTAGTCGATGAATTTGTCTACCTTGGCTCACTGGTAACGGCGGACAATGATACCAGCCGTGAGATTCGGAGGCGTATTATCAGCGGAAGTCGTGCTTACTATGGGCTCCACAAGCAATTGCGGTCGAGCAGACTAAGTCCCCGTACAAAGTGCACCCTGTACAAGACGCCTATTAGACCGGTTGTTCTCTACGGGCATGAAACATGGACAATGCTCGAGGAGGACCTGCGGGTGCTCGGAGTTTTCGAACGACAAGTGCTAAGAACGATCTTCGGCGGCGTACAGGAGAACGGAGTATGGAGGCGGAGGATGAACCATGAACTCGCACAGCTCTATGGCGAACCCAGTATTCAGAAGGTAGCTACCTGGTAGGTAGCTGGACGGATGTGATGGGCAGGGCATGTTGCAAGAATGCCGGACAACTACCCTGCAAAGATGGTGTTCGCCTCTAATCCGGTAGGAACAAGACGACCAGGAGCGCAGCGAGCAAGATGGTTAGACCAGGTGGAGCGAGATCTGGCGGAGAGTACTCGGTGTCCGAGGAATTGGAGAGCGGTAGCCCTTAACCGAGTTACATGGAGAAATTTTGTTCAACAGGCTTTGTCTTAGGACGGCAAGCCACCTAAGTAAGTAAGTAAGTAATAACAATAGATCATTCCGAACGAGACGGTCGCGAGTATTGCCGGTGACCCGTCCTCGGAAGCGCCGCCCACTGAGGGCTTGCAAAACTCGAGATTGTGACAAAGATCATCCGAGATTCATGATTTATGTATAACACAGGTTAATTTGTGGCAATACGAAGTTTGTCGGGTCAGCTAGTAGTTTATAAATTGCTGAATTATTCATGGCAGTAGTCTAGACAACATGGAAACAGATTCATTTTTCTACATTTAACAATAAAGGTTTCTTTATTGGATCATTTTTAAAGAATAAAAATTTATAACATTCTTGTCTGCTGAAAACAATATAATAAAGCTACTGAAACTGACGAATTTAGAGAATAGATTCGTTTCTTTTATATTATTTACAATGATAAGGCCAATAGATTTGCGAATATCATTTGCAACAGTCGTTGAAGATGCAATTAATTAGCATAACAAGGTAGATTACAGCTTAGTCACATTAAGACCGAAGCCGAGCACTAACGAGAGAAAAGCAGCATGGCAAAATGTCAAATTAGAATACACTTTGGTTAAATCCAAATATTAGAGCATTCTTTTGATGATTTGCTGCTCAGACTTTAATAAAATAAACGTTCTTGTAATAAAATTATAATATGCAGAAACCATAATAAATATTTATTTTAATTAACTTATCTATTATATCTGTATGGATTATACATAATTTAACATTGCTATAAAAATGCAAATCTTAACTTTAAGCATGTTTCAAGCATCCGCAGCAGTGAGACTACTGCTTACTAATTATGCACGCACAGATTCCAGCCCGAGTGAAACCTGGTCTTCGGCGGACAGTCGCCGTAGATTGGTCGCTTGATAACGCACTTGTTAGCCTGCCGGGTGAATTCCTTCGGACAATGAAGACTCCGCACCGTGCCGATGATGGCCAGCAGCAAAGCCAGCAGCCACAAGAACTTCATCTGTCGAAAACAATCAACCAATCGAGGGCAATATGTATGAACAGGTTTCGTTTTACTTTCAATCCGATCCGATCCAATCACGCGGAGGTCGGAGGTCAACCTCCGAGCAATCAACACTTACGGTTTTGTCAGATTAGCGTTTCTTCTTCCGCTGTGTTGTTATTCGGCACACAATTACTGCGTAACTGAGCTTGTTTTTGGTACTGACAACATCTTATATAGAACAATAAGTCAGTTTGGGTACGAAAGCGCGGAAGCGCAGCATCTTGGAACGTGGAATTGAAATTCGTTTCAAGGGCAAGCAGATTGTAATTTTTAAAAAATTGTCAATAAATATAATAGCTAGAATTTTATCTAAAATTCTACTTTGAAATCTATTCTTCGATTACAATGTATGTTGGACAAACTAATTTTTTTTTTTCAAAGTTATGTACTCAATATAGAAGGACATATTTGAATACACATAATTTGTTTTTCTTTTTGTATCAATAGCAAACATCGTATGACTCAGTGGCTCTAATTTTGTGATTCGAGTGATGTGACTCATGCTAACCGAAGCAAATTAGTTTAATAAACGAATTCGAATTGAATAGAAAATATACAAACATTTGAACGACTCTTTTTCCATTGATTATGAAACTTGGTCAACCAGAAGGTTTACTTTCTTTATTCCTTAATTAAAAGTTTCGCCCACAGTCGAACATTCCGTCTATTTATTAGACGAAATCTATGATATTTCAGTTCATGAAAATAATTTCATCATCGTACCTAAAGTTAAAGTACTGTCTTTACACCAGTGGTGCTTTTTTGTCAACAATTTTACGATATTCCGGAGCCTCAACCGCGAAAGAAATTGATGGAAGCATTCTTCCATAGAGTAGATCCAAAGACCGGGTTCCTCCATGAAAAAGGGAACAAACTGTTGCTCCTTAATGCGAGGTCGTGTTTCCCTCCGGGCACCAGTTGACGAATTCAATCAAATTTTTGCATAAGTTTTTTTTTCTCCATCATCGTGGCTCGAAGAGACGAACGCGTATTGTATTGTAAAGGCAGCGCCCGGATGAATCGTCGATACTGATTTGAGCCCATCGTTTTTTTTTATTGCCAAAAAACCGGCTGTTCGCAGAAGATAACTTGTCTCACACGTGAGTTGCTGCCATCGTTCGCCATTACCATTACCCTTCAGGGTGGAATGAAGAAAAAATACGAAAATGAAACTTTGAAAGGCTGTCTCCTCGATGATGCAGAAGTTACGAGCACTAACAGCGAATCGCTCGATAATCAGTTTAATAAACCTTTAAGTGCAGAAGGACGAGAGGATACGCTACGTTTGAATAAAATAAATCAAATGTTGGGATCATCATGGAAAGATCCTGTTTTTTTCTCTCGCATATTGGAATTGAAATTGCTCATAGCTCATTAAAATCGAATAATATTTTCCACTCATTTGGTCTTGTAGCCAGTCAAGCATTTGATCAAGCTGTTCACAGGGAATCGCGCAGCGTTGCGGGTGCTACAATGGAGCGAAGTACAATTCGGGTCAAAAAAGGACACGTTAATGTACAACTGGAAAAATGTGTCAACTATATAATACACACACGGCTAACCATAATGATCAATCGAACCATCTGCGCATGGAAAAACACCCATTTTCCGCGGAATCCGCTCTACCCCGTCCTTCCCCTGCTCCACTGCCAGGAAAACGTGAAGCTTGGCGAAAAATTTGATATCTTTCATCGCATTTCATTAAAATTGAAGTGAATCACTGGCACGAATGGAAAATCAACTCCGAAGTAGAAAAAACATCCTCACCTCTTTGGGCGCTCGGCTCATTGTGCTGTACTCTGTGTACAGCAAGTATTCGATTCTTCACTATCGCGGCTCTCTCACAGTAGTGGAGTGATGAATTTTTAATGGGACTTGGATGGAAGCGATGCAATTTCGACAGGGGCTGCAGCGCAGTAACACGAACGACGGGACGAGGAAACCGTTTTCCGCTCGAAAAATTAAGCTGCCGGTGTAGTGTCAGTAGCGAAACAGTAAGGGTGGAGTTTTTAGCACTGTGCACGAAAAAAAAAACAACGGCTCAACGTCGGAAATGAGGATCGATTGATGTTCGACTGAATGGGCATGATGATGATGCACTGCTGCTGCTGCTGCTGCTGCTGCTGCTGCTGCATCGAACACATTCGATGGATGTAAATGAACAATAGCTCAAAAAATTGAAACGCACGAACAATCGAATCTGGTATATTGTTATGATCCGATTCAGCTCTTTCTGGATGTTCAATAGTTAATGAGCTTTATGATCTGCTATAATGTGACGATTTAAATATTATGGCCTGACCACCCAGATTTCTGATTTCATACTACTGGAGCAAAGCAACTAGTCGAAAGATACTGAAAACGTTACTAAAGTTCAGTTCATTATCACAAAACAACAAATGATTTAATAATTTTCATGAGATGCCGTTGAAATTGGCTAATTGTCTAATTTTGTTTTTTCTTAATTTGGAAAAATACTTCAAATTACTAGTAGTGTCAATATTACTAAAGTTGTTAAAGTATTCTTTTGAATTTTAAAATGATATTGGTAAAATCACTGAGAAGAAACTTTTGAAAATCTAGACGGCGGAGTGATTGAAAAATGAAATTTTTTAAGTTTGTTTGGTTCCAGATCATTATTATATTCATTTTTGTTACTTTAAGTGTAGTCACTTGTAATTTTTCTAAGGTTACATTTTATTATTTTCGAAAATGACATATTAGTACGCGTACGACGTACGAGAGTCTGAGCTCTCTACCCACCTACACTGTTCTCAGTTTCAACAATAAACTGCAAACTCCCAAGGTCGCGTTATGTTTACTCTACTTGACACTGCATGCATAAAGATTGAACATCAAAGCACAACATGAACATTGAATGATTAATCCATTCTTCTAACCCCTTTTCACTACGAAAAAATTATAGAAAGCGTAGGGTGAACAATTCAAACGTCGAGTGAATTTTCAACGCACACACGATCAAAGGAACATTACCCACTTCAGGAAAATCCCACTTTCACATAAGAAAATGCAGTAACTTGTAATTTAGAAGATGTTTTCACAATCAAGAGTTTTACTGCCTATGTTTCCGGTTGTAGTAATATTAGCTTTTCGTGAACACGAGTTTTAATATATTGTCAATTTCAAAGACATTTGTACCATCCAAAGTGCGATATAGCTCATAAAAGTGCTGTTTTGCATTAAATCGTTTCGGTATCTTCGGCGCACTTTTTCGTTATTTTCCAAGCAACAAGGGCGCCGAAGATACCGAAACGATTTAATGCACGATATCGCACTTTGGATGGTACAATTTTCCTTGCAATTCACAATATTAGCTTTGCGGAATAGTAAATTTGACGTATTTTGGAGATTTTCAATTTGATTTTCTTCATGTTCTTATTTTACTGACGTATAGCTTTACTGATTGGTCGTCGAAAGTTTCCCTCAGCTGTTATTGTTCCCAGTGTACATAAGTACATGCAGGATGATTTCTGCTTGAAGCAATCGAGGTTGTGTTAAACAATGTTGCAAATCGATGCTCACTCTCATGTTAACGAATGTGAAAAACATAGTATTTAACGCTTACGCCGGCCGACGCAGCGTACGACAAACTACCTATGCACTCGTGCGCACACAGCCTCCTAGTGTCTTTCCGCACAGCCCGCTCACCAAACCAACAGCTCGTGAGCAGCCAACAGCACGAGAGGACTAGCGGCACTCTAGCATGTATGGATAGGGATACAGATTTTACATTATTTTGACGTAGGACTACGTCTTTGTTTACTATACTGGGACTAGGTAGCACTTTGTAAAAACGAGAAATAGAAGTGTAACGTTTGAATGAAATATTTCAAACGCTAATAGCTACTATACTACTGAACGAAACATAACAGTTAATATGTCGTTGGATAGATAAAATGCCCAGCAATTTTATAGTAACAGACCAATAATAACTTTTCATACGCTAAATAGTGAAAATGTGTATAAAGATTCAAGGTCGAATTTTTCCATACATTTCCCTTGTTATCGCCTAGCTTCACAGGCACGGACGACAATTAGATACACCAAAGGATTTGGATCCAAATGATAACCTTTGAGACCACTTTGTAAGCCACACCCCTTTTTCAATCCAATTGGCAACATCGATGTCTATTGACGGCAACACCGACCCCGAAGACAAGCGGAATCAGCGGCCAATGGCCAACGTGAATCCCACACGATGCACTTTACGTTACATTTTGCATTATCCCCATCGCAGACATGCGAAATTGTTCGATAGCTTGCTCAATTAGTGTCGGACAATCATTTAAGCAGCAGCAGCCGATATGGTTTCCTCCACCACCTACACTAGCTTACAAGTAGCAGCGGCAGTGCCAGTGACTATAAAATAGCACAATAGGTTCGCCATCTGCTCATTTATCGCACGATCGCACTGACGGACGGTCAGTATTTTGATAAAACTAATCCATTTCTACTTTACAGTGATTTGGTATTTCCTATCACTCCTGTATTAACGGGCAACCATCATCCTAGAGTCTAAAGGACCGAATAGCGACGTCCATCTATATATTGGCAACAGTAATTATAGTACTGATTTTTAAGAAGTGCTATCAGCTCAAACATAGTTCTTTTCAGGGCCACCAAACAATTTCAAACGGTTTTTTTCAAAACCACCATTGATTCAATGAAGAATTAAATCAGAATATTTCGCGCTTCTTTTACAAATAAACACTCAAACAATGATACTCACAGATACTCAAATATGCATATGCCATAAATGCAGTTTGCATTAGTATTTGATCTAATGATCAGACATAAAGTTATACTTCATCGATTAAAACATGTTATCAATGTAATGAGTATTATATGACACAGTCCTACGTCACCCTTTCGTACAACCCTTAGGGCTGTATACCTTGTAGTTTTTTCATTTCTTCTTCATCTTACCTTTTACGGCCTCACTTTTACACGCGGGTAACAGTGCCAGCCCTTGCGAGCGGTCGATATCGACTTCAATTTCAAACTACGAAGAAGTATACGCGAAATTGCTGGGAGCCTGTTGGTTTGAAGGGTGTGTTTTCATCCAATTTTTAAGGTAAAATACGCCTAAACGATGTGGATATTCAAGTATAACGGACTGCAGAGACAGTAAACTCGACAGTAAATTAAATAAAAAATGCCAAATTAAAATCGATTCGTAAAACTTCGAGTAACCACTCAGTAGAGATAGCGTTAGTAGTAGCCTTGAACGAGAAAATTCGATGCTCAGAGAAATGACAGAGATTCTTTAATATTGTGAAATGTTATCAATCAGTGAGATAAGATCACGAGGTTTACAATATTTGAACATAGATGACCTGGGTACTAACGGGTGACCACTAAAATTTTGGAATTTTTTCGAAGCCCCTAATACTCAACAACAAAAGAGCTCATGGAGAAATGAGAGTGTGTATGTGTTAGCTCTTTCTCTCCTCTTTCTGTCAGTATTTTTTGTTTTGTTTATGCTTGCCAAGTTTTGCTAAAAATGGCGTCAAACAAGAAACATTCCGCGAGCGCGTTGTACACTTCTACGAACTGTAACAGAAATCTCGGGAAAAAGTATACGGTACAACCTTTAACAAGCGAATATGTTGCGGATTCGACTGTTTACCATATCCTAAGATGCCTAACAACTATTCGCAAGCAAGGTAGTGGAAGACCAGACAAAATTATGGACGCAGAAGGACATCGTTCTCTTTCTCGTTTCTTCAACAACAAGCCTGGTTTGGCTATCAGTTAGGATGCACCAGACGAATGTTTGAAGAAAATTTTGATCCCGTTTCTATAAAACTACAAGGTATACAGCCCTAAGGGTTGTACGAAAGGGTGACGTAGGACTGTGTCATATAATACTCATTACATTGATAACATGTTTTAATCGATGAAGTATAACTTTATGTCTTAGATCAAAGACTAATGCAAACTGCATTTATGGCATATGCATATTTGAGTATCTGTGAGTATGATTGTTTGAGTGTTTATTTGTAAAAGAAGAGCGAAATATTCTGATTTAATTCTTCATTGAATCAATGGTGGTTTTGAAAAAAACCGTTTGAAATTGTTTGGTGGCCCTGAAAAGAACTATGTTTGAGCTGATAGCACTTCTTAAAAATCAGTACTTTAATTACTGTTGCCAATATATAGATGGATGTCGCTATTCGGTCGTTTAGACTCTAGGATGATGGTTGCCCGCTAATACAGGAGTGATAGGAAATACCATATCACTGTAAAGTAGAAATGGATTAGTTTTATCAAAATACTGACCGTCCGTCAGTGCGATCGTGTGATAAATAAGCAGACGGCGAACCTAGTGTGCTATTTTATAGTCACTGGCACTGCCGTTGCTACTTGTAAGCTAGTGTAGGTGTGGGAGAAATCAGATCGCCCTACTAGCACAGTTGTTATAAACTAGTTGCGGTAACCGATTAATGACTGATTTCAGTCTTAAATAGGTTTCAGTAACCAGAAATGATAAAAGTGTGCTACTTGGGTCGGCTGCTGCTGCTGCTCAAATAATTATCCGAATGGAACGTTAATCATTTAGAAAGTGTAGAAAAATCTTTCCATTCTTCAATTACTATAGCTCTTATAAGAACTGTTTAAGACCACAACGGCCTGCTGCTGAGTTTACTGCCAGTCAGTCGTTCCGTTTCCGTTTGCCATCAGTGTTGGTTTACGATAATTGCGATCGAAGTTGCCGCCAAAATGCCATCGGCTTTGCCTCCAATTGCCATTAATGTTACCACTAACAACCGGTGTTGCCGCGAAATGTCCTTGGTCTTGCCACCAATTGCCATCCAAAGCCCTTGGTTTGCCTCCAATTGCCGGTGTTTCCGCCGAAATTTAATCGTTTTTGCCTCCATTTGCCATCGGCGTTACCGCCAATTACTGGTGTTGCCCCACCTTTAGCCGCGAAGGTAAATACTGACCGTCCGTCAGTGCAATCGTGCGATAAATGAGCAGACGGCGTACCAAGTGTGCTATTTTATAGTCACTGGCACTGCCGCTGCTACTTGTAAGCTAGTGTAGGTGTAGAAATCCCAAGTTTGATTTAACGGTAAAAAAGTATGAAGCATTTATATGCATAATAATGAAGGTATGTAAAAACGGTATACCCCCAACGCCCAGCGTTGCGTTTTCGCAACGTAACGTTGCGGAACACAGGGTCAAAATTAAAAGTACATGTCAGCGGATTTTTCTTAGTTGACCTAAAAGAGAATTCTCCTGAACGTTTTAACTTTCTATCTTCTTCTTCTTCTTCTTCTTCAGCAGCATAGAGCCTGTAGCTCGTGATTCATACGCCTCCGCCACTCTCCGCTTTTAGTTTGTACTCCGCCAAATATCGTCCGCAGCACTTTCCGCTCAAACACGGCAAGGGCGCGTATGTCCTCCGTAAGCAGCGTCACGGCTTCAAGTCCATAAAGAACTACCGGTCTAATAATGGTGTTGTACATTGTTAGCTTCGTGCGGCGGCGTATGCTTCCTGATCGTAGCGTTTTACGAAGGGCAAAGTAGGCCCGATTTCCCGCTTGGATGCGCCGCTGCATCTCCTTACTAGTGTTGTTGTCCGCGGTCACCAGCGATCCCAAATACACGAACTCCTCTACCACTTCTAGTTCGTCGCCGTCAACGGTTACCGTCCGTGGGAGGCGCGCAACTGTTTCCTTTGAGCCTCTTCCTTTCATGTATTTGGTCTTCGACGCATTTATTTTTAGCCCAATTCTCCTAGACTCCGCTTTTAGTCTGGCGTAGATTGCCTCCGCCGTCGCAAAGTTCCTGGCGATGATATCGAAGTCATCTGCAAAGCCTAGAAGTTGGCCTCTCGTTTCGATGCCCGCTCGTCGGATCACCCCCTCAAGAGCGATGTTGAACAGCATACAGGATAGACCGTCACCTTGTCTCAACCCTCGTCGCGTCTCGAAGGGACTCGAGAGTGTCCCAGAGATGCGTACGAAACACATCACTCGATCCAATGTAGCTCTGATCAGTCGCGTCAGTTTGTCCGGAAAACCGTATTCGTGCATCATCTGCCATAGCTTGTCTCGATCGACTGTATCGTATATGCTGCTTTGAAATCAATAAAGATGTGATGCGTGGGCACGTTGTGCTCCCGACATTTCTGCAAGATCTGTCGGATAGTAAACATTTGGTCCGTAGTTGCGCGAGCCCCCATGAAACCCGCCTGATAATTCCCTACGAAACCTTGTGCTATCGGTGACAGCCGGCGTAACAGGATCTGGGAGAGTACCTTGTAGGCGGCGTTTACCAACGTAATACCACGATAGTTGCAGCAGTGTAGCCGATCACCCTTTTTGTAGATGGGACAAACCACTCCTTCCATCCATTCCTCCGGTAGCTTTTCCTCCTCCCAAATCCTCGAAATAACCCAGTGTAGAGCCTTTGCTAGCGTTTCCCCGCCATGTTTATAAAGCTCTGCCGGTAGGCGGTCCTTCCCAGCGGCTTTATTGGTCTTCAGCAACCTGATTTCTCGTTTGACTTCTTGGAGATCAGGTGCTAGGACATCACTATCTTCCATGGGCGCTCCTAGGTTAATTTCCGTTCCGCCTCCTTCTGCGACTTCGCCATTGAGGTGTTCATCGAAGAACTGCTTCCACCTGTCGACCACCTCGCGCTCGTTTGTAATTAGATTCCCTCCCTCGTCCCTACACATGTCAGGTTTCGGTGTGTAGCCCTTCCGAGTTTGGTTCACCTTCTCATAAAACTTGCGCGTGTCATTAGCTCGGAATAGTTGTTCTAATTCTTCACGATCTCTGTCCTCCTTTTGGCGCTTTTTTCTCCTCAGGATCGTGGTCAACTGGTTCCTAGCTCGTCGGTACTTGGCCAGGTTCTCTCTAGTGGCAATACTTAGATAATTTTTCCAAGCATTTTTTTCTCCTCCACCGCTTGTTGGCATTCCCCATCAAACCAATCATTTTGTGTACTCCGAGGCTCAATACCTAGTGCCGCGGTAGCGGCCTCTCCGATGGCCGAGCGTATTCTGCCCCAACCGTCTTCGAGGTTTGAAGCACCTAATACCTCGGAAGAAGGCAGTGCCTCATTCAGTACTCGCGCGTAGTTCTCGGCAGCTTGTGGGTTATCAAGCTGCCTGATGTTTAGCCGAGGAGGGCGGCTTTGACGTGTCCGGTATACGGTGGACAGCTTTGAGCGCACATGTACTGCTACTAGGTAATGGTCAGAATCAATATCCGCACCCCGACGGGAGCGTACGTTCGTGATGTTAGAGAAGAACCGGCCCTCTATGAGAACGTGGTCAATTTGGTTCATTGTACGTTGGTCAGGTGATCTCCAGGTAGCTTTGTGGATATCCTTGCGCGGGAAAAAGGTACTTCGGATCACCAGGCCTCGGGAAGCTGCGAAGTTTATACATCGTTGGCCGTTATCGTTTGTGTCGGTGTGCAGGCTATGGGGTCCTACCACCGGTCTATACATTTCTTCCCTACCGACCTGGGCGTTCATATCCCCGATGACGATCTTGATGTCCCGTGACGAGCAGCTGTCGTACGTTGCCTCCAGCCTCGCGTAGAACGCTTCTTTCTCATCGTCGGGTCTACCTTCGTGCGGGCAGTGCACGTTAATTATGCTATAATTGAAGAAACGGCCCTTTATCCTCAATACACACATTCTCTCGTTGATCGCCTTCCAATCTATCACGCGATCCTGCCTTCCGCCCAGCACTACAAAGCCCGTTCCCAGTTCGTTGGTAGCGCCACCGCTCTGGTAAAACTGGGCCTTTCCGCCACGGATCTTCCATACCTTCTCTCCTTTACGACAGATTTCCTGCAGAGCTACGATGTCGAGTTTGCGGGGTTCCAGCTGTTCGATCAGCACCCGCTCGCAACCTGCGAAATTTAGCGATCTGCAGTTCCAAGTCCCGAGTCTCCATTCGTCGTCCTTATTTCGTCGCCTAGGTCGATGCCGAATATTCCGCTCCGAATATGCTTGAATGTTGTTAGTTTAAGTTTAGTTTAGGTGTGTAGCCGTACTGGGGCAACACTACCGAGTCTCGCGATGGGGCTGCCATCTCATAGTGCCGAGACGCACTATACCTCCTTCCCGGTTAGTATACGACCTTAGTTTCCACCGGGGTTGGTTACCCGATCTCCGCTAAGGTTGCTCGTATTCCGGCTGGTTCCACGAGGAGATCGGGATCGGAGTTGCTGGATAAGAGGCTAACGACCACTATGGGGTCTATATTCCGCATTATCTAGCCGTTTACCAACCAGTCCTTCAGCCAGCCTTTTTTTGCCAGCGCCGCCGTCCATCCCTTCTACTGTTCGGGGGTGAACAGCAGAGTACCGCGCCGCCGGTGTGGATCCGTCTCCTTGGATTGAGCAGTGGTCTTACCCTCCAAAGGGGCCACTAGTGTGAGTGTCGCTGCCTGCTGCTGCTTCTGTTTCTGCTGCTGGTCCATCGTTCAGCTACTGCTTGCTGCTTTTCCAAAAGTCGTCACAAGAAAGAGGATTCACATGGATGACGTCCGTTTATATAGCATCGCTCGGCAGCTGACGCGCCGTTGCCATATTGGATTATAATACGTTGCATTGACAGTGTTGTCAGAGCAGACCGATGTGAATCGCTTTATTATTATTTTTGTTCTTAATGTTTAATGTTATACCATCTTAAAGTCTTAATGTTTGACGTTATACCGTTACGCAACAGGCGTTACGTTTTATGACATTTGTAAATCTCCAAGCACTAATGCAGCCGGATATTTCGCCAAAACCGGCTTTCTAGTAGTTTTTTATAGGCATATTGAACTATGCTGCACGATATGGTGTGCACCATAGGCTAAAAAGCTAGATTTCTGCTGCTTTAAGTGCTCACTGGTTACTTGGGTGTATCAGTAAATATCAATAACAGCAAAACCTTACTGATACTTTGTGATATTATTACTTACTGATAACTATCAGTAGTTAATGATAGCTTTCCCATCCCTACTATTTTGTTCGCAAACGTCATCATATAGTTGCCACCGTGGACCGGGGTCCGGGGTGGTTATAAACAGTTTAAGTGTAGTGATGTCCGAAATTTTCAA
Organism: Sabethes cyaneus; assembly: GCF_943734655.1. Classification (NCBI taxonomy): domain Eukaryota; kingdom Metazoa; phylum Arthropoda; class Insecta; order Diptera; family Culicidae; genus Sabethes; species Sabethes cyaneus. The sequence continues at coordinate 26,985,532 of NC_071355.1, read as the reverse complement.
TTATTCGATTACCGATTAATCGGTGAGGCTTGTCTGCACTAATCGATTAATTCAACTATTCGTGCTAGTGGTGTTCGATTAGAAATATTCGCATATTTCTTTGAATAATTCGATTAATCGAACGATTATGAACGATTAACGAGCATTATTCGGGGATTATACGTACTGATTGAACTATTCGATTAATTCAACTACTCGTGCTGGCATTATTCGATTAAAAATTATTCGAATATTCCTTGTGTTATTCGATTAGTTGAATTAATCGAACGATTAACGGACATCACTATTTAAGTGTATTAATTGGCTGATTCTCTACTTTACAGCGCCTTGCATTGGTGACCGACGCACCGACGAACGAGTTTTCGACATGTCCACCTATGAAAGTAATGCATTTTTGGTTAATCTTCACAAGCTAATGACCACCGGAATGAATACAATGTCCCTGCTATGGTCGGCTATGCCGACACTCGAAGAAGCAGCCGCTCGATGTGAGGAAACTCGCAAGGCGTTGGTAGTAAAGTTTCACTTCCTGCCGGTTTTAACAAAAATGCTGCAAGAAAGCCATAACGGCGAGCAGCAGCAGCGGTTATTGGCCCTTATCGAGCAACTGACACACGGACTACAGCTGGAAAGCGACGTGCCTGGTGTTGAAAATTTGCTGTTGACACTGCTCACTGTGATGGAACAGAATCACGGCCGTAAGGATAAAACCGTGCTTCTTACGTTGGCTCTCGCGATTTTGGTGAATCTCTGCTACAATAACCTGCCCATGACCTATCTTTTGACGGAAAATATTACGATTTCATCGTTTTGCGAAAAGATTAAGCAGCTCGGTTTGGTGGCCTGTAAGATGTATATTATTTTGAAGAAACCAGATTACCTGAAAGAGGACTTGTACAATGTGTTGAACATGAGCTTCGACAAGGTGCGGAATGTCTTGGCTTCCAGGTAAGGTTTGGTGGTGTTTGAAAAGTTTTGTAATCTAATATAGGTCAAACAATTGTTTTTTATAGGAATGATTTTATTTTACGACACTTCGTCGATTATCTACAGTACATTCTTAAAAACAACGGTAGAAATGGCGGTGCGAAGAAAAATCATCGGAACGTGAACGTAAATACAAAAGTTACAGCAAAATTGTAGATAATAACTTTCTACAAATGTCCCATATGTAACCATGCAACTGTTATAATCAGTTCAAATGCAAGAAAAATGCACCCCATTACCCATTTAAACCTTCCTCTCTCCGTATTAAGAGACCGCCTCCCACTTTTACCAACCACCCAATGCTGATTCCCTTATGTCAACGAACATGTGTGCTATGTTTGGTGGGGAACGGCTCGTTCTGGAGTTATGGTGGAACATATTATATACACACATGCAACATAGCATGACAATCATCGGTATGATTAGGTATCGGTCTGAAATAAGCTATTACGACGGTGTAGCGCTGTGGAATACCCGGCCTAGGCATGCCTGTGACTCGTTCGATGTTTATATTTTCTATAAATACTAAAAACAAAACGCTATTCTTATCAGTGTGACCTGTAAATCTCAAGTTCAATACTTAATTTTATAATATGTACTTCTTGCGAAGCATTCTCGTACGTCGATTACCGTGAAATTTGTTATCTCGAATGCTGCGCGTTAATTTTAATTCGTTCTCCGCCGGCAAAGGAGTAGAGGCACATATGGCAGACAAAACAAAGCAATTCAAAAAGTCAATTCAAAGAAACAGCATCACTCACCAGGCTGCAGATGCTCGACGGCCTCGGTGAAAGCGCATCTTCCCAACAACATTAGCGTTTCTTCTAATCAAATCATGCATTATAAAAACTACCACGGAGCTCCACGGGTGATGGAGGCCAAAAACGGAGAATGTCTCTTTTTCGTTGACTGTGACAAACGATAGAACGGTGCGATTGCCGACCCACAGCGATTCCATAAGGGGGGCAAACGTTTGTCTTTGTATGTGTGCGAACGTGTGTGTGCGCGTTTTCCAATGTACATACCCAAGTTTCATGCAAGATGATGCAACATAGGTACTTCTCGGCGGCGAAACAAGTTAGTCCTGCAGCAGAACCCTAACGACTGTGGCGCAGATTGAAGTTTTTAATGTGATTTTTGTATGCTCTCTTTTGTATTGCGAATTTCACCCCGAAATGGCACACACTATGCATTGTCGCGCTCTTGAGCCTGTTATCATTCCTCATTGTTTCGAGTTCATGCTGCCATGCAGCAACACGCGTTGCTGGAGCACTGCACTATCGCTTGAGAGTGAAATTATCAGTGCTCGCAGGAAGGAACAATATTGCTTCCAGACTCTATGGTGGTGCTGTCGCTGTGTGGGGAGGATGCACTGCACATCTTGGAACTTTATACTGGCGGAGTTATAACTCCCACAAGCCATCAACTTTATAATATGCCGAAATTGACATGTGTGGCAGTCATCATTTCTGAATTAATTTTCTGTTGCGCTGAAGTTGAAGTACTTGTGGTTAACGGATATCTACTCAACGTCTGACTACGCAAGTTCTTTAAGTGAAAAAGCTAAACTGTACCGAAAAGAAGAATAATAATTTAGCAATCGTTTAAATGTTTGTATCAGATAGTTTAAGCTGTACAAGAACCGAGATTTCCTATATAAAAATAATAAAAACAATCGTATCGACATTTGCATTGAGTTTATTTCAGTTAACGAAAGTTCCACATTCATTATCAACATCACAGCTTTAATTGTGCACACACAGATTCAGTCCGGCATTGTACTTGGAACCCTTTGGGCACTCACCGTGGACGGGACGAGTGCTGACACAGTTGTTTGCCTGTCGTCGGAAACCGGACGGGCAGCTCTGTCCCATGGTCAGACCAAGCATGGCCAGCAGGAAGGTTAGTAGCCACAGAAATTTCATCTATCAGTAGACCGAAAGAAAAAAGATGAAAACGGTTAGCGAACTTGTGAAACGCATGTCTACTGCAACGAGAGCAGCATTCGTCTTACTTACGACTTTGACTAGGTTGACGGAAAAATAAATGTCTATACACGAAGAGTGCGAAACTCGTAATACGGCTTAGCTGCAATGCAAGGCTTTTTTATAGATTGGAAACACGCGTAAATTTGATAAACTATTGACTGTGGATCGTTATTTTTGTTTGTGTTTTTATTTTTGCTTCATGCGAAAAGATTTGCCGGTAATGTAATCGGTTGCGTGTTGATAGTGTTTATGTTTCCCTGAAATTTTAATAAAATATGGCATCGGAATGAGGCAAAGATTACGGATGATTTTGCGTTAGATTTTCAGAAATACCGCGTAGTTTAACATATGAACTTAAATGATATGAGTGAAGATGAAAATACAGAAAAAACGGATCAGATCAGTTAGAGATGTTCCAGCAAGGAAAACTAATTTTGAGCAAATTTCTGACGAATAACAGAATAACTATCCTTAAATTTTGTATTCAACTTTTTCCAGATTTTACATTTGTCGTCACCAGCATCGATCCGGGGTGCCTTGTACTTTTTTAAACAGTCGTCTCCATTAAATTTGATTTTGGGCCATTGGTCGCCAATTTACGAGCCGTCTCAGAAGTCGCAAGTCGCTTTCAACCTGGTCGAGCCATCTTGCACCGAGTTTTTTTTTATATGTGCGACGGAAATCTCTTCAAGCAATACCTGTAGCTTGTGATTCATACGCCTCCGCCACTCTTCGCTTTCAGTTTGTACTCCACCAAATATCGTCCGCAGCATCATCCGCTCGAGCATCTACCACTTCTAGTTCGTTGCCGTCAACGGTTACCGTTCATACGAGGTACGCGTTTGTCTTCTTTGAGCTTCTTTATCTCATGTATTTTGCCTTCAACATATTTATTTTTAACTCAATCTTACTAAACTCCGCTTTCAGTCTGGCGTAAATTTCCTCCGTTGTCGCGATTTCTTGACAATTATGTCAAGGTCATATGCGAAATGCACCACTTGGAAAAACCGTGTACGTGCATTATTTTATTTTATTTTATTTTTCTATTCATCTGACCTTAACTGGTTTACATGAAGTGTATCTTCCTCAAATGTGCATAAAGGGGTTTTATGTTTGTCGGTGGGGGTCACCGTCTTTTAATGTGCGTCACAATACATTTGATGCATAAAATCATTACATTACATAATTATTACATTATTATAGCATTACATTGTCATTTTTTTCAAAATTAAACATGAAAAGACAAACTATAGTAAACCGCTCTCTAATAATCTACGACGATACACGGATTAAGTCTCATTGAAACTGAACAAATCAGCATATTGGTTAAACTGACGGGCCATTGATGAGATTGGTGAGAAGGGGGGTATATTGGGTGGTCTGGAGTTCCACCTGAAGCATAGTACTTGGTCGCAGAACTCTGAAAGGTGCGTAGAAACCGATTTGCGATAACAGATCCGGAGCGTCGTACTCTGTAGTGATCAGTTTTACGATGAACACAGACGCTGATCTAATGTTTTGATGCCCAACGGACGACAGCGATCTTCGTAGGAAGGCAAGTTGTGCGGATCATTCCAAGGTAGATTCCTCAGGGCGTAACGGACGAATTTGCGTTGAATGCACTCTAGTCTATTGATCCATATTGCCTGATACGGGCACCAAACAACACTGGCAAACTCTAGTCTTGAATGGACTAGCGAACAATATAGGAATTTAAAGCATAATGGATCATCAAACTCACGAGTTATTTTGAAAATGAACCCGAGTTGACGGCTAGCTTTCTCAATAATCGTTGCGATGTGAGGACCGATGGAGAGTTTTTCATCTAGTATTACTCCCAAAATCCTTTACCTGCTCGACTCTGCTAAGTTTAGTTTCGGCAATATTGTAACCAAATCGGATTACATTTTTCGTACGATGGTAACTGATTACGCAACATTTTCCCACGCTCAATAACAATTGGTTTCTCTTACACCAATCAGTAAATCGATTTAGCAAAGTCTGCAGTTCCATACAGTCTCCGATTTGCCGAATTGCAAAATGTTCGTCCCCGTTGGTCAAGGGTCAGTGCTGCATCGTTCACAAATATTGAGAATAATAAGGGACCCAGATTACTACCCTGCGGTACACCTTAATGATTCGTAAATGTAGCAGATTGGCAATTTCCAATCCATACGTAGAGTTGCCTATCAACAAGATATGATTCCAGCCAATTGCAATTTTCCTCAGTACAGCCAAGTACATTATCTGACATTGCTGCTCTCGATCGACTGTATCGTATGCTGTTTTGAAGTCAGTAAAGATGTGATGCGTGAGCACGTTTGATACTCCCGACATTTTTGCTAGATCTGCCGGATGGTGAAAATTTGGTCCGCAGTGGCGCGAGTTCCCATTAAGCTCGCCTAATAATTTCTTACGCATCTTTACGCTATCGGTGATAGTCTCATTGCATCGATAAACGACTTGGGAGTGATAATGAGCTGCAAGCTTTGTTTTAGCGAGCATATCACTGTGACAACCTCCGTCGTAATGCTCGTGAATTTCCCGACGATTCCATGGAGTCGGTGATCTGGACCGGACGAGAACAGGTTACTGAAGTAGCAGTTCTGGGAGCTGGAGAAAAATAAGATTGTACTATGAAACTTTCGCATGGAAACTTAAAACTAAAAGCTTAAATTAATGTGTTCCTTTTTCTTTGAAATTATGAAACTTTATTATGAAAAGATAAAAACGCAATAGAAGTTTACCCTTTTTTAAATAAATATTTAAACACGGAACGTAAATGTTATCAAATATTATCGGTAGGAAGAACAAATATTGCCATGGTAATTCCCTTTTTCACCTATGTCTAGGGATGCTATACCGGGTTTACCGAAACCGGTTTTACCGGTATTACCGGGCTATTTTCCAATACCGAATTACCGGTTTTTCCACGATCAAAAACCAGTATTTTCGGTATTTTTTTTTTTGCATGATCAAATAATAACTCAAGAAGCCTGAATCGCTGGTAAAACTTTTGAAGCATAGAGTAAACTTAACCCTCTCTGTCCCAAGGGTATTTGTGTGGTTTACAGTTCTTGGTTGTTTGAGAAAACTTTAAATGAGCGATTCGTCAAGCACAAGTATACGGCTTGTAAAACCATGTTTTTATTACGGCCTGAAATCGAAATATTCGCATTTAGATGCCTTAAACCTTTAATCGGCTAATTTTAGTATCGGAAGTCATGGATCACCTGTGCTACCATAGGACAGAGAGGGTTAATTTCATGATTGAACCAGAGTGCCTCGTGGTTTTCAAGCAGCCGTCTCCATTCAACTCGTTCCACTCCATGCGCTTCTCGTCGCCAAGTTCACATTTGTCTCAGAAGTCGCAAATTAGATCGAGCCATCTTGCACGTTGAGCCCCTCTGCTCCTGGTGCCGATGGGGTCGTTGAAGAGAACTGTCTTCCGGTATCTTCGACGTGTCCATTCCACCGTAGCCTATCGATTTTTGTCAGCTGTACGATGAATCTCCCCAAGCAATGCTTTTAGTTCGTGATTTATGCGCTTCTGCCACTCTCTGCTTTCAGTTTGTACTCCACCAAATATCATCTGTAGCATCTTCCGGTCCAACACGACAAGGGCACGTATTTCCGCCGTGAGCGATGTCACAGCTTCAAGTTCGTAAAGAACTACTGGTTAAATAAGGGTTTTGTACATTGTCTGCTTCGTACGGCGGCGTATGCTTCTTGATCGTAGCGTTTTGCGAAGAGCAAAGTAGGTCCAATTTCTTGCTTGATGCGCCAAATAATTAAGAATATTGTGTAATAGAATAAATGTGCGATATCAGTGCAGCTATTCAGAAAATCTTCAGTTGCTAGGACAAACTGGAATAGAAATAACTTTATGTTTAGTTAGAACAACCTGTCGGCAGTGCTGAGACAATTCTGCGGGCTTCAATCATCGCTTCGATCGTTTCTGTCCGATCTGAGAAGCAACGATTCGCTTTACTTATGCGATGAGGAATTCATGAAGAAAGAAGATCGTGTCGCAGGGCTAGAACCAGTCTGCTGCTGTCGAATTGCTGTACCGGAAAAATTGCAAACTTTACGAACTACGAACTCTAAAACTACTCTCGGAACACCTTTCAGGTACCTCGCAACTGCTGTTCGAGTTACTGTATCGGTAGAATTTCAGAGAGAGCTCGTATATTTAAATTTATTCGTTATAATTAACCGCACTAATCGGGATGACTTTGTAGTATTCTTAAAGGCTTCAAGGATGTTTTGAAAACAAAATTCTGCAAGGTTTTATTATTTTAAAAGTCAATGGAATAAATTCAGAAACCGAGTAGGCAGAGGAACCAAATCAACTGAACTTCCAGTTATAATTTATCATAAATGTCAGTATTCAGTAAACTCTTGAACAAGGGTTTTCCTAGATACATTTCTAATTTACCACTAGGAATTGTTCTTTCTTTCTCAGTGGACACCGAATGAAGATTCTCTGCCTCCAGAAGATTTTCATTAAAATTTGTTCTCGTTTAAAAGATGACACGGTTAATACTCTTCGCATTGTTAAATATTATTATTTTAAAGAACTAGCTCAATTAAAAAAATTGAGTACCATTGATTATGGAAAGATTCTCTTCAAATCATATAATTTTTCAATGCAGTTTTCAAATGTTAACTTTTACCGGTTTTTTACCGGTTTTACCGGTATTGCATTTATCAATACCGAAAAACCGGTTTTCAAAATACCCCCCGGTATTGGCATCTCTACCTATGTCAGCTACTGCTCGCAATCGCCATCTGAGATGGGGGGAGATGTAGCGCCCCTACTCCGCGTATACTATTTTAACATACTCTAAACCTGGATTTTAGTCCCAGAAGATACTGACCGGCAGTCTTTTACACTCCTCATTTTTCATTGACTAGTGTATCGGTTGTCTATAGTCGGCGGAAACGCTCCCGGTTACCTCGCGGTATTTATTTCTTCAGTCACCGCGTGCACGTCCCGTATATGTTACGTAGAAGATCCACAAGAGAGAATTTGGCCAAGTATCGACGACCGCGGAATGAATTGACCACGACCCTGAGGAGGAAAAAGCGCCAGAAGGAGAACAGAGATCGTAAGGAGCTGGAACAACTTTTCCGGGCTAATGACACGCGCAAGTTTTACGAGAGGGTGAAACAATCTCGTAAGGGCTACACACATAAATCAGACATGTTTAGGGACGAGGGAGGGAAACTAATCACTTACGAGTGTGAGGTCAATAGTGTGCCCACCCGTCATATTTTCGAGGATTTCAGAGCAGCATACGATACAGTTGAACGCGAACAGCTATGGCAGATAAGGCATGAGTACGGTTTTCCAGAGAAACTGACGCGGCTTATCAAAGCTACTCCGGAGCGCGTGAAGTGCTATGTGCGCGTTTCGGGGACACTCTCGAGTCCTTTCGAATCGCGCAGAGGGTTGCGGCAAGGGGATGGACTGTCCTGTATGTTATTCAATATTGTTATTAAAGGTGTGATCTGGCGAGCGAGCATCGAAACGGAATATCGCCATCAGGTTTACCTGTTACTACCTGCCGAAAAGTGTACCCAGACACGTGGTAGCCATTATAGTAAATGGGCAAAGTGTCAGTCAGTGCGCTAAGAGGGTTGTTGAGTATATTATAGAGTAGTTTAACCGATGGGTCATTCACCAAGCGCTAAGAGAGTGGAAAATCAACCCATCAGATAATTCTACCCCGCAGTCCGTGATCTTTCATTTGGTACTAAATTGTTGAAATCTTTTAAACGGTTCCGGAGAACATCGTATCATGTTGTTTTCACATTTCTAACGGGTGGCAACCAAAATTTTGGAACTTTGTCGCGACCTTTATGCTCAACAACAAACGAGCTCAGAGAGAAATGAAAGTATGTATGTATTAGCTCGCTATCTCTCCTCTCTTTGTTAATATTTTTTGTTTTATTTATGCTTGCCCAGTTTTGTTAAAAAAGGGGTCGAAACAAGAAGCATTCCGGGAGCGCGTTGTACATTTCTACGAATTGCAACAGAAATCTCGGCAAAAAGTATACCGTACAATATTTGAAAAGCAAATATGTTGCGGTTTCGACTGTTTACCATATCCTCAGATGCCCAACTATTCGCAAGCAAGGTAGTGGAAGACCAGCCAAAATTATGGACGCAGAAGGAAATCGTTCTCTTTTTCGTTTCTTCAACAACAAGCCCTCTGGTTTGGCTATCAATTAAGATGAACCAGACGAATGTTTGAAGAAAATTTTGATCCCGTTTCTACAAAAACATCATGCAAATGGAACATACGTGTTTTGGCCGGATAGAGCATCATCGCATTACGCCAAAAAAACACAATCGTTCCTGAATGCCCATTCGATCCCATTTTTACCCAAAAACTAGACCCGAAAAATCTGTCTCAGTGTGCCCAATCGAACATTTCTTCGGGATTTTGAGTTCCTTGGTGTACAAAAATAACTGGAGAGCCGCGAATTGCAAACAGTTGATTGGTAGAATCAAGAGATGCATTCGCAAAGTTGACATGACGGCCGTACAACGACGCTCCTGTTCCGACATCAAACGAAAGCTTCGCCGAACAGCCGATTACGGACCGTTTTCAAATGTACACTAATTTTTTTTCAGAAATGAATAATGTCTCTTTAATTTCGGTGAATCAGATCTTCTTCATGTATCTTTGTCTTTTTTTAACAGCTTGAGAAAAAAATTCCAAAATTTTAGTTGCCAGCCGTTACTTATAACTCTTAAACGTAATTTACTAGATAATAATACCATTTAAACGTGAGAAACGAGAGACGACTAAAGTTAAGCGCCACACATTGCGAAATTTGTCGAACCCTATCGATTTGTACACGACATTTGGCCCTTTCGGCCCTGGTTCTATTTCGCGTTTTGACGTAGGACTACGTCTTTGTTTACTATAATGAGACTGGGTAGCACTTTGTGAAAACGAAAATAGAAGTGTAACGTTTGAATGAAAGATTTCCAGTAAACTACTGAACGAAACTGCTCAATTTATAAGTCGTTGCATAGATAAAATGATCTGCAATTTTATGGAGAGGGTAAGAAAACAATTTTATGGAGGGCGTAAGAGGGGGGAGGGGCTCCTATACAAATAATACACAAATTTCCTCAAAACTCGAAAACTAATCAAGCAAATGGAGCAAATGAAACCAAATTTGGCATTGGGGGTTTTTTGAAGGTAGGATTATTTTCTATAGTGCACTGAGACCCCTTCCCCTTCTAAGAGGGGGGACTTCCATACAAATGAAATACAAATTTCCTCATAACTCGAGACCTAATCAAGCAAATGAAACCAAATTTGTCATGTGGGGGTTTTTGGAGGAATGAATTTTTTTTATGATGGTTTGAGATCCCTCACCTCTGTGGTAAGAAGATAAGGATTCTCCTATGAATAAAACAGAAATTTTCTGCTATGTAAAAAGCGGTAAGCTGTGAAAGTAAACTAGTAAAATCTTCTCGGAGCAAAAGACAGTGAAACGACGCCGCTAACTTACGTGCCTGTTGCCATTCATGTCAAAAAAGAAGCACATTCGACTGGCACGTCATTTTTGTGATGAACGTGCTTTTGCTTTAATGTTATTTGTAACCAACGGTCCTTTTAAAGGCCACAAACGAGTTTTTGAAGTAAGATTATTGAAACATGTCAAGCTACGCATAATCATATTTAATACAATAATCTGTAGGCTGGTCATTCATTACTATTTCAACCTTTATAATGCACACAAGTGATTTTTAAAAGAAATCTCTATGTCTCAACGTTGAGGCGTTGTACTTATGAACCCCCCTCCAGAGGTGGGCACTGCTGATCAGCTAACCGCTAACATTTTGGCGAGCGAGTAGAGCGTTCGCTAAGTTTTAAATGTGCTAGCGCTTCTATTAGCTTCCGATAAATATAAGTACTACTAAATAAACTACCAGCCATTAATTTTTGGAAATAATTTTTAGAAATAGTACAACTAACCATGAATTAGTTATATTTACTCGCGTAGCGAACAGCAGCGACCAATTTTATCAATTTGCTAGAAATCACTCACTTATTTTTGTTATTATTTTCAAAAATTAGCGGCTAGTAGTTTATTTAGAGGCATTTTAATTTATCGGAAGCCAATGAAAGCGCTTTTAAACACATTTAAAACCTAGCGACTGCACTACTCGCTGGCTAAATGGTTAGCGTTTAGCTGATTAGCGGTGCCCACCTCTGCCCCACCACTTATTTTCAAAGCCACCATTGCATTCAATGACAAATTGAATCTAAATATGTCGCTCCTCTTTTAAACATTCGGTTGAATAATAATTTTTATAAACATACATATGCCAGAAATGCAATTTAGATTAGTCTGTTATCTAATGATCTGATATAGTCCTACGTCACTCTTTCGTACAGCGCTAAGGGCTGTATACCTTGTAGTTTTTTATCTGCATACGGCATCTAATTTATTAGAAATAATAGTGAGTGGTATGATACTAATAAGTTAAGAGTTCCTCAAGGTAGCAACTTGGGACTTTTGCTTTTCTTGTTGTTTGTTTAACAATGTTGCTTTACCTTTACTTTGGTTGCAAATTAATGTACGCTGACGACCTGAAATAGTTTGTTTCGATACAAAATATAGACGACTGCCACTGCTCGAAAGTGTTGCTCGATTTGTTTAGTGAATGGTGCAAACGGTGAACTTCCCAGTCAGCATTTTCATATGTATAATTAGATTGCAAATAAGAGTTACGTACTGATATGTATCTAACAAGATCGTATTCGACGCGCAAAAGCCGCTTATCCGTGCTATTTTGGAGGCGATATACGCACTGACCAGCGACCAGCTTCATACAGCTATACAACATTCTGCTGAAAATCTATGTTTGTCAGCTACTAGCATTATGAATGATAGATAAACTAGTGTCCGCTTTATTAGGCTTTATTTACGAATCCGAATTTGTTAAGAGATATTTATGATAATTTTCATACATTGATACGGTGCTGGCGGGTTAGAACTGAATGCCAAACGCGAGGTGATAAGTTTTTACAGTATAATTAAATTTGAATTAATATTTGAACAGTATTTTTGACATTTCCCTAATACATCGCACGTTTTCTTTCCGCGCGTTTACGGTAAAACTAAAGGAATTACGTTAAGAAAACGTGCGATGTATTAGGGAAATGTCAAAAATGCTGGTCAAATATTACGAACATGTTCGCCATTATGGCTCGTAAAAAGCTGGATAGTAACTCCGTCAGGGCAAACTCGACGCTCCTGCAATGAATGTCAAAAGATTGTGCCCACTTGTGCTCAATATCCGCCATTATCGCTCGTGGAAAGCTGGATTGAGCTACGCAAAATGGACAGAGTTAGTGACCTAGGTGTTCTACCAAACACAAAACTGACGGTTAACTTACATCGTGAGCCAAATATCTTTAAAGCATCTCGTCAGCTTGGGTTCATCTTTAAGATTTGATGAAATTTGGAGGTTCCTCACTATCTAAAATCTAAATCTATTGCGCTGTTGGAAAATTGTAGTCTGGGGTGGTTCCTTAAGCGGCTAACTTGAAACATACAGATTAAACGCATACAAGTCTAGACTAAACCCAGAGATGACATTTTCTTTCAAATTTCGATAATTTTTACCAGCTGTTGTTCCTAAATCAAGTTTGAGTCAGAAGCTGTTTCCCTCTGTTGTTTCGCTAACTAACATCTTTGCATGTTTCATAGTGGATATAGTCTCTATAAGTAGCTAGCCTACTCAATCAGCTTAGACCGACATACACGTTTGAGGTTAGACTCTATTACATCACTTTAATTCAGTTTATCACTTCTTCAGTTTAACTTCAATTGCAATCGTATCGTTCAGATTCTTGATACTCGGTTACTGGTTCTCCGTAGTAGTTAATCCCCCACGACGTGTATAATTACGGCTTAATTCTGTTTATTGCAAAGCCTCGCCAACATACCAGTTATGTTGCTAAAATCTACAAATTTTATGTTTTCGAACGTAAACCACCTATGTATTGCCTCGAACAAACCAGCCTTGTATCACTTTTGAGGTTGTCTCCTCCAGTGCTCTTACACTTAGGTACGTGAAAATGAAACATTACAGCGCATTGGGCTGTTCGCATTTCGCTTCAGATTATTACGATATTCCACTGCACGTTGGGGTTGCATTGTCATGTTCGTTTGCCTTATAGATACCAAAGTAAACTCAACAAACCGCTCGCCTTTAGCACGCTTTCAAACATGTTTTCTGATGACGACGAGGACGACGCCGAAGACGACGACCTCTAAGATCTAAGACTACGGCGATATGTTGAGGCAATTCCCCAAACGCAGCGGAGCCCTGTTCGCAAGTCTAGTGCCAACGACGACGAAGCACGGTGTGCGGTGGTTTGTTATATGTATATGGTAAGGAAGCGCAATCGTTCTGGGACGAATAATGGACACTAGAAGGGAACGACGGGAAAACATCTCATTCCGCTCGCCCGTCGGTGTCGCGGGAAGCTACACAACAACACCCGACAACCCAGTCGAAGTCGAGTCGGGCGGACGGTATCTGGTGGAGGTGGAGGTACTTCTGGCTCGATACGGAAAATACAGCCAGCGAGTCTGCTACCACACCGCACCGGGGAGGGGGGGGGGGGGGTGAAGGAATCAGTTGAAAATGGCAGACAATATAGACATGTTCCATAAATTTATTACTTGTAATGATGTTGAAAAATATGCACACACATGCGTCAGCTGCTGCTCGCTGAATGTTTTCCCTTCGGAACTGATTACGCAGAAACGGTATTGGAAATGATGGCGGTGCAGGACGGCGATGATCGTATAGTATAGTAACGGAAACAGATTGTCATCGCCGTTTTTATTGATCCGAAGTTGAAGGAAACTCGGGAGTTTCAGATTGTTAATGTTTCCTCACTCCACAGTAGTGCTGCATTACTACTCCGCCTGACTCAGACGGGAATGGGTTGAATCCGGAAGGTTTGAGATCCAGGGTAAGTTCAACTTACAAAATATACGAAAGACAACTACATGAAGATTACATTAATTTTGCAGTAACAGGCTTCAAAAATTAAAAGGAATTTTTTTTCTTTGAGCTCTGGTATTTTTCTGGTAGTTGATTTTGATGTTACTTGTAGGATTGTTGAATGTCATAATCACACCGACATTCAATTATGCTTCAACATTTTCTAAGATCACGCTGGTTTTCGAATTTCAATGGAACAATTACCTCATAACTTTTGTTACATATAATATAATCAGTAAAACGATTATTGTTTTAGTTATTCTAAAAATAATTTTCTATAATCTGTCCCTTTCACGCCTTGTTCTCGTTCTGTTTGGAACACTATCAATATCTTTGTTTAATTACTTTCTTCTACCGTCCCCTATGTTAGCTGCAAAAAAATACCGTTATAAAAATTTAATTAAATGCCTAAACTCATTAAAGGTCAAGACAAAAACACAAGGTTGGTCTATAATCTTGCCCAATTATCAGCTCGTAGATTTACTGCAATGGTTGATGTTTTTTACACAAATGCTAAATATTTATTTTTACTACTTGCAATACTCATCGTCTGTGAATTCTACATATAGTTAGGGCAGCTGAGGTTAGCGTTTGATAAGCTCATAGCATCGAAGCTTAATCGTAAACTTGATTTCTATACAGGCATATATGAAAGAGTTAAAAAATAGTACTCGACTATGCTATGCTATACCGTGCTATGCCGATAGGAAAAACAGTGATCTGTTATGACTTTAGCAAAATGAGAGCTTTACGCTTCCTTTAAGGGGGACGAACACGAGGCATATTGTCAAATAGACTTTAGGACGAAATGGGCGTGAGGCCGAACAGCCCGAAGTTTAATGTAAGGCTAAGCGGCAGTGATATACTTCTTTCTGCTTATTAGTCATTTCTCACTACTAACTTGTCACTACTCACATGACAAGTTACTTCTTGTCACTTCTAACTTATTAATTTTAAGTTCTCATTTCTCACTTCTCGCTTTTAACAACTCACTTCTCACTTTTTACTACTCATTACTCACTTTTCACTGCCAAACCGAAGTATATATAGTGTCTGGGAGAGAGTGTGGTAAACCTTCGGGTGTTGGAGCTACGATAGTGATAGATGGAGATACTTTTGAAGTGGTCGACGCATTTGTTTACTTTGGTACGTTAGTGACATGTGACAACGATGTGAGCCGTGGAGTAAAAAGGCGGATAGCGGCTACCAACACGACCTTCTATGAATTACGTACCCAACTGATGTCCCGTAGCCTGCAACTCCGTACGAAATTCACGCTTTATAAGATGCTAATTCTCCCGGTGGTACTCTACGGTCACGAAGCGTGGACGTTGAAAAAGAGCGACCAGCGAGCTCTTGGCGTTTTTGAGCGTAAGATCCTACGATCAATTCCTGCCGGTCCTGGTCGATCAATATACTACTACCCAAACGCCGTCGGTCGGCCTTGGTTCCGTTAGCCAGCATGTACTTTGTTTCAGACGTATAAATCTTTAACCCAATCTTTTCTGCTTCGCACTTTAGTCTGGTGATTCGAATGAACTTGACCATCCACCCGATATCCGAACACAGCACTGAGTGCCATCCATCGTAGATTTAATCAGTTTGATGAGCTTGCTGGGGAAGCTGTTCTCTTCTATGATTTTCCATAGCTCTTTCCGGTTGATGGTATCATATGCGGCTTCGAAGTCAACGAACATATAGCGTGGGAACTCTGATATTCATGGACCTTTTAGAGGCATATTTACACTGCCGCAGTGTAAATATTTGGTCCGTTGTAGACCGATCTTCGACAAAGCCGGCTTGATAAGTTCCCACAAATCTGTTCGCAATTGGTGATAGTCGGCGGAAAATGATTTGCGATAGCACTTTATAGACGGCATTGAGAACAGTAGTCACTCGATAGTTGTCACAGTCCAACTTGCCAGCAAAGCCTTGCGGAATCCGTTCAGTTTCTGGTAGAAATTTCGCGTTTCCTGAGAACGATGCAGCCGGTCCAATTCTGCATATTCCTGCTTTTCCAAGTAGCGCTTTTTCTCCCGAAAAATTTGGTTTCGCTACATCTACTTCTGTTGGCATCTTTCCACGTTCTGACATGGCGCATCTTGGCCGCCCGGGCAGGGTTCTCCTCATCCCTCCCTTATCTTTATCCGCGAAAGCCATATATATTACATAGGAAGCGTTTAGTAGGGGGGTTCACGCTTTCTTACTTACTTTACTTTTTCGGCGACAATCCGCTTATCGAATCCATCCCGAATTCAGGAGCCGTCTCCACATTACTCGGTCTTGGGCTGCCACTCTCCAGTCGCCCCTAACACCCGCTGTTCTAGCATCCTCGTCAACAGCGTTCATCCAACGGGTACGTGGTCTGCCTCGAATTCGTCGGCTTCTGTCGGGTTTTCTGCTAAATATTGTTTTCACTGGTCTCTCATCTGGCATCCTTGCTACATGGCCAGCCCACTGTAGCCTGCCGTATTTTAGCCGCTTCACAATATCCGCATCTTTGCACACTTGGTATATTTCATGATTCATGCGCCTGCGCCACACTCCTTCGTCTAATATGCCGCCAAGAATTGATCGCAGGATCTTACGCTCGAAAACGCCAAGAGCTCGTCGGTCGCTCTCTTTCAACGTCCACGCTTTGTGGCCGTAGAGTACCACCGGGAGACTGAGCGTCTTACAGAGTGCGAGTTTTGTACGGAGCCGTAGGCTACGGGACCTCAGCTGGCTACGTAATCTGTAGAAGGCCCTGTTAGCAGCCGCTATCCGCCTTTTTACTTCACGGCTCACATCGTTGTCACATGTCACTAACGTACCAAGGTAAACAAATTCGTCGACCACTTCAAAAGTATCTCCATCTATCACCACCGCAGTTCCAATACCCGAAGGGCTACCACGCTCTCTACCAGCCACCATGTACTTTGTTTTAGTAGAATTTATGATAAGCACTATCCTCGCAGCTTCCCCCTTAAGATGCGTGTACGTCTCTTCCACAGCTCTACGGTTAACACCGAAGATATCGATGTCGTCCGCGAACTCTAGGAGCATATGAGATTTCGTGATGATGGTAGCGCTCCTCTGTACGCCGGCCCTTCGAATAGCACCTTCCAATACAATGTTGAACAGCAAGTGCGATAGTCCGTCACCTTGCTTCAAACCATCTAACGTCACAAACGAGTCCGAAGTCTCACCCGTTATCCTGACGCTTGATTTTGAAACATCAAGGGTAGTACGTATCAGCCTAATCAGTTTTGTTGGAAAACCATGCTCAAGCGTAATCTGCCACAGCTCGTTTCGTTTAACCTTCCTAATGCATTAGAAAAAAGTTACATATTATGCATTGGGGTCGAAAACGACCCAAGTTTTGAAATTGCCCTCATTCATCCATTTTCAATCCGAATTTCTTTTTCTTTACCTCATTTGAAAGCTGTGGCCAAAAACTGGCACCCAAGGTATGTTAGGGGATATTTGTAGACTAATGGCCACTTCTGCGTCGGTTCCGGAATACCCACTACCAGCTCCCGGGGGACATGTTTATATTTTGAGATAATTCATTTTGCGGCACATCAAATCACATTGGCTTGATAAAATAAGATTAATGGAAGTACAATGGGGACATTTTGGACTCAAACGGCCATTTTCCCATTGGTTCCGGAACATCCGGTAGCTGGTTTTTGAGGACAATTTTGAATTTTAGGATGATTTATCTTGTCACACGTCAAATTACGTCAGCTTGATATCATTAGACTATTGAAAGTATAATAAAGACATTTTGAAGGCAAATGGCCACATCAGCTTTGGTTCCGGAATATCCGATACCCGGTTTTTTGGGCCCATTTTTGTATTTTAGGATAACTCATCTTGCGACACATCAAATCACATCGGCTTGATTAAATAAGACTAATGGAAGTAAAATAAGGTAATTCAAAAGCCAAATGGTCACTTTACCACCGGTTCTGGAACATCCGGTACCTGGTTCCGAGGGACATTTTTGGATTTTGACATAACTCATCGTGCGGCACATCAAATCACAACGCCTTGATCAAATAAGACAGTTACAAGAGATTTGAGGACAATTTGAAGGCAAATGGCCATTTCATCATCGGTTCCGAAACTTCGGGTGCACGGTTTATGAGAACATTTTTGGATAGGATAATTCATCATGCGGCACATCAAATCACATTGCCTTGATAAAATAACACTAATGGAAGTACAATGGAAAAATTCCAAATTGTCCTCAAACCTCTTGTAACCGTCTTATTTGATCAAGGCGTTGTGATTCGATGTGCCGCACGATGAGTTATGTCAAAATCCAAAAATGTCCCGCGGAACCAGGTACCGGATGTTCCAGAACCGATGGTAAAGTTGCCTTTTGGCTTCTAAATAACACTGTTTATCTTCCATCAGTCTTATTTTATTAAGCCGATGTGATTTGGTATGTCGCTTTATGAATTATCCTAAAATACAAAAATGGCCCCAAAAACCGGGTACCGGATGTTCCAGGACCAAAGCTGATGTGGCCATTTGCCTTCAAAATGTCTTTATTATACTTTCAATAGTCTAATGATATCAAGCTGACGTAATTTGACGTGTGGCAAGATAAATCATCTTAAAATTCAAAATTGTCCTCAAAAACCAGCTACCGGATGTTCTGGAACCAATGGGAAAATGGCCGTTTGAGTCCAAAATGTCTCCATTGTACTTCCATTATTCTTATTTTATCAAGCCAATGTGATTTGATGTGCCGCAAAATGAATTATCTCAAAATATAAACATGTCCCCCGGGAGCTGGTAGTGGGTGTTCCGGAACCGACGCAGAAGTGGCCATTAGTCATCAAATATTCCCTAATACACCTTGGGTGCCAGGTTTTGGCCATACCTTTCACATGAGGTAAAGAAAACAAAATTCGGATTGAAAATGGATGAATGAGAGCAATTTCAAAACTTGGGTCGTTTTCGATCCGTAATTCATAATATGTAACTTTTTTTGCTGTGGCTCTTCTAGATGTCGCTGAAAGCTGAAACTCCCCCACAATGCTAGTTTTCCAAAGTTAGGAAAAGTCAGAAAATTTCAAGTCTCTAGCTCGTTCCGTTACTGAGTATCAAGCTTTGTAAGTATGCCGATGGGTCGAAAACGACCCCAATGCACTAGGAAGGTTAACTGAATCGTACGCCGCCTTGAAGTCTATAAACAGATGATGAGTCTGCAAGTTGAATTCCCGGAATTTATCGAGAATCTGTCGCAAGGTGAACATTTGGTCCGTCGTGGAGCGTCTCTCTCGAAAACCGCACTGGTATTCACCAACAAAGGTTTCCTGCAACGGCCTCAGTCTGAGAAACAGGATGCGGGAGAGAATTTTGTACGCGTTCACGCTTTCTTACTTACCCTTGATTTCAAGGAGTTGAATGGAATTAGGTTTAGTTCGGGTTCCACTTGATTTTTTGGAATTCTTTCAGCGGATTAGATTAGATTAGATTGAGCCGAGAGACTGAGAGACCGTGAGACCGAGAGACAGAGAGATCGAGAAACCGGGAAACCAAGAGAAAGAAAGACTGAGAGACCGATTGACCGAGAGATCGAGAAACCGAGAGTCCTGAGACTGATAGTTCGAGAGACCGAGAGATCGAGAGCTGAGAACGAGAGGCCAAGGGACCGAGAGACCGCAAAACCTAGAGACCGAGAGTCCAAGAGACCGAGTGACCTGAGAACGAGATACCAATAGACCGAGATACTGAGAGACCGAGAGACCGATGGACCGAGAGACCGATGGACCGAGAGATCGAGAAACCGAGAGACCTGAGACTGAGAGACCGATTGACCAAGAGATCGAGAGACCGAGAGACCGAGAGACCGAGAGTTCGATAGACCGAGAGATCGAGAGACTGAGAGACCGAGAGACCTGAGACCGAGAGACCACAAAACCGAGAGACCAAGAGATCGAGTGACCTGAGAATGAGATACCAAGCGACCGACAGATTGATAGACCGGGAGATCGAGAGACCAAGAGATCGAGAGACCTGAGAATAAGATTCCAAGAGATCGAAAGACCGGTAGACCGAGAGATCGAGAGATCGAGAGACCTGAGACTGAGAGACCGAGAGACCTGAGACCGAGAGTCCAAGAGACCGAGTGACCTAAGAACGAGATACCAAGAGACCGAGATACTGAGAGACCGAGAGACTGAGAGACCGATAGACCGAGAGATCGAGAAACCGAGAGACCTGAGACTGAGAGACCGATTGACCAAGAGATCAAGAGACCGAGAGTTCGATAGACCGAGAGATCGAGAGGAGACTGAGAGACCGAGAGACCAAGAGACCGAGTGACCTGAGAATGAGATATCAAGCGACCGAGAGACTGATAGACCGAGAGATCGAGAGATCGAGAGATCTGAGACTGAGAGGCCGAGAGACCTGAGACTGATAGATTTGAGACTGAGAGGCCGAGATACTAAGAGACCGCAAGACTGAGAGACCGAGTTAGAGAGCATAAAAGGAGAAAGTGAGAAAAGAGAGTTAAAATAGATACAGAAAAAAGAAGAATATCAACAAGAAAAAGAGGAAACTTAAAAACAGGAAGAAAAAAAGTATAACAATAAACAACAGAATTATTTACCGAGAGGTGATTAAGGACTCGAATGAACGCCTTGAGTTTAAAAAGTCCTAATAAACTAATAACAACAACAACAAATAAATTGTTAAACAAGCGTACACACCTGAACAAATACAGCAGTTATTCTAATAAGCCGATGAGTGCTGCTGTATGCCAACCGCGATATCTCACGGTTATAACAGATACTTTAGGTAAATGTTTTCAAATTTTGCCTGTCCCACTAAGAACTACTGTCGATTATTATTTGTCAGAGAACACAAAGAGAAATATTTCACCGCAAAAATAAGGTGAATTTCGCCTCGAAATAATGATGATAAATATTTGATTAAAACCAATTCTAAGGAATGGTCGTTCTCATATTGTGAAAAATTTGAGTTGTGCGATGAATTGAGAAACTAAATTTGGCGTGCAATCACGAGACAAATAACTTCGACCCTGTCTCACAATCAGAATCGTAGGGTAGCAATAGTAATCCCGTTGCTGGCACTGTACCAACCTCCGGTAACAAATCGAACCCGAGAAACCCTGCCAAGAGAAAGACACAGCCACAGTTCCATCTAAATATACGTTAGCTTCAGCACAGGAACCCTGTGCACACGTCAGTAGACAGCGACGTGTGTAAAATGTGTGTGCCTACATGTTCGTTTCGTTCACATCCCCTTGAACATCAAGACCCCGGCAAGACAGGCCGCCACATCACGACCCGAACAACGGAACGGTGTCGAATAGGATCGGAGTGTCCTTTTCTCATTCGCTCACTTTGCGACCGCCATCAGTCTGCTGCACTGCTGGTGCTGGCTGGGTGGCGTCTGGCCGTAAGTTACGTTCAGTTTCTGCGGAAGGAATCGTCGATACAGATGGTGCACCAACCAAACGTCTTGATAAACTTCTCGAAGTTATATAAATATTGTTGCAACGTGATGTAAGTCGAATAAAAATGCAACCGCTCTTCATCGTACACTTTCTCGGTGCGAGATTGCACTTGACTGTCGACGCTTCGCTTGCCTGATGGTGTGCGGCTTCGGGAAAGCTCAGCTCAGCTCAGCACAAAAGTGATGCATAGACTTGTGCCGAGAGTATTTATTTGACTTGTAATGTTATGGGTTATTGATTGAGCCCAAACTACAATCGACTTCAATCGTTTTATATATTCAACAGATTGCACAATGGCGGAGGGAATAGATTTTCATAAGACATGACTATGGGATTGTGATAGTTCATTTTGAGATGCCTGGTGAGTGCTAGTTGTTTAATTCATTTTCCAAGAGATGGTTTGCACAAATACAAATTGCAATTATTTGCAGAAATAGAGCAAAAGATTAACCTCTTTTAGCAAGGGTGGCGATCAAATCAATTTGTGATTTTGCGTAACACATTTTCCATTGTTTGGCTCACCAGACCGACCGTAGCTCGAACTGGCTAACAACAAAAGTTATGCCGGCAGCGTCAGGGAGAACCTTTGTTGAAGCCTGCTTATAACCGAAACACACCGCTTCGATCCGAAGCGTGTCCCGTTAAGTGAAATGACGATGTTATAATCGATGGCAATGTCGTAAAAACTGGTTCAATTCTATGACCCCCCGCCTTCAACCGGAACGCACGATCTATAGTGAGCTTTGGGTGGAAAAACGAGTCTATATGGTTTTCACCACTGTGGAAAATGGGCTGGCCTTAAACAATATGTCACCTTCAGGTGTGCCCTTCATTTCGGCCGACCATGGGCAACCAGCGAAACAATAGCATGCATGTAATAATGGGAGACCAATTTTTCGGAATAGTAATTACGGTGCAGTAAATAATGAAAAACCTGCCATCGTTGGTACAATAACGTATGCACTTTATTTCACTGCTGCGGCATTCATGAGAAGGGCGATTAATTAACAAACTTCGATTATGATGAGGTGAGCTTTCGATTACTTGCTCCCGGTGGGAGCCGTTTTGCACTTGTTCGAGGCCACATCGTACTTGAAACCATCCGGGCAACCTCCGCGGGCGACCACATCGACCACGCAGTGAGCGCCCTCAAGGCGAGACCCAGTTGGGCAGCTTGTGCTCGTCACAGCCGATCCGGCAAACAGCGCCAGGATGACAAACAGGATAATTTGCGTGAGGAACTTCATTCTGCTGTGGAGAATTGCACCGGTTGAACGAGAAAATCGAACTGACTGCGATTCACTTGCAGAAAATCGCCTTGTCGTGATATTTATAATAGATGATGGTAGAATGTACTAGAATAGTATTACTTAATGAGCAAAAGTGATAATGGATTAGCTGAGATCATGCTGATAGTATTTACTGAAAACAATTCGAATGTTTAAAGAAAAGAAAAATGAAACATTAATCTGTTTATTTTGCACTGAGAGGGCATTGCGCAATTGTGTAAATTTTAAATTATCAGACGATTAAGACGAAGGTTGACCGTAAATTTATCATGGATTTGAATCGTAATCAAATTTCCATTTAATACAACCTTCAACTTCAATTCAATCTTTGTTTGAAACAAGAAATCAATCAACCTAAGCTTTTACTTTCACTTAAAGCAACCAACAAAGGGACATTTCATCTTGATCGAAAAGCATCAATTAAAGTCTACTTGCGTTCCAACGAAAGAAATTGTTCTACAGAAAACAAAACTCTTTCTGAATACTAAATCGAATATCAAACCCCAAAAAACAACAATTATATAAGTACTCTAACAACCCTCACTTTCCAGCTCGGGGTGGGGTTTCGCCCTACTTGTAAGGACCAACGGAACTTACCGAAGAAGTACGCTTGGTTGTACCCTCGACACGTTAATCGACCATAAATTTAGTCACACTGGGACAAATTATTTTAAGTAGGTAATAATTCTCTATCGTTCCAGTCGAAGTACTACGAAACGGCACTACTACACAACAAGGTAAACCATTTGGTTAGGATACTTTTTCCTCCCCGGGACGAGAAAGAGCGAGGGGTCTGCCAGTGGAAGCGAAAGTGAGCTGGCGTCGGGCAGGATTACGCCCCATTTAGTACCGGGCTGTGTGCTGTGCTGTGCTGTACTATGTGGCTGCTTCTATGTCTAGACTAAACCCAGCTAGCAGTCTTCAGTAAACGCAGCAGCAGCACATAGGTTCGGTCGGGCAGGTTCAACCCACGGCGGACACTAAAGAGCTGCTCATTTTCACAGCTTCGTATCGCCTGTCGTCGGCGGTGGTCGTTTGCCAGCAGAGGGCGAAGAAAACAAAATAACACGACGTCGTGCTGAAAAAGTGAGCGCGACAACAAGCTCCGAAACTAACATAAATTTAGAATACATTTTTAATTCGTTTCTTCATGTTATGCGGGTGGATCGTCTTGGAGTGGTGTCGTGTAAAATGTAAAATTGCCTCTTAAACAGGACAATAATTAGCTTGCGTGGGATGAAAGAGTTGCTTAGAAGGCATTAAATAAATATTATCAATTGCAGCTAAGGGTTTTCCATAGAAAAAGAGATAACTTTTAATTATAACAGAGTCTTTTTCGTTTTGTTTATTTTTTCCGCTAAATCAAACGAAAAACCGACAAATCTCATGACACTTAAGAGATACCAGTGTTTTGACTATGACTAACAATCTTTTTTGAAGTTTATGTAGGCTTCGAAGCATATATGAAAATAATTCTAAACATATCTTTTACTTGCAGTTATTGTTTTTCTTGTAAAATTTGGCCACTAGAGAGTTAACTACGGTAGAAAAAAGAACCGTTGTTTCTATCGTTGTTTACAAAACAATCAAAAAAATGCTCTATTAGAATCCCGATTATATCCTTTCCTTAAATTAGATAAAAACATCATATTATTTTGGCACTAGTGGATGCCTTTGAACTACACTATAACAGTTCTGACGATTCATCAAAACTACACACCTAGCGCTTCGTGGTGTCAGCCAGTATATGAACAACTTTAATGGAGGCTTCTGATATTCAACCCGGCTGAAACTTTGCTCGTATGGAAAGGAGGCATGCATTAAGAAGGGGTTATATACAGTTAGAGCGGAGTTCCGAGAGCGGATCTCTTGGAACTCTTCTAAAGAAGGTATCCTGCGGTGAGCACGATATCTTTGGACTGAATCGTCGAAAAGCAAAAACCAAAAAGGGATCGGTGATCAAATATATCATCTATAGATTGATCGAAGGATTTAGCAATATAGTCATTTTTGACAAAATGGCGGCTTTTTCAACATAAAAAATTGATTTTTGGCATAAATTTTGCTCTTAAATTGTCCATAAAACAAGAAATATTAATCGGTGAGGGAAAACCTTCGATTAATCTGTAGAATATATCTTTATAAAACTTGTGTCAAAATTTGAAGTGATTTGGTTCAGCCGTTTTCGAGAAATCTTGCTCACCGACTTTGAAAACACGGCTTCGAGAAACACGCGCTCAAAGTTTCGCGTTCCTTCTTCAATTGCTCTGACACGTCGTTACAAATATGTGTATAACTTCGTTAATATTTGCCGGATTGGCATGAAATTTTCTGTGTGCATACTTAAATATCTGTACACTACGATCGTGAAATAAACAGAAAATCGATTTTTCGAAAATTCTAACTGTATATAGCCCGTTAAGCGTTCGCTGAGTGTTGGCATTAGAAAATGCCTTACCAGCATGGCATCCTGTTCCCATGTTACTACAGAGACTATAGACTACAGAGGCGCCGAGACACTCAAAAACCGCTAAATTTTGAACGAAAGCGGAGAGTTACCTTAATTGGTGATGGTACTCTCCGTTTTGTTTCAAAATTTAGCGTCTGCACTTCATGCCAGGAGCGGGTCACAACAGCACAACAGCGACTAAGAATAACCAAGAGAGAAGGATACACGAAGTTTGGCATATTGACATTAGGCATTATGAACGTTAGGCATAATGGACGATCGGTATAATGAACATTCGGCTTAATTTACAAAATTTCCTTTTCCTATGAATACGGATTTGCACCCATTTAACATTAAATCGTTAAGCATAACGTCGTTTTCCATAAAAACATTGACATAATCATAAGGAATCATTTGGCAAAATTACGTTAAAAATAGTTCATGACTTTTCATATATAATTTTGGGCGAGAAGGAATATAATATGAATAATATCGATAAAAGTATGAACAGTAAACCTAGGGGCACGAACGAGGGACTCACGTAGGACTACGAATGCACGCGCAATTGAACAAAGTTTGGCATTTTGCCAATGTTTGTCATGCCAATATTGTATTGTAATCAATGCTCTGAAACATTCCTATAAATTTGATACAAGACATTTTTAAATTTCCTAAATGCCCGTGTTCTGCATATCAGTTTTATTCGTTTCTTAGAGTTTGTAGTTCCACTAAGAGTTTCATCAGTTTCATCACACTTCTTTCTCGTGATTAGCGATAATATCGCATTTTGAAATTTTTGGGTGAATTGTAGCATTAGCTACAAACTAGTAACTAGCTTAAAACGAATGTTGAGAGGTTTAAGGATTTTGCCCAAAACATAAAATTCTTCTCATTGGACCCACAACTCACGGTTGAACGCAAGAAATAAATAAATAATCCGGTTTATCATTTATCACCGGTTCACGTTCGTCAATTTTCTTGAAAATAATTGATAGGGTGATTTGAAATAAAACTGCCGTTTAACTAACATACGAATAACGAGTCTAGGGTGAATCATACATTTTGGACAGGTTACGTATATTACCTATTATTACTCGGTATTTAACGTATGACATTCTGGTCTAATCATCCAAAACGACTAGGACAACTCTAAGTCTCAAGCTTATATAACTTTTCAAGGCGAATTACTTTGCAATCGTTGATATTTTTTCGAAACCAAAACTTGTCACTGCTTGCTGTTACTTTTCAACGTGGATCAATAAGAGTCGCAATAAACCGACTGAACTTAAATTTATCATAAATTTCGATATTAACCATATTTCACAAAACTTATTGTCTTATTCTATTCATATTAGTTAACTTCACGCTTGAGTTCGTTACTAACCCTTAAAAATCATTTAAAGTTTAAAGGGGAGTATTGTCCAAAATATATTTCAAAAAAAAAAAGGAAACATGTATTTTCGACATCATCTTGGCTTTTGAGGAATGAAAAGCAGATTTGATATCATTTACTGACCGTAAGCAGCAGTGCGAATTATTTTGGTATACCATCACGTGAATGCACCATAATTCTTCAAATCATTATAACATCAATCCTCCTTGCAGTGGCACTATTGTCTTTTTAATGATTTTCAAAACATATCATTTTTTACGGGGAAGTTGGTGGTTTCAATCCAAAATCACGTATACGTAGCGACAGCCTTACTGGAGTCAACGTAGATTATGGAAATTTACCTAATTTGTTTCTAATAGAAAAAACCCGTGATGCTGAACATATAGAAGTATGATGTCTTCGGCAAAAATGTTCCGTAGATCAACACTTTCTGAATGAAAAAAAGTCGTTTTTCTCTCTATGTTGCGCTGGTCCATTTTGAAAATTTTGAAACAGTTTTCCCACCATTAGCTCCAGTCACATGAACAAGTTTCTCAAAGATATCGATCGGGAGTTAAACATCAAACCAAGATGCCAATTATTTGGGCATGATCACGAGAAAAGTACATGCAAAATGGCCATTTATATACTAGTGCCGCGTAGTGAAAAAACCTCAACCAGTTTTCAACTGGATCCATCTGGATGACAGCAACCATTTGAACAGCATTCTTAAAAATAGAATCATCTCTAAGGTTCAATATCATATCTTATGGCAAATCCAAGTAGATCCGTGTATATCAGCGTTGCATTGAGAAAATTTCTATCTAATTGCTATATTATCTGGAGGGCCGCACATACCTGAATAACCTTTATTTATTATACCATCTGATGTGATGCAACTATATAAAAGTATATATAATTATATATACTTTTATATATAATTATATAAAGCAATTTGTTTGATAGCTATCATCACGAAATATAGTGTTTACAAGAAGCTGACATATACGCAAGCGAATCATGGTAAGACAACACGGCACTGTTTTCTATACCACCCGGAAGGCCTAAGTCACTTGAACAATTGTCCCGAGAATGGCATTTCTCTATATAGCATCACAAGATACAGCATATTCAACAATATTACATATACACCAGCGCCACGCGGCGAGAAAATTCTCATCTGCTGTCCTCCATCCAGAAGATCTTGATATACTGGAAAACTTCATCTAGGACACCATATTTTGCGAAATATTATTATGTGAATTGTATTCTAACGCGAATTCTATATTGACATAAAGGTAACAAATCTCCATGGTGAGGTAGAAAAGAATGTGTAATATTCTAAAAGCGATGAACAACAAAAAAATGTTAGTTTTGAATGGTGGCGGGGGTGATAAAATCAGGTCATTACTGTATTAAATAAGTCGAAGAGTTTAAATAGTAAGGCTAGATGTCGATTCCTTCCTATTTGAAAATATAACAAATTTTCGTTTCGGGCATTTTATCAGATGTCCAAAATATATGTATGTCCATGTATGATGTCCAAAATATATTTTGAACAATGTCCAAAATATATCTAGAAAAAATAATGGAATGCAAAGGTCCAAAAAATCATTTTTTTTTTTTGGAAATCTATTTGTATTTGTGTCTTATCGGTATAACCCTCATTGGACAGAGAGGGTTGCAATCTATATACTTACTGTCAATCATTTCACTTTTATGTTTATTTCAAAGAGATATTTCTTATTCTATCGAAATGATTCCTTAGCCTGTCCAAATTACATAAATCACCCTAAATTATGACAGTTAAAATACCATCAATTAGCTAACGTTCTCTGCACATAATTAGTTCTTTTTGACACTCTGTTTATCAGTTATATCACAGCTGACAGCAATACAATCCCAAGTATTTAGATAACTAGGTGATGTCCCGATCTTATTCGGAGCTCCTTTCAGTCACTTGTACATCTGTTACTTTAACGAAAATTCTCATAATGCAAGAAACAAAATCCTTTTTCTTCACTTGAATGTACCTACTTCCTTTGTTAGTTCCGGTCCGAATGTCCCCCAGCCATTTGTAAATCTGTCTTCTTCTTCTTGGTAATCCCTACAAATCGACAGTAAACCTTTTTTACGTTTTTGAACCTTCCCCTTGTTAATGGTCACCCCCCAAGCAACACACAAAACATGTTAGAAAATAATAGTCATGGAAAGTATTCCTTTAAGAGTACTATAAACGTACTTTGAAAACATATGTCGTTATTATTAAGGTTTTGAGATGTTTAGTGATAACATGAATTTATTTGACAGCTCATATCGAATGAATAATGTTTGTTTTGGTCAACATGTCAACATGAAGTTTTTATTATGTTTATAGGCAGCTCTATGTACGAATTCGGAATCACCAATCATCCTCATTTACGAACAAATCAGGTGTTCCACAAGGTAGTAACCTAGGTCCTTTGTTGTTCTCATTATTCATAAATGATGCAGCACTGATCCTTGATCATGGCGGACGTCAATTTTTTCCGACGATTTAAAAATATACTAGGTAATTCGTCAAATTGGAGATTGTATGGAACTTCAAACTATGTTGAATCTATTTACCGACTGGTGTGAGAGGAACCAATTGCTATTAAGCGTGGAAAAATGTTGCGTCATCACTTACCATCGTACAAAAAATCCCATCCGATTTGATTACAGTATCGCCGGTACCAAACTCAGTAGGGTCGAGCAGGTGAAAGACTTGGGAGTGATACTGGATGAAAAACTATCATTCAGGCCGCACATATCAACGACTATTGAAAAAGCTAGTCGACGACTTGGATTTATATTCAAAATAGCCCGTGAATTTGATGACCCTCTGTGCTTTAAAGCTTTATACTGTTCATTGGTCCGATCAACTTTAGAGTTTGCCAGCGTTGTTTGGTGCCCGCATCAGGCAACTTGGAACATGAGACTAGAAAGCATTCAGCGTAAATTTGTTCGTTATGCCCTGCGAAATCTCCCATGAAACGATCCTCAGAATTTGCCTTCTTACGAAGATCGCTGTCGGTTGTTGGGTATAAAAACGTTAGATCAACGTCGCCGGGCATCACAAGTAGTATTCATTGTAAAGCTAATTACTGCAAAGTATGATGCCCCAGATCTATTATCACAAATCGGATTCTACGCACCTACCAGAGTTTTGCGTCCAAGGACTATGCTTCATGTGGAATTCCAGTCAACCCAGTATGCAGCCTTCTCACCGATTTCATCAATGGTGCGACAGTTTAATCGATATACTGATCTTTTTAATTTTACTGAAACTTCATCTGTGTACCGGCGAAGATTACTAGGAAGTGACTTTAAACATTACTTATGTAAATTGTAATGTATTATGTATAATTGTAATTGTGCAAAATGCAATGTCCTAAAATCAAAAGATGATGGGGTTTTTATGCACATTTGAGGAAGGTCACGTTGTGACCACCTCAAGTGAGCTTTTCCCCATCCACGTGAAACTTCATTTAGACCGATAAGGTCAGATGAATAGAAATAAATAAATAATTAAATAAACATTACTAAATTTAAACTAGTAGAAGAACAAGTTGTAACTGATACTATAATAACGTTTTAAATTGGTATGAAATAACCTGATACATACTTCTTTCAATTGTTGTTTCATTAGACGTCAATTTTTTGCACTTTTCTGGTAATAGAGAAATTCCAATATATGTAATGCTATACTATTTTATAACAAGCTGTGTTGCTTGGGCCTATTCCCCCTTTCACAAATCCAGCCACTTGTACAACTGCTATCGTTCCAAATGCAAGAGAAACGCATCTGTCTACCCATTTGAACCTGCCTCCCTCCTAATAAAAGACCGTCAACCCTCCTTGTCTGATTCTTTCATGGCAAAAACATGTGTTTGACAAACGACGTTTGATGAAGAACCGTCCAGATGTTCCGGAGTAATGGCGGAACATATATATGCATAACATATAACATATATGCATGTCCTCC
Source organism: Sabethes cyaneus (assembly GCF_943734655.1). Taxonomy (NCBI): domain Eukaryota; kingdom Metazoa; phylum Arthropoda; class Insecta; order Diptera; family Culicidae; genus Sabethes; species Sabethes cyaneus. The sequence continues at coordinate 26,954,905 of NC_071355.1, read as the reverse complement.
CCTTCCCCTGTCGACTCGTAGCCAATCAGCTCCCCCTTTTGTCACGTCACTAATAATGCATCGGTTTACTCTATGATAATCCCGATAACGAAAACGAAACAAAGATTTCTTCTTTATATATCCATTCGCGGTGGTTTCTCTCTCTTTTCTCAAAGTCACTTGCACGACTGCAATCGGTCTAAATGCAAACGTTACGCAACCCCTTTTACTTATTTGCACATTCCCCCTGGTTAAGAATAACCCCCTCCCCCACCCCTTTGTCAATCCCCGTGTACTGATTTTCATATGTCGAGAAACATGTGTGCCAAGTTTGGTAGAGAAAGGTTAAGGCGTTCTGGACTTATGACGGAACATACAAACATACGAACATAATCACGCTCTGTTTTATACACAGACTAGCTGACCCGACAAACTTCATATTGCCACAAATTATACAGTGCTGTACATAAATCGTGAATCTCGGATGACCTTTGTTATGATCCTGAGTTTTGCAAGTATCTGAGGAGTTCAACCTTAGATGATTCATTTTGGCAGTCACTATGAATCCATAGGTAGTTTAGTATACAAATTTACAATTTTCCTCACAGTAAAGTAGAAAACAACTCCTCCCATTACTACGCCAAATAAAATAAAGCTGATTGTATTTATATATTCGCCGTGATTAAAATTTCGCCGAATATCATTTTGCGGAATACCATTTCGCGGAAACCCTTTTTGCGGAAAGTACCATTTCGCGTACTTACTTGCTATTGCTCGTTCGGACCCAACTGAAGAAAAGTAATAGAGGTCAATTGACCTAGGAAAACAAATAAACCTAGTCAGAAATAATTGTTGCGGATGGGGCTGACCCCCGCAGGGGGCGGCGCTTCTGACGGCGGGTCGCCAGTAACATTCGTTTCACCCTGGATCATCTAGTGTTACTATAGGTAGTTTTTGGTGGTCTTCTTGTTGACTAATGTCTTCCATAAATGGAAGAACCTAAAATTTCTCGAGCTCAGTTAGTTTTTGAGTTATGCAAAATTTCTGTTCTATTTGTATAAGAGCTCCTCCTTCCTGAAGAGAGAAGGGTCTCAAACCATCCTAAGAAAAAATCCTGTCCCTAAAAACCCCCACTGCCAAAGTTGGTTCCATTTGCATGATTAGTTCTTGAGCTATGAGGAAATTTGTATTTCATTTGTATGGGTATTCGAGCAAGGTTTGATAACAAAAGTATATCAAAATTATTGCATATTCTGCTGTTGATATCAACTAGAAATCATGTTTTGTTACCAAGTCTAAATGGCACTTATGATGTATCAGAGTTTTATTTTTCATTTTGTTTTCATTTTTATTAAAAGAAAGTGTTTTGACCTATTCTATACATGATGTAAATAAACCTACAATATTTAAATTAATCTATTTTCGTGTAATTTGTTTTCTAGTGAAACGGGCAGTTCAAATTATATGATAATTGCAATATGATGTAGATATGAAAGCAAAATAACAACTAATTCAGCTTTCCCATTAATATTGCGTGACAGCAAGATTAGTATTCCGCTTGATATTTTTGATAGCAAAAGTTGTATCCAATTTAATTTCACGGCTTGGAATTTTTGAAATCAATTTTGAAATTTTAACCATTAAGTCCACCAAAATGAAATCACACCGTGTAATTCCAAGTCGTTACATCAAGCTATCAAATTTTGTTTTCAATTCGCTCTAAAACTTCGCTCGGGTGCCCCCCTTTTATAGGGGGAGGAGTCTCAAACTATCATAAGAACCTTTCTAGGCCCCAAAAACCCTTGCGTACAAATTTTCACGCCGATCGGCTCAGTGTTTTCGATTCTATAAGGCACATACAGATAGGCAGAAATTTATTGTTACAGCTATAGAAGATTAGAGGACCCGACAAACTTCGTATTGCTACAAATTGAATTGTGCTGTACATAAATCGTGAATCTCGGATGATCTCTTGCACGATCTCGAGTTTTGCAAGTTATTGAGGAGTTCGACATTAGATGATTCATCCATGGTAAATTAGCCAAATTTTGAATTTTTCCTCACAGTAAAGTAGAAAACAGCTTTGCTACGCTACATTGCTACGCCAGCAGTGTTCCAAAGATGGCGCCGCTTATTTTTTTCTATCAAAAAATTGTTCAATCAAATGTATAAATAATATGCTTTTTTTTAGATTTTTGGAAAATGTGGATGGCGGTCAAATTTTCTTTTGAAAAGTTCAATATTAAAATTGCTTTTATATGTAGTTCAGGAATACGTCAATAGGTTACTAACCCAACACACTGCATACTGCACTAATGGTAATTTATGATGGCTGTATTTGTTTGTGATGACGTTTGTATTTGAAATTTTATGTAATTTTTACAATTTCACAGTAAAAAAAATTGAAAAAAATACAAAAAAATTAATTAACATTTCTTTCAGTGTTTCAAACATGGCGCCGCAGATTCTTTCATGAATAGATTACGAAATCGATTGTGCGGATCATATATTTTTCGATTTTATTGTAAAATAAATAATAACTTGAAAGATTATGTATTCTAAACTGATAGTGAGCATGTCAATAGCGATTGTCAATCCACTTGACAAAAGAAATATTTATATACGTTGTGAGTAGATAAATTGTAATCAATGTTAAACATGTATAACTTTGTCAAAAAATTTTGCTAATCAATAACTGTCCTGAAGATGGGGGATATCCCTCGAAACGTCGACTGGAAACGGAAAATAAATATTTTCGCACGTAACCCGTGACCGAAAGCCAACCAAATATTTGAAACAAAAAACAAACGTTAGTTTATTCATTGTAATACCAACTGTAGATTAAAATTTAAGTCTGGTTTCAAGTACAATTTAAGGTCCAGTTGGATACCAATTTGAAGTTTCACTTTCATTCCGATTTTAAGTCTAAGTTCAAGTAAACTTCCAAGTTAAGAAGGAGGTTTGAAGAAAAATTTAAACCCAAATCAAATTTTAAATAAAATTTCACGTTCTGTTTTAAGTACTATTTCGTGTTTAATTCCACATCTCATTTCAAGTCATATTTCATGTATAATTTCGAAGCCAAATTTGAAGTCCAATTTCACGTTCAATTTTACTATGATGCTAGCGATGAGGGCGGCTGACTGCCGTTTCTACTGCACCAATCGAGTAGATAACAATCTATCACCAGTGCGACAGAAATAAGAGTAACCACGTAAAAACAACACTCTCGCTGAGTAAGGCGACATCCATTTAGTACGTCACGCAAATTTTGACCAAAATCTACCCCCCCTCCCCCCCTTGTCACATTTCGTCACACATTCGTGACCCCCCCTGAGAAAGTACGTCACGTCACGGCTATCCCCCCCCCCTCCCCATTCACAACAACAAAATTAAATAATCGTTCCAACCTTTTTATTTAAAGCTATCAAATGAATTTCAGCAAATAGAAAAAGGAAAATTTTCGAGCTTATAAGTCGGATTTTGATCCTTGATGTGTCGTCGATTAATGTTTCGCGCACATCCACGCCCTTTACATTCATCCACTCTAATTCGTCTGACCTAGTTGAAAGAATCAGGACTTCCTGCTGACGTCTTGCAGCAACACGCCTTGGAAGAACTTTTCTGACGGATTTTGTCACTTTGTGTATTCATTCAACACTACCTTAGATGCGAAATTTAATCCGCAAGTGGCATAAACTCTATGCCTCAGAGAGCTTTTGAGTGAGAGGCAGTATAAATTATACCGAAAAACCTAAAAAGCAGCCGTGGAACTTCGGTATGAATTTTTGTTCATCGACTGAGTTCAGCACGAATATCAAGGGAAAACATTGCCATGGGTCTCTGGTAGCATCCCGTAACCCTTCAGGAGTTTGTGTGACTGCTATTTGCGGTTGCAAAAATCTTTTAGGCAGGACGGTACTCAAGCAGCTCTTCAACGGTGTACTGCATATTCTGTAAAGCCTTAATGGAGAGTTCATACTACATAGAATGAGTCCTGTTCACACATATATTTAAAAAAAAAAGATTCCATTCAAAAAATTTAACTATTTGTTTTAAAATCCATCAGTACGTTGATTTTATAGAAGCCTTCAGTAGTTGTATCTTGAAATGAAGGCTAAATATAATTTCCCGAATAAATTTTCCATTTGATTTTGTTTCATGTGACGTCACATAACTTCATACCCCCCCTCCCCCCTTCGTCACAAATCATCACGATTAGATCAACCCCCCCTCCCCCCTATAAGCGTGACGTACTTTATGGATGCCCCCTAAGTGTGTGGAAAATGGTATAATTGAAAGAGCGCAACAAAACTAGATACTAGACTACCAATGCGGCGGTAGTATAATTTATTTCTTTATTATTTCAATATTATTTAGAATCTGGCATCTTGGCTAATCATCGTGATCTGATCTGTCTGTCCAGTAAAAAAATTGAGTATTCCCACTCACAATCAGATTGTTTAGAACGTCGTGTACATATTGCAAGTTTAAAAACAACCATGCAACTCCATATCGTTCAAAATCGATGGAGACGCCTTGTTCGTTGCATTTGCAACCATTCTCTACGGATTCTGAAAGTTGGAATAAGTGGGTATCAACTTTCGGATGTAATAAAATCAACTTTTGAGTACAACTATCACAACCCAGTTAGTATCACCGATTGCGAAAACGATTCCTTCAATCAGCGGACTTCTGCTCAACAAAGGCTGTGTGCAAGTTCTTTTGCTTAGTTTACCCTGTCTCGTCAGTCTGTAACTCCCTGGCTGGCTGAAATGGAAACAACTAAAACTTCTCGAAAACTATTTTTTCCCTGCAACGTCCGATACTCCATCATTGTCGGTTGCATTGAAGTACGCGGTCGCGGTTGGTTGGTTGACTCTTGGCTGGTCGGTCGCTTGCCGCCTGCCAAAAGGAAAAGTCTTGCTCAAGGTGTACAAAATTCATGTTTGTTAATAATTTCAACGGTGACGGAATAAATTTTATCAAACTGTTGCAGCTTGTTTGCCGACTGCACGGTTTCGTCGTAAGTATGGCAGCAGTACAGTAGATGAGGTATTTTATGTGCGAGGCCAAACTGTAATCGAGAACGGGAAAACGGGTTAAACAAAAAAAAAGAAACACACAGAACGACAGCATAAAAGTGAAGATTCAAATGTCGCCGGGCCGGAGCGAGAAGGAACTCAAGCTCGATTTATGGAGCAGGTATTTATGACGGTGCAGCAGAGCAGCACTTGCGAAACAATTTGAACTGCGAAAGTGATAGATAAGCGGAAAGTGACTTTAAATTTGAGTTTTCTGTTTTTTTTTTGCTCGGCTGTGCAATAAAGCCCTCTTGCGTGGCGCGGGTTTCCGTTGCGTCGCCGATTGCTGGGCCGGGCTGGCAATCCAATCGACCTGACCTGTTTTGCTGGAACTTTAGTATGTTTTATGGTTTCCGTCAACATCGCCGTGCGGTGTTGCATAAAGCTGCAATGGTATTTTTTGCCGTTGCTGTTGTTACAACATCACGTACAAAGTTCGTTATTTTTTGACGCTTTACGTTTTTTGGCACGGTTTAGCCGGCACAAACTTAACTACTAGCGAACGAACCGAACGCCACCGTTATTCGATCGACAAACATCGGTAATAAACTTATCGTGGAATTGTGCTCCGTATATTTTGACGCAGACCAGAGCAGAATTTTGTCAACATGGCAAAATAACAATAATGTTGCTTGCTTCAGATTGATAAAACAAGACGAAATGATTTGTCGTATTTTGTCGATACTTTATGCACTGATAATGATGATGATGACGGAGGTAAAAAGATTCATTTTTCATCATAATAATAATGATGCTACGTACATGGTATCGAGATCGGGGAGTTCATTAATTTAGTGGCAATTGCTTGGTTGCGATTGTGTAAGAATTCATCAACAATCTGTATTAATTTATTTTTATTTTTATTAGATTTGATATTTATTGCTATTTTTGTTGTTCTGTGCGATACAGTAGAAGCAAATGTATTGTGTGGTTGTTGGCAGCAACACTAGCCATCTACCGTACTTGGATCGGAGCAAGTCCTTTGTCACAGCCTTTATTCTATGCACGGAACTATTCGAACGTGTGGAAAATCGACAAACCGAGTGCATTTATTATCATTATCTCAATCGTCGATCGGTAATTGTTGTCAGGCTTTGTGTTCGAATTGCTTGCCAGCAATGATGGATTGGTTTTGATTCGAAGGCATGCAACTAGTCGAAGTATTGTTTTTGTGGGTGACTGAAATTTGAATTGAATTTATCCAATGATTGTTTCAACAAGTTTGGAATATATCCAGAAATAAACGAACGATGGCGTTGTTTACCAAAAAAGTGCCGCTTAAAACTATCAAAGAACGTCGCGTTAAATCCTTTTATTTTTTGTTTCAACAATGAAAAGTCTACTGAAAAGTATCATTTGTCACAAAAACTGCTTCACCACAATATCTGAATCGGATTACCACAAAATATGGCCACAGCACAGATTATTTGCTAGGGTGGTGCACTGTTGCATGACTAATATTCATAGTGCTGATATTTTTTGTTGAAACACTCTGAGCAATAGTTCAAAACAGACATTGATTAATTCTAGTATCGAATACCCTTGAAGTACTCTTAAAAATCCGAAACTAGCTAAAAATGCCTTTATGCTTTCCCCCTATTGAGAGCACAATATACGCAGTGTGCTTCTCTGCCTTTGATAAAGACGCAAAAAGGCTCCATTGAATGGAAATTGAAATCCACCCAATGTCTGCATTTAATACCTGCTTTGGGAGCTGAAAAAAGTCGATTGTCCACAGCAAAAACAGCTTCGGCGGAGCTGCTTTCAATCGAAATATTATAAGCAACTGCCAAGGCAACCGGCAGCGGCAACCAATATTCAATCCTATCAAAATGACCCCACACGCGTTACCCGCCGCTGTACCATAGTTAACTGACGACGACTACACCATCCACCGCACAGATTGACTGCGGATGATTAGAGAAAACCGATTTGGCCAAGAAATTCAATTTCGAAATATATACGTATGGGGGGGGGGGGAAGGGGCCGATATTAACTTCACTCCTGATTTTCCATTTTATCTTTTATTATTTGTTACAAAACGGTTGCCGTGGCTAACCGACGACGGCGGCGCCGGATACCGGCGCTGCCCGAAGCGACGCACCGCCGGTATCCGATGAAAAATGGCTTCCGGAAGCGTATGTAGCTTACGGGAACCGCTGACAAAAGCATCAGTAGCAGAAGGTTAACCGCAATAAAACCCACGCAACCAATTTGTAGAAAATCAGGCCAGGTATCGAAAAATCGAATAACACATCGATTCCGAGGAAAAAAAACCCCGGTTTTGCTGTACGTATTGACAAAGTTTTCCTATTCATTTTCGAACAAAGCACAATACATCTCAATACAGTGAATCAGTGTGGTTGGAATGGAAAATGCTGGGATCTACCTGCTCTGCCAATACCTCCGGTCTTATCACTGATCGACTTTTGGAAGTTGGCAGGTTTTCGGTATTAAATTTACTTACCGGCGGTCTTGTGGGTTGCTAGATGAATAGAACAACATTACAAACAGACCACAAAAGTTTGGGCAGTAAATTATCAACTTGTACCGCAATGTAACTACATATATAAAATAAGGAAATATGATAGCAGGTTCGATACTCCTTGGTAGACCGCTGTGGCCATTTGTAACAGAATCGTACATCGAGGTACAGCCAGCGGAAGGAAGGCCCCTATTGTTAAAGAATGAAACATGTTTGGAGATTGTTTAAATTGGTTATTTGGTCTTTGTGCACAATGGCGACAGTGGTTTATTTATACGTAGTCAAATTTATTCTGCAAAACAAACATGACCATTCTGGAAAAGGTCATGTATTAAACGTTAATAACTCGGTCAAGTGCCCGATAAATTCCAAATATTAATATGACTTCGTGAGAATACGCTCTACACACATGAGTTTAATGATATTCATCAACTCTGTAACTAAGTGTGTAGAAATGAGATGGTAAGTTGTGGCGATGTACAGTGACTTCCGTAAGGCGTTAGACAAACTTCCACGTGTCCACAAGCAGTAGATAAAGTGAGATGCAGAAAATTATCAAGTGGATTCAATTCTACCGAACCGAACGCTGCGCTTTTGTCAGCATCAATGGTATGAACCTGCATAGCTTCAAGATATCATCTGGCGTTCCCCAAGGTAGACTTTAAAATATTCCTTGAAAACAAGGCATATCTTGATTGTTCCGGTTTCAAAAACGATATTTACTTCTTTTCACGTTAGTGTATTCTAAACGCCATGCACGATAACTTGCACAAAATGTTTCGCCATATCCTTCAGCCATCTTAATGACTCCTTGCGACACGAATGCGCTACACACTAACAGTATTCCAAGCCATTTGGGAAGCCTTTCCTAAAAAACTTTTTGCGATACGCTTGCGTTTTACCAGCTTACGATCAACGTTACAGACCAATCGACCTGGATAAGTTGGTTGCCAGAAGAAAACTGCTCAACGGAAATGACAATTGCGGCTCTCTATTAAACCAAATAAACGGTTGATTTTTTCTCATTATCCTAGCAGCATAGAGCCGGGGTGGTTCTTACTGTATCAAAAATTCCTCTCCACTGTACTGCCACTACTCACATAACAGTCCCATTTTCTATGTAATTTCCTAGGCTACTCCCGGTTCTAGGCTACTCCCCTGGCTACGCCAATTTATTGAGCGTCTCGCCACACGTCGGCTTTAACCTCGTCGAGCTTACTAGTAAGTTTCGCCCCTGCGTGTCTGGTTCAGGTGAGGTTCTTGAAGTAAAAAGTAGGCTCGACTTTCAGCTTAAATGTGTCGTTGAATCTCTTTACTCGTATTATTTTCGGCAGTGATCAGCGATGCCAAAACTCATCAATCACTTCCAGTTCATCGCTGTCAATAACCACTGTCAGTGGGAGGCAAATGTTGTTTTCTCTGGAGCCTCTTCGTATCATATATTTGGTTTTCTACGCATTTATCTATAGCCCAATTTTTCTAGCCTCCGTTTTTAGTGTGTCATCAATTGTTTCTATCGTCCAAAAGTTTCTAGTAATGATGCTGAAGTCGTCTGCGAGTAGTTGAATACTTTTCCCGAAGATCGTTCCTCCCATTTCGATGCCTGCTCGCGTGATCTTCAATACCTTCAATAGCGATGTTGAATAACAAACAGAACAGTCCATTTCCGTGCCGCAGCCCGCAGGACGATTCGAAGGGACTCGAGAGTGCCCGCGTAACACGCACGTAGCACATAACTGCATAGTAGCTTTGATCGCTTGTGTCAGTTTGTCCGGAAACCCGTTCTCGTGCATTATCTGCCATAGCTGGTAGCATTCGATTGTATCGCATGCTGCCCTGAAAACCGTGAAAATATGATGCGTGAGTTTGCTGTATTCCCGAATTTTTTAGAGGATTTCTGAGAGAGTGAAAATTTGATCTGTAAAGCCCGCCTCATACTGTCCTACGAATTCTCTTGTTATCGGGGATAGACGATTTTTCGCCGAATCTCTTCGAGATCGAGAATCCTCATGATGTTTTTATTTGTAGGCATCTTCTTTATTAATTTAGCAGCCGAAAGCCGGTCACTGTACAGTCGTCCGGTACTCTTGCGATGTGGTCGGCCCACTGTAGTCTCATAACTTGCGGCAGGTGTACGATGGGAATCTCTCCAAGCAGTACTTGTAGCTCGTGATTCATACGCCTCCGCAACTCTCCGCTTTCCATTTGTAATCCGCCAAAAATAGTCCGCAACTCCTTCCTTTCAAATACGGCTAGTGCACGTATGTCTTCCGTAAGCAAAGTTACTGTCTCAAATCCGTAGAGGAATACCGGTCTGATTAGCGTTTTGTACACCGTCAGCTTTGTGCGACGGCGTATGCTCCAAGATCGAAGCGTCTTGCTGAGGGAAAAGTAGGCTCGATTTTAAGCTTGAATGCGCCTTGGATCTCTTTACTCGTGTTATTGTCGGTGGTGATCAGAGATCTTAAATATACGAGTTCATCAACCACTTCCAGTTCATCGCCGTGCTTTCTCTGGAGCCTCTTCCTACCATATATTTAGTTTTCGACGCACCCTCTCCTCTAAGCTTCCGTTTTTCTGTCCCAGGGTTTCTAGTAATGATGTCGAGGTCGTCTGCGAAAGCTAGAAGTTGGTTACTCTAGCTGAAGATCGTTCCTCTCGTTTTGATACCCGCTCGCCGGATCACACCTTCAACAGCGATATTGAATAACATACAGGACAGACCAAAGCTCGTGTTTTTAGTCTTGACCTTGAAATGCGGTCAAGCATATTATGTATGGGTCATTCCACGCGAAGTGTCCGAGCCCCGTGTAATCGACCTTCACGAATTTGAATCAAATTTCGCCAGATTGTTCGTTTTCGGTTAGAAAGAAAAAATCGAAAATTTGGTACCGATCGGACATTTCCTCGATTAATGGGAGCACCTCCATTTTTAAGGGGACATGAACGACTAAAAATTTTGAAAAAATTATAATCTTTTTGTTTCAGATTTTTATTCTGCAGTCTTTTCCGCTTATTTTGATACTAATTTTGTGATGATCCGACCACGGGAACTGGTCGAAAAACATTCATACACATAAGCATTCCAGTGCGGCGAGGAACAACTTCAGCGGAATAAAACGCCGCTCCTGGAAAACCACGATTTTCAAACTTTATGTACCTTTTTCTCGGAAACTACACAACGTATTGGAACAAACTTTTTTTTTAAGGCTTTTATAACTTTTGAGTGTCGTAAATAAAACACAGCTTGAGAAAAACGAAAAAGAAGAAGAAAAGATGGCTGAAAAAATAAAATTTTGTCTTCTTTTTCCTTTTTTCATGCAGTGTTTCGTTTACAAACCTCAAAAGTTATAAAAGTCTTTGCCAAGCTACTATCAACAAAACAAAACAAAAGTTTGTTCCAATACGTTGTGTAGTTTCTGAGAAAAAGGTACATAAAGTTTGAAAATCGTGATTTTCCAGGAGCGGCATTTTATTCCGCTGAAGTTGTTCCTCGCCGCACTGGAATGCTTATGTGTATGAATGTTTTTCGACCAGTTCCCGTGGTCGGATCATCACAAAATTAGTATCAAAATAAGCGGAAAAGACTGCAGAATCAAAATCTGAAACAAAAAGATTATGATTTTTTCAAAATTTTTAATCGTTCATGTCCCCTTAAGAAAAATGACCTTTTTTGTCAAAACCTCTTATTTTCTTTTGCTTATATCTCCCGAAGTATTGGGTTTGGAAAGACGCTATTTTCACATTTCTAAAGAGAACAAAGAGAATTTTTTAATCGAGCAAAAAAATATATGGATTTTAGGCATTTTTATTTAAAGTTTAAACGTGAAAACCAAATCTATTCTTGCTTTTAATATATACGTTGTTATTTTCCATGCAAAAATCTACGAAAAAAAACAAAAACCCAAAATATTTTTTTTGGTCGATTTTCGGAAATTCCGCTGTTTGAATTTCCATTTATATTTCATGTTAGAAGCGTTAACTCAACTCGTACACTCATTTTTCAAGTTTTTAAGGCTGTAGAGCCCACAGACAATTGATCTTATTGATCTTACAAATTATTTTTTTGCCCCTAGATTTTTCAAGCCAATTTCCAAAGGGGGAGGGGTTGACAAAAACTTTGAAAATGATTTGCAATGGCCTTATAAACAAAATAATTTTTTTAAGCAGCCATTCTCTTCGCAATGTAAAACTACTTTGCCAGATCGGGAAAGCATTTATACAATATATAGCAAAGTTTTTCTAAACAGTGTTGCCAATTTTTCAGTTTTTTGTTTGATTTATAGTACTAGATGAGGAAATGTTACTTCAAAAAGGCGTAAAATATACGTTAGTTGTTTGATCACAGCCTTGTTAACTGTTTTGCATCTCGCTAATAGACATGAGCTCTTACCTTCCTTGTTTATTGTGTTTATTGTTGCTAGGAGACCCTTATTTAATGTAACTAATCATGCAGGAAACTGAAAAGTTGGCAACACTGTTAAGAAAATCCCTTTTATATACTGTATAAATGCTTTTCCGATATGCTAAATTATTTTTACATTGCGTAGAGAATTACTGCTTCAAAAAAAGTTATTTTGTTCTTAGTTTTACATAAAAATGGGGAATTTCTTGCTTTAAAACGCTGTATCTCGGGATCGACAAAGAATACCTAGGGGCGATGAGGAATTCTTATGTAAAAAATCTGCGAAACACGACGAAGTTGAAATTTTTGAGTTAAAATTGTCTACATTGAGAGAAAAATGTAAATTTAGTTTTCAAATTGAGTTTAAAAATATTTGGCAGTATTGGTGATCCAAAATAATATCTTTTTCGAATTCTTTGGGTGATTTCCTTTGAAAATGTGAAAATAGTGTCTTTCTAAACCTGATACTTCCGGAGATATAAGCAAAAGAAAATAAGAGGTTTTGACAAAAACGGGTATTCCTTAAAAATGCTGGTGCTCCCATTAATCGAGGGAATGTCCGATCGACACCAAATTTTGGATTTTAACTTCCTGTCCGAATACGAACAATCTGGCAAAATTGGGTTCAAATCCGTGAAGGTCGATTACACGTTTGAACTTTTTCTCGGTCACTTGGCATGGAATGACCCGTATTAATATTTTTGAAACGCTGGTTCTACAATTGATGAAGGGACGGCAGGGGAAAGAAATGAAAATTTTTTGGAATGGGAGGGGGGGGGGTTTCCACCCTTTGGAACCACTGTTTCAAAAATATTAATACAGGGCAGTCCATCCCCTTGTCGCAACCTTCTACGCGATTCGAAAGGACTCTAGAGTGTGTCCGATACGCGCAGGTAACACAACACTCGCTCCAGAGTAGCTTTGGTCAGTTTGTTCGGAAAACCGTACTCGTGCATTAACTGTCATTGCTGTTCTCGTTCAACTGTATCATATGCTGCCCCGAAATCCACGAAAATATGATGCGTTGGCACGTTGTACTCGCGACATTACTGGAGGATTTGTCGGAGAGTAAAAATTTGATCCGTAGTAACCTGGGCCCGTCTGATACTGCCCTACGAATTCTCTTGCTATTGGGAATAGACGACGCAGCAAAATCTGGGAGAGCACCTTGTAGGCGGCGTTGACCAACGTGATGCCGCGGCAATTACAGCAATCTAGCCGGTAGATGGGACAGACTACACCTTCCATCCACTCTTCCGGTAGTTTCTCCTCCTCCAAAATCCTAGAAATTATCCAATGAAGTGCCGTTGCTAGCGGTGCTTGGCTATTTTTGTAGAGCTCTGCCGGGAGTCGGTCCTTTCCGGCGGCTCTATTATTCTTCAGCTGACGAATTTTTTGCCGGATCTCTTCCAGATCGGGAGCCGGCACCCTGTTGTCGATGGTAGGCACTCCGAGGTTAACTTCCATTGCGTCTCCTGCTGCTATATCTTATACTTGGTACAACTCGTGATTCATGCGTCTGCGCCACACTCCATCCTCCATTTTGCCACCAAGTATTGATAGCAGAACTTTACGCTCAAAAACCCCAAGCAGTCGTGAATCGCGTCTTCCTTTAGCGTCCATGATTCATGTCTGTAAAGGGCCACCGGGAGGATTAGCGTTCTGTAGAGCGCCAGTTTTGTGCAAATTTGCAAACTACGGGACTTTAGCTGGCTTCGTAATCCGTAGAAACCCCGATTCCTGGCTGCAATTCGTCGTTACACTTCGCGGTTTACATCGTTGTCACATGTCACGAGTGTACCAAGGTATGTAAATGCCCGTATAACTTCATATCGTTCCACCAATTGGTCTCCCACGTTCTCTGTCAGTAATCATGTACTTCGCTTTGGTGGTATTAATGGTAAGCCCCAATCTTGCCGCTTCCCTTTTAAAAGACCTGAAGGCCTATTCCATAGCTTCAGTATTGTCGTCGGACGGATTTTGTTACCAACGTTTTCAACAATTGAAAAACTACAAGATATACAGCCCTACGGGTTGTACGAATGGGTGATGTAGGACTATATCAGATCATTAAAAGAGAGCGAAATATTCAGATTCAATTCTTCATTGAATGCAATGGTGGCTTTGAAAATACGTGGACGGGGGTTCATAAGTACAACGCCTGCAACCATTGAGACATAGAAGATTTCTTTTTAAAATTACTTGTGTGCATCATAAAGGTTGAAATAGTAATGAATGACCAGCCCACAGATTATTGCATTGAATACAATTATGCGTAGCTTGATATGTTTCAATAATCTTACTTTTACTTGCTTGTGACCTTTAAAAGGGCCATTGGTTACAAATAACATTAAAGCCAAAGCACGTTCATCGCAATTATGACGTGCCATTCGAATGTCCTTCTCTTTTGACATGAATGACAACAGGTACGTAAGTTAACGGTGTCGATTCACTGTCTTTTGCTCCGAGAAGGTTTTACTAGTTTACTTTCACAGCTTACCGCTTGTTACATAGAAAATATGGCACATGCAAAAATTTCTGTTTTATTTGTATGAGAGTCCTTATCCTCCTACCACAGCAGGGGTGAGGAGTCTCAAACCATCATAAAATAAATTTATGCCTCCAAAACCCCTACATGCCCAATTTGGTTCCTTTAGATCTATTAGTTCTCGAGTTATGAGGAAATTTGTAGATTATTTGTATGGGAGCCCCCCTCCTAAAGAGGGAAGGAGTCTCAGCTCAATTCACCATAGAAAAAATTCTTGCCTTATGAAACCCCCACATGCCACATGCCCCCACATTGGTTCTATTTGTTTGATTAATTCTAGATTTATGAAGAAATTTGAATTGCATTTGTATGGGCCCCTCCCTTTTAGAAGAGAAAGGGGTCTCAATACACTATCGAAAAAAAGCCTAGCTTCTAAAACCGCCACATGCCAAATTTGGTTCCATTTGCTTGATTAGTTCTCGAGTATTGAGGCAATTTGTGTTTCATTTGTATAGGAGCCCCCCCCCCTCTTACGCCGTCCATAAAATTGCTCTCTCGCCCCCTCCATAAAATTGCTGATCATTTTATCTTTCCAACGACATATAAATTGTTCAGTTTCGTTCAGTAGTTTAGTAGTTATTAGCTTTTGAAATCTTTCATTCCAACGTTACACTTCTATTTTCGTTTTCACAAAGTGCTACCGAGTCCCAGTATAGTAAACAAAGACGTAGTTCTACGTCCAAAACTTTCGCTTTCATCTTTCATTATCCAAGTCTGCATCAAGAATTTGCCTTTCATTTCTTGAAATCTATAGTAGGTAATTTTTCAGCAGAGACCAGGAAGAGACTTCGGAGTAGACCCCGCATCCGATAGGTGTGCGCTGTTGTTGTCGATTCACGTTCAGTTAGTGTTCGAAAGTATTGGAGAAACAAGTTCAGGCAGTCCAGGACTGAAAGAAATGGTGGAACAAAATTCGTTCCGCTCAGAATCGATAACGGACCATCACCAAAATTGCATTTTAGGTCACATTTTCTTTAAATTGACAGAGTTTAAGCTACAACGTTATTGTTAGTTTGCTGCTTCATTGCATTGTTGGATCTCTTCTACATAATCAAATGCGCACATCTTGTCCTTGACGCTACTCATAATGTTTTTGGTTATCCTGGGAGCGACTTCTTTTGATACTTCCAGCCACTGTTTCTTCGAACCCAGCATGTTCTCTTAGACATTAGGTGTTTTACGAAGTCTGGCCGATGATGGCCGAAAACCTCTCAATCGGACGAAGTTCCCGTTTTCGGTACAAAAACACTGTTGTTATTTATATGCGAAAATACCAAATTTATACAAAACCAGTGTCTCGCCCAATTCCGGTAGATTCAATTCCGGTAGATTCGCTTGTTGATGGTAGCCCTTATGATGGTTTATTTGACCACATCCGTAGATGGCCTGCCAAAGTAAGAGTTTTTGGGTGGATTAGACCAGTTTCTTCTCACTTACCTCCTTAGGAATGGTCAACTGCTTTGTGTACGCCTAGATGTAAGTCGCGTCGTTAACCACGACGTACCTTGGTTTCGACAGAAACTCTCGGTACAGCGTCCTGTCGCGGATTTGGGTAACCGTGCTTTGTTTGTCGTTCTGACGCGGTATCTTCTCGGTTCTTCTTGAAAACAAGGAGTGGAAACATCCGCCTTCTTTGCGTGCATCGCGAATCGAAAGTTTCGGCCGGCGCTTGAACAGGGTCAAGAGATCGATCATTGAACGCATAGTCAAGATTATGTCCTTCACTTAGGTCTAAGTCCAAGACGAAATCCATGTTCAAGCCAAGCTCCAGCTCTGCTAAAGCCAGCCTCCATAACTTCCAGTCATTCGACGATTCTTGATGAGTAAGATGGGGGATCTGCACGTTAGTAATACTAATATTGACGATTCGGTCCTTATTTCTAGATCTGCACATTCAGGGGTTGATCGGCCATCACCCCGAGTACTCTGCGTCTCAACCATCACAGTAATAGTTGTGCCTAGCTCGTGCGTATTGCTACAGCTCTGGTAGATGGTATGACCATTTCTGACGTACATACTATCGTTCTCTTACAACTTCCAACCAAATCGTGCACCGAAAGTATGGTCTTCTATTCAACCTAGTTTGGGACAAAAGATTTTTAAGACCCTGTCTTATTTAGTCTATCAAAAGATTCTTTCGTGGGACACAATTTCTTTCTCAACTGGTTATTTCTACTCGTATATCCTTAACCTTATCTGTTTTTGCAGTAAACGTTTTAAAGTGTACGAATTCCGTCGACATTTTTGAACTCGGATCCTTTTACAATTACCACTTCATAATTGTTTATTTTAGATTTAAAATCCCCTTTTTCATTTTATTCTGTATGTTTCTCGATTTTCGTCCTTTGAATCATTAGACCATGGCTATCTTCTGAGTGCTGCCCAATCGCCGGACTCGCAACAAGTTGCTGGCAAAAGTTCGCATCCGATGCTGCTTAACATGAAAGCGATTTTTATCGCCCATAATTTATTGCAGTGGAAAGTGTTTTCACAAGCCCACTACACCAATCTGCATTATTCTTTCTTGTTGTTCACAAGAAGCAGCACAGTCATAGTCAACCTGTTGCGCCCGTCGTGGTTCCGGAAACAGCCTCGAGGCGATTCGTTTTTTTTCTTCACTTTCTAACTAGCAAAGTGTTAGTCAATTTTCACACTTTTAGTTAGCGGGCAATCTCGATTGGTGTTGGCGTGCAGTGATATAATGCAGGTATAATCAGCGCCCCAGCGATGACCAGGCATTCGGCTAGATTTTCCCTTTAATTTTCCACTTGTTGGCTTGAAATATGGCAGCCATGATGTCTTAACAACACTGACTGTTGGTTTGTTTGTTTGTTTGTTTGATACCGTCGAGCCATACCGGGCGGTGGTGTTGATTTTTGCATTAATTATAATCTCATTAGGGTAAAGCTTGCGCAGCAAGAAAGAGGTTTTAAAGCAGCTGGGCTCAACTTTTCTGCAATCCTGATTTCATTTAATGGTTAATTTACCTTCTGTAAATCAAATCAGGGTAGGATATAAATCGTGAAATCACAATAACAATAGTATTAGTATTCTGCTTTTAATTGTTTCGAATTTTGGCAGGTCGCCGAAATAGCGTGTTTGCTATTCATAACTGCTAATTCTCGGAACAATGATTTCATTTTACAGTTTGTCATTAACGTAATGTTATCATAAATCAGTAATAAATTTTAACACTGTCATAAACCTCGTTAAACACAGGATATCGGGGTTATTTTTCTTCTCGCTAGCAGAACTGTTCAGCGCGCGCTCCGGAATACCGAAAGTCATATCATTTTAATGAGTACATTCATGTAAACGCCGTCCGCTAGTTTGCCGAAAACGATGTGGATGATGACAAGTCTCCATCCATGGCTTCACAAGGATTCTGCTCGGGTTCGCTGACGCTGCTAGAAACATTCCGCAGAATGGCGAAAAAATGGGGTATGATGTTTCCGACGACATTAAACCTTTAGTTTCACAACACTGAATAGCAGTGTGTGTATGTATGTTATCCGCGACTACACCTATATGTAGTGTATACTCTTATTATAGCCGAATGTGGTATTAAAAACTCATTTCCCACCGGTCGACTCGGGCCGGATTACAACCGACAACGTGCACGGTATTCGTGTGATGCTGATGCTTAAAGTTGGCTGACTGCTAAAGGTCCTGTCCCTTCTGTGAATTTTGATAGTGTCCTACCAGCAGCAATGGCGCGCGAGCGGTGGTGGTTATCCGTTGGCAACGTTTGGCAGCGCTCATATAACCGAGTTAAAATACTAATCAGACGATGTACGTTTAGTCGCTTTGGGCAACCGAAACAAAACCACACAGCACAGAAGCAATTTGATAACGTTTGGTGTATTAAGGGATAATTAAAGAATGTTTATTCGCGCGTAATGATTTTCCTTTCAGCATTGGGTGTATAGAATGTGTGAATAGGTATTTGAAATTGGTATACGTATGTTACTCTAAACTCTCAGTTAGCTTCGAGGACAGTGCTAGTCTAATAAAACTAGTCGCCGTATGCTGGAATCTCTGCTGGCGGGGCTACTACAGTCAATAGGATCGTTGCACTAATCCCGTTGCACTGTCCTGTACTCTAAAAACCGACTGTGAAGTCTGTCGATAAAGAAGGATCGAGTCTTGGAGATGTTTAAGTCCTAGGCCTTGCTTTTTCTATGTTTAGAAGAAATTTTAAGTTTTTGTAATTTAAAACAACAAGTAATAATTTAGGTGTAATTTGTGTTGCTGACAACAAAAAATATCGCAATCACAAGGCTCTCAATGTATCCGCTGTGATTCGTTCCGTGGTTGATACCACCAGCAGGGATTGCAACAATATTAATGAACTCCAAACGAGTCCTTGTTGGACTCAGTCAGTGGAAAAAACAAGCATTTTTTTGTGCATTTGTGTTTCATCTTGACGTTCTGCGTGCAACGTAGAAATTCTGGGTGTTATTGTTGCCTTACACTTCGGAACGACAACCAGAACAGTCACAACGTGAATGGGTAATGTTTATTTAAAAAGCTGTCAAACGGTTGGGAAAAGTTCTTTCCGATTGCAATTCGTTCGTTTCAGTTACACGCAACCGTGGCTTGTAGGTTCCGTAGAGCCCGACTCCGCGTTGTGAAACAACCAATGGCATCGCAGCTGGTCCCTATAACTGTAACATTTAGACTTTGGACTTTGTAGCGCTTACACATATGTCAATATTTGTGGTTTTCAATAGTGGAACTGTGCCTTCTGTCAACAGACAGTTACACTAGCGTGGCCAGACATAAACCAAAGGTGAGGCACCCGACATTTCATAAGAATGCTTAGGCCTGGAAAAATAGATTAGTCGTAGGATGGAGAATCTATTATTGCTTGCAGAAAAATACCGACCAATTAGGTTGAAAACTCCAAACTTCAATTGCATTTAAAATCAAAGTTATAATCGGACTAGAAATAAAATTTGAAACTGGACTAGAAATTAGAGTTAAATTTGAAGCTTTTATTTGAAATTGGATCTGGAAATTGGATTTGAAATTCTTTGAAATTTTCTGTTCCGTTTCCTGTGTTTTTTCATCACTTTCTTCCATTTTATTCGCTTCAAGTTTTTGTCTACGTTTGTTCCCTTTTCCTTTTGTGTATGAAATGGGGAAGGCAAATGAGGAAGCGTCCAACATAGCTCCAGCCATTCCAAACCCCTACCTAGCGCCTCCACGTGGCCTTACCCGGTAGTGCTCTATTGAGTAGCCAAGCTAGGAGGTGCGATGTTGGGTGGTTCCCGGCTCCTTGATCTCAAAACTGCGGGTTTTAGCTGACGACTGAGCCACAGGACCTTGTTAGTAGGTAAGCTTAACATTGGTTATTTTAATTATTTATTTCGTTTTAGCTCATGAATCATCTTCTACTGTTCAGTGAAAACTCTGGCCGAAAAAAGTTAAATAATGCAATTATGCAAACTCAAATGATGCAACTCTTTTACATTCGAAGGACTGCTGGTGAGATTGTTCTTTTTTATTCATATACCCTGTTTTCCTTTTTATCTCTCGTTTTTCGCATTTTTCTCTTCCGTCTCACCCTGTTCTCTGTATTTTTTTTCGGTCCCATTTTCCGACTTTTTTTCTTTTTTTTTCTCCATCTACGTCCCGTTTTTCATCTTTTTCCCCGTTTTGCTAGTTTCCTCTATTCGTTTTTATTTTTTCTGTCGTTATTATTCATTTCCGTTTTGATTACTTTTGTTTTATGTTCCATATTCCTTGTTTTTCCTCTTTATCAATTTCATTTTTCCTTTCTTAGACCCGCTCTTTCTTCTTTTTCTTTTCCAGTCTGTTTTTTCGCCCTATCCATGAGTCCTGATTATCCTCTGTTCCACTTTTCGTCTTTGTTCTTCCGTCTTTCTCTCTTTTTGTCTTTATTTTCCTCTTCACCTGTCTCTGTTTTTCAGTTTCTGTCTCGTTTGGATTTTTTTGGTCGCGGTTTTCGTTTCGTTTTTGCTTTTTATCTCCTTTTCCACTCTATACTTCGTTTGCATCTGTGTCGTTCTCCTTCTATTATATCCAGCTTTTCTTTCTTTTCTGTCACGTTTTGTTTTTCTTTTCTTTTTTATACCTTTTGTCTTCTGTTTGCCTTTTTCTCTCCTTTGCTTCTTTTACTGTCCCGTTTTACCTCTTTTCTGTTCTCGTTTTTTCATTTTCCTTCTGTATTTTCTCTTTTTCTGATCCTCAATTCCTTCTCCTTTTCTTATTTCGTTTTTATCCTTTCTGTCAGTTGATCCTTTCCTTTGTTTCTCTAATTTTTTCCACTATTTTCTCTTTTAGACTTTTTTCTTTCATTTTCTTTTTCTCTCTCATATTTTTCCTTTCTTTCTATTCCGTTTGTCCAGTTTTTATCAAGTGTTCCTTGATGCTTTTTTCGTTTTTTCTTCTTTCGTGTGTTCTTAATTATTTTCGTAAGAGCTTCATAACTTTCATGTTTGTTCTAAGTTGTTTGGTTCTTGAGATAAGAATTGTTGAATGAAGTAAATATTTAGTAAGTGCCATTACTCAGAACATTAAACATTAAACATTGTCATGAAAATTTTATAATTAGAAATTAACATACAAGAAACAGATAATTTAAAAAAATTCCATATGACAGCACATAATTTTCCGACTTTTCTTTGGAGTTTTCTACAATCACGGAACATAAAAATAGAAATGAGTTGCTTTTTAATTGGAGTTGAATCTTTCCTACCGTTTTCCTTATTTGTCTCGCTTTTGTTGTTTTTTGTACTGTGTTTCCTGTTTCATTGATCCGTTTCCCGTCCCATTTTTTTCTTATTTCCAGTCCCGTTTAGTTATTTTCTGTCCCGTCTTCTTTTCTCTTTTTTCTTTTACTCCGTTTCCAGCTTTTCTTTTTTGTTAGATTATAGTCACTTTAACCAGTTTGGGTCATTCGTGACCTCTGCGGGGTTGGGATTTGAACCCGGGTCCTCGGCGCGAATGCTCACCACTACACCGGGACTGACCCCACGTTTCCAGTTTTAGTTTTTTTTCTATTTCTATCTCTTTTTATCATCTTTCCTTATCGGTTATCATCTACGTCTGTACTCTTTTTTTGTTTTGATTTTGCCATCCTCTCTGTCACATTTATTCTGTTTTTAACTCTCTTTTCCCTCTCCTCTTCGGGTTTCCTGTCTAACCGTTCTCATATTTTCACTCTGTTTTCTGTTTTTCTTTTCTTGTTTTTCTGCTTCCAATATTTTGTCCTTTTTTTCTCTTTTTATATCCCGTTTGACCTCTTTTTTCTGTTTTCCTCGTTTTTTCTATCGATTTTCGTTCTATCTCTCATTATTCATCACTTCGTTATTGTTATTTCTTGTTTTATGTTCCGTATTTGCTTTCTTGTCTTATTTTCCCTCATTTTTACCCACTGTTTCCTCTGATCCTTTTCCAGTCCCATTTCTCCCCATTTGCATGAGTCCTAATTTTCCATTGCTTCGCTTTTCGTCTTTTTGGTTCCATTTTTCCTCGTTTTCAAGCTCGTTTTTCCACTTATACTGTCTTTTTTTCATGTCCGTCCCGTTTCAACTTTTTTTTATTTTTTCAGTCTCGTCTTTCGTTTTGTTCTCACTTTTAAACTGCTTTACTCTCTATTAGCTATTATTTGTATTTCGTTTACGTCGGTTCAGTTCTTCTCTTTTCCGGTTACGTCATGTTTTTCTTTTCTTTTCTATTCAAAACGCTTCCGTTTTATTTTTCTCTTTCCGTTTTTCTTTTACTGTTCCGTTTTTCCTCTATTTCTGTACTTCTGTATTTTGTCTTTCTCTTTATTCTCCTTTTCTACTTGTTTTATCTACTTTCTTCGCCTTTGAGGTCCTCAAAAATCGTGACACAATGGGAGGGAAAACTGGAAGTGAAAAGGGTAAAAGTAGAAAAAGACGAAAATGGGAGAAAAACGGGGAACCGAGGTAAAAAGAGGAGACTGCTTAATACAATAGAAAGGACTTAGATGAAAAAAGACAAACGATAATAAACGAAGCAAACGAAAAAGAAAATGACGACAATTTGGACAGAAAAGGAGAAAACACGGGAACAGGAAAATTTAGAATCAAAAACATAAAAAGAAGAATTCATGTTCAGAGAAAAATGAAAATGGAAGAAGGGATAAAACGAAAAATACAAACTGACAAGAAAGTAAGAGAAGTAGGATCTAATGAGGAAGACGAAAACAGAAAACTGAAAAGGAGTTAACGACAGAAAACAAACAACGAGACTGGGAAAAAGGAAAATGGAAGAAAAAAGGCGAAAAACAGGACCGAAAGAGAAAATCAAATGGAAAATTGGACCTGGAGAGCAAAAAACGGAGCACGAAAAGAAGATAAAGGAGAAACATTGAGGACAGAGACATGAGAAGGAAAGAGGGAGGGAAAATGAGGCAAACAGAGGGAAGACGGGTCAGAAAAAAACGCGTTAGAAAACCGAAAAGAATAGAGAAACGAAAAGGAAAAAAAGGACTAGTTAAAGAGTAAAAACTGATAGAGGGAGCGAAGGCAACGGGTCAGATGGGATATAAAAGGATAAAGAGTGGACAAAATTATAATGGGAAATGAGAATATGACAGGAAAAACGGACCAAAGAAAAAGATCAAGCTGTAGAGAAAAAGACGAAAAATGAGAGAAAAAGAAAGCAAAAGGAAAAAAGGCAGCCAAAAACAGTATGAAAGTGACAGAAAAGAAGAAAGACGGGGCATTTTAAACAGGAACAGCGGAGCAAACGAAGACGAAAAATGCAAAGGAGAATTAGATAAAGATGAAAACTGGAAACGAAAAGAGCAAAACGGAAAAAGAAAAAACGGGAAATGGAACAGAAAATTACAAAAAAATGAGTGAAAAACAAGAGATAATACTTTACTGAAAAAATGAGACAGGAAACGAAGAAAAACAGAGCATGAAAACAGAAAACACATGACAGAAGAAATGAAAAACGAGAGTAAAACGAAAAAATAAAGAATCAAAGTGATAACGGCACAGAAGCAAGGAAAAAACGAAAAAATAAGTTGAAAAACGCGATTAGAAAAGAGAAAAAAGAAAAGAAAAGTGGTAAAAAGTGTGAATGTGTAAATCGAGACATGCCAATCATAATTTCAAGTAAAACTTTGTCCATGTCCATGTCCAAATTCTAGTCTAATTTGATATCCAATGTCAAGTTCAATTTCAAGTCCAATTGTATGTCTGTTTTTAGGCCCAATGCCAAGTCAAATTTAAACTCTGATTTCAAGTCTAATTTCTAGTAAAATTTGAATTCCAATTTCAAACCAAGTTCCAAATGTAATTCCATGTCTAACCTCAAGTTCAATTGAAATCCAATTTACAGTCGATTTCAACGTACATTTTAATCGCTCTTTAAATTAAGTATAATTTGCTTCTTAGTTCAACTTTATGTCTCATTCCAAGTAAAACTTCCAGCTCAAATTATTTCAAATTTAGGTCCGATTACCAGTTCGATTTTAAATATAGCTTCGAGCCTAAATTAGGCCGATTTCAAATCTAATTTTAACTCTAATATCTAGTCCAGTTCCAAGTTTATTTACGTGGCATGAAATTAGAATTGAATTTAAATTTGAAATTGAGATCAAATTAAATTTTACAGAGGAGATGAGACACGTGCCCCAGTGTACCTCTACCTGGGCACGGCAGTGGTTAGTTACGTACGATTGTCCCGCACGAGTTCAGTGAAAGATCAAGTTTTGAGTTTTCAATGTCAACTATGAAAACCACAACAAGCTTGTTGTGGAATATTTAACTCATTTTGCAGAGAATTTAATTAATTTAATCGATAATGATAGGTTAATGAGTTGAAATAAACAAAACGCAACTAATCGATGTTTTAGCAGTCCGTGTTTCGTTAATAAAACGACCTACTAAGTACAGTAATGTTTTGATTTTAACGAATTTCGAGAAATCACGTGATTAAAGTGAAACACAAATGATTTGAATTCGGTTGGATTTAATTTTCATAATAGCACTTACATCACTTGTATTTCAGCTCGGAATATGTAAACCCAGCGCTAATTTGCTACAACAGCTTACTTCTAGCATTAAGCTACGTTTCGAAACGGTAGCGCACCTGCGTCTCCGTGCATTTTCCGAAAGGCCTTTCGACCCAATCCCTTCTGATTCTGGCCCGTAGGGTGGAATGTGTTGCTATTTAATGCATGTCCAGTTTGTTCGGGAGACGGGAATCCGTCGAAAGCCTACAGCACTCGAATCGGACGGTGTCCGTTGAATGTAATTTTCATACAAGGGTGCTCTCGCGCTGATCACGGCGGTGCGGTGACGAGAGGAATTTTTCAGCTAATTGGCCAACATTCAAAATTTTGCTTCCAAAAATTCGATTAGCAGTCTAATTTTCAGTATTATAACTAATACCTTTTTGGCACATTTTCCACTTCAAAAAGCTAAGACTTTCAAGAAAGCATAAAAAAATTTAAACGTAATAAATTTGTCCCATTCCACCCACTGTGTGGGGCGATTTGCTTCGCATATTCGGGCGAGAATTCCATTCATTGTTGCCAAATTGTAGTCCCTCCTGTCCGGGAACACAGCTTTCGGTTCTTTTCGCGCGTGTTTTACTATACGGACGCGGAACAGAAAAGGTAGAGCTGTAAGAGCGGATTGTGAACTGGAATCTCCCATCCGCCCGTACCCAGAGCGCCCGCTCCGCTCCGCTCCAGGCCAATCCAGGCCGGTCCAGGGCCGGTCCTTTTGCGCTCGTCAGTTGCAATTCGGTGGAAAACCGGATTAGCCGAATCGGTTGGCAAATATTTTATTTTTCATTAGTTGGAGAAAAAATGGTGCATCGCGAACGAACCGGCAGAAACAGTAAAACGTTGTTGAAGTGCAATGAGAAGCGCTTCGGAATTTATACAATTTTACCCCGCGCCCGGAACAATGGTGTGCATCGGGCGAGCAACTGGAATATGGTTGCAATGGTATAGCCAGGCAAGCAGGCAGTCCCGATGGATTAATTCGTTTTGGCTGGTTAGTCAAACAAAAGGGGAGCCGTTTCGAGAGAATGCAACCAATGGAAACGGACGTACCGGATCTGTGCGCAATTCAAGATTTTTTTCTCTCTCGCCACCACCACCGGGATTCCAAAATCCTTGAAATCCGAATCGGATGATGCGATGAACAGGAAGACGGTGCCTTATGTTATGTGAGTGGGCTGCCGCTTTCGAACCATTTTTCATTCCGAAGTGATTTTCCGCTTCGAAGGAATAGGATTATGATGGAGAGATGACTACATCATTGTACATTTGTATTTTTTTGCTCGTGGAAAAAAAGACAGACAGGTCTAGTAATACCAATCAATTTGTGCGAAGGATATCATCTAAAAACAAACAGTAAAAATCAATACAATATGATTCGTATGTCAATCGATAGAATCTGGAAAATCTTTCCCCTATTCTAAAATACTCTAATAGTTTATTCTAAAATACTTATAGTTTTTTTTATACATGGCTTTCCTTTGAATTGCTAGTTTATTTTTACTTCAAATATTACCTTAGTTTTACGATTCAACCTTTTCTATTTACTTTTTTATTAGATTTCTTTGTCCCTTCATCTTTCACTACTATTATTGCTAGGGTGACCATATCGGTCCAACTAAAAATCAGGACATTTTTTGCCCAAACATGCCGATGAGGAGTTACTTACTTACTTAAGTGGCTTGCTGTCCCAAAACAAAGCCTGTTGAACAAGGTTTCTCCAGTTAACTCGGTTGTGGGCTACCGCTCTCCAATTCCTCGGCCACCGAGTACTCTCCGTTATATCTCGCTCCACGTGGTCTAACCAACTTGCTCACTGCACTTCTGGTCGTCTTTTTCCTACCGGATTTGAGGCAAATACCATCTTTGCAGGGTAGTTGTCCGGCATTCTTACAACATGCCCTGTCCACCGTATCCGTCCAGCTTTAGCCACCTTTTGGATACATGGTTCGCCATAGAACTGTGCTAGTTCATTATTCATCCTCCGCCTCCATACTCCGTTCTCCTGTACGTCGCCGTAGATCGTTCTTATAACTCATCTTTGGAAAATTCCGAACACTCGCAGGTCCACTCGAGCATTGTCCATGTTTCATGCTAGTGGAGAACAAGCGGTTTAATTTGCGTGTTGTACAGGGTACACTTAGTACGGGGGCTTGGTTTGCTCGACCGCAATTGATTGTGAAGCCCATGTAAGCAGGACCTTCGCTGATAATACACGCTGATAATGATCGTGATAATGCACCATTCCAATCATACAGATAACCAAATTCATCACTGTTGTAGATCCAAATGCTTTCTTGTATAAATGCTATGGTGAGTTTCAGTGAGCCAGCTAAACCTAACTTCCGTCGAAATGACACCGAAAACCAGAAGAAAAATCTCCTAGTATTCTGGTAGGGCTCTGATATTTCTCTTGAAATTGCGGTGAGAAGAATTTACCAAATATATTTCGCTTTTCCGTAATTTCCCCGTCAAACGCCTAGCAGGGCAAAAGTTCGATTTACTGACGGGGTAAAAGTGCGATTCATGGATCGAGAATCTAACTCATTTTACTGGCCGGACGTCGACACTATGCAAGTCCTTGCGACTTATGAGGTGCTGCGCCCGACGCTGTTCGTCTGTCAGCGTGTTAGCCGCGATTCTCAACGCGGGTGTTCGGGGAAAGGCTTCGTTACTATTATGGAGCGAAAAAACGCCAGTTTGTTTCAAACGAAATTTTTGTAACGACCTAAAAATATTTTTGTTTCAAAACGAAATTCTATTTGAATCAAAAAAATAAAAGTTTTGAATTAAAAGTAAAGTATTTTCAAATTGAGTTTTTTAACATTGATATAACATTGATAAACAATCCGGCTGTAACGCTCCGTTTACAGCTTGGTTCGATCCTTGGAATCCGTCAGTTTGGATAAAATATTGTGGTACACAACTTCTTAAGTATTGCATTACTTCATATGACCCTCCCTTATCCCCTCATCTTTCGCTGTTTCCTCTTCACGCCTGGTCTCAATCTGTTAGATTCTATCGACTCTTAGTTTCATTACTTTTTTCTACCGTTCCCTCCGTAAATTGTAAAATCAACCGCCATAAAAACTTAATAATATACAGTTTTAGGTACTATATTACAGATACTGGGAATGGAAGATCTGCTGAAAACTGTGTGCTCTAATGATGCTGGCCGAAGGAAAACAGTGTCTATACGCTGGTGAAACAAAAAAGACGTTTGGTAAAGTTTTGATTTGATGGAGGTTGCAGTACGCCAGCGGAAAATAGAGAAGGTGTAAATTAAGAATATTCCTTACCAAAATACATCGCAGATTGAAGATTGTATGGTTTTGTTAGCTACTGCTGTGCTAAATTCGTGGAATTAAACTTCGCACTTTTGCCTCGCGGAGTCGCGGTATTCGCACTTTTGCCCCGCTAGTGCGCTAAAAGTGCGAATCGGCCCTTGATCAAAAGAAAGAAGAATTTATTTTGTATAACACTATTACTCTAGATGATTTATAGTTGAATGTGAAGACATTGAGTTACTGCATCACTATAAAATACATTTTGTTGTTGTCCTTCTTTATATCCCATGAAAATTTATGACAACTTCAAACATCGCACTTTTGCCCCGCCCTACTCTATAGGAGAGCAAAAACGAATTAGGCCCAGGGTTACTGCTCGTGCTGTACTCGTCCTCTCTATTGTACTCGTCCTGGGCTATTCGTCGCCAATTCGTTGAGCATCTTGACACTCGCAAGTCGGCTGCAATCTGGCCGAGCTACCCAGCACGTGAGGCTCGTCTTTTTCTGGTGCCCCTGGTGCATCCATGCGACATGGCTGGCCCACCGTAGTCTCCCGATTTTCACCACGTGCGATAGGAATCTCTTCAAGTAGTGCACGCAGGTCCTGGTTCATATTGTTGATAGATGGAGGCGCTGACATCACTGTACCGCGTAAAGTGCGATACCTTTATATTCCTTTATTGTTCGTGATTCCACTCTCGCGGGGACAATTTCTGCCGACACATATAACTGCGCCAATCTCTGCTTTCTGTTTGTACTCCGCCAAAAATAGTCCGCAACACCTTTTGTTCAAGTGCACATCTATCTTTCATAAGCAAGACTCATAAGTTTTGTGGAGTGAAAGGAAGATTCGAATTCCAGCTTAAATGCGTCGCTGAATCTCCTTAGCCGTATTATTAGTAGTTCTTCTATATATTTAATTTGCGACGCATTGATTTTTTGCCCAATGCTCTTAGTCACCGTTTTTAGACTAGCATAGGTTGCCTCTACTGTCTCAAGTAATGTTATCAAATTCGGCTACAAAGACAAGGAGTTGGCTACTTTTACTGTTGGCTACGGATCACACCTTCAATAACGATGCTGAAAAAACAATCCAAAATCCAAAGGGCAATTCGAAAGGACTCAGCCGCGTTAGTTGGCCCGGGTAACCGATCATGTGCACTAACTGCCACAGCTCTTCACGTTTAACTGTATCGTATGCTGCCTTGGAATACACGACAATATAAACCGTGGGCATATTGTACTCCCGACAAGTCGGACGGAATTATCTCAGTGGGAAAATTTTACCCATAGTAGCAAGGGCTCACGTAAAGCTCACAGTTACTGGTACTAGGTAATGACTCAGGGTGTATCCGCATCCTGCACGGAACGCATATTGCTAATATTTGAGGAAAAAAAACTAGCCGTAGATGAGAATTTGATAGATATGATTGATTCCAAGGTGGGCTTGCAGATAGCTAGGGTGATTTATGTATTTTGGACAGGCTAAGGAATCATTTCGATAGTATAGGAAATATCTCTTTGAAATAAACATAAAAGTGAACTGTTTGCAGGAGGTACATAGATTGCAACCCTCTCTGCCCAATGAGGGTATACCGATAAGACATAAATACAGATAGATTTCCAAAAAAAAAAGATTTTTTGAACCTTTGCATTCCATTATTTTGGACTTTCTAGATATCTTTTGGACATTGTTCAAAATATTCTACCTCACCATTGACATTTGTTATCTCTATTTCAACATATAATTCGCATTAGAATACAATTCGTACAATAAAATTTCGCAAAATATGGTTTCTTCGGCAAAGTTTTCCAGTATATCAAGATCTTCTGGATGAAGGACAGTAGATTAGAAATTTCTGGCCGCGTGGCGCTGGTGTATATGTATGAAGGCATAGTTCTTCGAAACATCACTTACTTTACTTACTTATGTGTCCATGTCCGCCGGTCCGGCAGAACAAAGGGATGAAATTAGAGATCTCCACTGCTGACGGTTACCCGCCATGGCTTTTACCTGTCGCCAGGACAGGTTCTCGTCTACAGCCCGGATGTCGTTGGCTAAGCTCCGTCGCCATGAGCCTCTGGGTCTGCCTCGAAACATCAACATCAGCTGAACGTAAAATAAAGTTTTCGTAAGAAACCGGAGACCGAAAAGCCACGTCTTTTAATAATTAGATAGAAATTTTCTCAATGAAACGCTGATTTATACGGACCTACTTGTATTTATTATTTATATAATATTGAACCTTGGAGATGAATCTTTTGACGTAGGACTACGTCTTACGGCAAGTTTTGAGATAGGGTGTCATTCCAAAAAATCGAAAAATGCGAGCGTCACGAAAAATGAAAGGTTTTGAGCGCTAATAGCTCAGCGGTTTTACGATCGATTTTCAATATTCTTACACCAATCGATCTAAAAATCTTCTAAGAATTGACCCAAATGAAGAAAAGTATTGTTGTATTGTATTGTTTTCAAATGCACAATCTTTTGAGAATTGAACGTATGCAATGTTACTACTTTGATAAATGTTACATACAACGCATGTAGCATGTATATATGTTGCATATAGCATGTATACATGAAGAATCGAATGACTACAATCATGAATACATGCTACTATCACTGCAAAGAGACTTACGTAGTCCTGCGTCGCCTATATATCGGTCGTGTCTTGTACACAACCCCTCTGATTTTTTTTAAGAACGCTGTTCAAATGGTTGCTGTCATCCAGATGGTATGAAAATTGATTGAAGTTGTTTCAGGCGGCGCTAGTATATAAGTGACCATTTGGTTGCTTTAATGTGTTATAACTATTTTCATAAGAATGTAATTAATTTGCTAAATTTTGTTCAATAAACATCAAAACCACTGTTTTTCCACTGGCACGTAATCAGGCTGAAAAAACTAGCAGCAATCGCTTACGCGTATCCGCTCTTGATGATGGTTTGGAAAACACACAATTATGATCACGTTTACTTATTCCAGAAACTAAACAGCTGTGAATATGGTATCACAGAACAATTCTACTTTTTATTACGGAAGAACACAAAAATTCCCATCTGATATGAAAATATAAATCAATTTTCATTCACTAGCCATTAGCAGCATTTGTTTTTAATTCCAGTATATGGTGCGTTATTTACACTACTACCCAATGTGTGACGCATGAAACGCCTGAAAAGCTTCTATCGTGTTGACTTAGCTAGTATTTGAGTGACAACCACTTGCTTCTGGTGCTAATGTATATGAACGATTCAATGATACACTAGCGCCAGCAGCAAGCTGTTGTCACTGCAAAACTAATCATCTTCAATGAGCCCGGAATGTAGGCAATAGCGACACGTTATCGATCGGTCTCTCTTTTGATCTGTTTTTGAAAAGCATTTACTCCCTGTGCTGGCTATTTCGGCCGGTCGGATTTAAAAGACACAGACACCACTATAGAAAATGGGCTCAATTTAGCCGCAGCGAATTCATCATTTCTCGCGACTGTAACTTAAATTCAGTAGCGTTTTATTACGACCAAAATACACACCGATATTTAGTAAATATTATTTTATCAATTGGTATAAAAATATTGTCTCGAATGAATATAGTTTCAACGTAATTAATATTGTAATTCCGCCTAATGGGCTGGAAATACCCTTCCGTACCCTACCCTAACGACGATCCCGAACTTTATTGAAAACAGTAGCTGACAGCTTTATTGAAAACAGTAGCTGACTAGCTTCTCAACAACACAAGATATAGCGTTTACAAGAAGCTCACATATACACCAGCGTAGCGTACATAGTGAGACAACCCAAAACTGTTTTCCATAGTCAGATTTACAAGATGTAATGAATACAAGAATATTATATATGGACTAGCACAACGTAGAGAGAAAATTAAAAACTACTCTTTCCAACCAGAAAGTTTTGATTTACTGAACATTTTTGCCGAAGACACCATACTTCTATATGTTCAGCAGCACGGGTTTTTCAATTAGGAACAAATTAGGACAATTTCCATAATCTACGCTGACTCCAGTAAGGCTGTCGCTGTGTATATGTGATTTTGGATTGCCATACCATATCTTTATCATATCTTTTCAGAAATATTTAAGCGTAAAAAATTTTTACGCTTGAAAAATTTTTGAAAGTCATTAAAAAGACAATAGTGCTACTGCAAGGAGGATTGATGGATTTGAAGAATTATGGTGCATTCACGTAATGCTATACCAAAATAATTCGCGCTGCTGCTTGCGGTCAGTAAATGACATCAAATCTGCTTTTCATTCCTCAAAAGCCAAGATGATGTCCAAAATACATGTTTGCTTTTTCTTCGAAATATATTTTGGACATTACGCGCTTTTAAACTTTAAATGATTTTTAAGGGTTGGTAACGAACACAAGCGTGAAGTTAACTAATATGGATAGAATAAGACAATAAGTTTTGTGAAATATGGTTGATATCGAAATTTATGATAAATTTAGGTGAAGTCGGTTTACTGCGACTCTTCCTGATCCACGTTGAAAAGTATCAGCAAGCGGCGACAAGTTTTGGTTTCGAAAAAATATCGACAATTGCAAAGTAATTCGCCTTGAAAAGTTATATAAACTTGAGACTTATAGTTGTCCTAGTCGTTTTGGATAATTAGACCACGATTTCATTTCATATGTTTTCATATGTTAAATACACGATTTCATATGTTAAACACCGAGTAATAATTGGTAATATACGTAACCTGTCCAAAATATATGATTCACCCTATACTTGGAAAGAAGTGCTTCCGATCACCAGGCCTCGAAAACCTGCAAAGTTCTCGTTCATGTCGGTGTGCAGGCAATAGACTTCTCCACTGGTCCAACATTGCTTCTCTATCGACCTGGGTATTGATAACCCCGATGACGATCTTGATGTTCGCTGGAGATCAACTGTCGTACGTCTCGTCGTCGGGTCTACAGTAGTTTAAACAGTTGAAAGTATGCTACATATACAAAACTGAAAATGTAAAATGGGGCATCGAAATATTTATGAAGACGAGATTACCTATGTTTCTTGAGAGACTGACAAAGCAGGACTTTAAAAACATTTGTACTCCAATTTCTTTAATAAAGCAGGTTTTCATTTTGAAAATCAGGATTTTCCGCTGTTAATCAGGACACCAGGACAACGCACATGTCCCGGTAAACCAAGACGTGTGGTCACCCTAATTATTGCCTCTTTCTTGAATTTGTTACTTACGAATCAAAATTAGCAAAGACGCTGCAAAAACTTCAGACTTACGATTCAATCCACTTTCCGTTTGAAGCTGTGTAGGGCCTACACCCATGGAATGGTTACTCTGCAACGTACAAGTACGCTCACTAGCCTGGTGCTAATCTCCCTCATCCGATGTTCAGACCCACGAAGGCCCCAAAACGTGATCGCTGTAATAAGCGATTTTCGGCGTAATTTGGGATCATGTTCTTTCACCGTTTTAAAGCAATGTAAAGCATAACTTATTTTTCGGATTTAAGTAGCATTTTAAAGCATTGTCATTAATGCTGATATGAAATACATACATCTATTATTCGATTCAAGTGAAATGTACCAAACCGTTAACCGTGACCTTCGGTCTAACTGTTACCAATCGCCAATGGTCACGGTTTGATTTGCGTCCAGCTCGTCCCGGACTGCTGAATGTTGACGCATAAATTTCGCTGCACACTCGCTCATGCCAAGTGTGAACAAAAGCAAACTTTTCAACGGATCGATTACGCTCGTTCCGAACCATTGAACAACAAGTCGCATCCGTGTCCAATAAAGCGGCAAGATATTAGCGTATTGTTTGATCATCAGCTGATACACAACTTTACTAGACGACGGTACACTATGAAAAAAGGATGATAATAAAAAACGATATGGGTTCGGAAAATGTTTGAATTTTTGAAGAGCGATTCTAAATCAATACAGAGTACTAACATAAAACCAAAAACATTTTTATGAGTGGTAGCCACGGCTACCTAATATCATTTTCCATCTATGATACGAACAATGCTGACATTGCTTGCTCTAGCAATAAAGTCCTCGATATGCGAAGCACGTTTTGCATGAATCATATCACAAATCGAAACGGTGTCCGCCCTGTTGCATGGGTTGGTTGGGTGCTCTTTGGCAACATTGTTTATGCAGTTCTGCCATCGATGAAGCAAAAATCAGTAGTAGTGACGCTGGCTGAGGACGTAAACTAAACTGTTTCACGCATGGGTGGTTGTAGAGACGATGATGTTTTCCATCAATATTCTGCATAAACTATTCCTGCACTGTTGCAGTGTGTCCGTGTACGGACTGCTTAATTTAATTGCCCCCGGAAGAAAGTATTTGCATTGATCACATCTTCCTTTTCATTGAACGTAGTCATCTTTTGGCTCGAAGGTTTTTTGCTTCGCTGCGCGTTTCAGAAAAAAGGTTTCTGAATTTCCATTATGAGTAGCAATGATGAGTTTTTCTTGGCTCGACTTTTCCATCACCACATCAATACCATTATGAAATAGTTTCACCGGGTGATGTAGTGCTGAGACGGTGTATCCTATATATTGCTGTTTGATGAAATTTTTCTCGCCCACCAGCGAAGCGTTCGTTTAAGTTTTTCCTTCAGCATGCGGCGGCATGTGCAACAAATTTCGGTGCACTGCTCAAAATGACTCTTTTTCCCTAGTCTGAATAACCGAATGGGGGTTTTCTACGTTAAACTTTACTTTCGATAGAGCTGCGAGAAAGTTTTTACTCCCACCGTCCGTGAAAAGGTAAGTTAAAGGAAATGGCAGTTATACTAACTTTTTACGGGTTTGAAGCACGGTAATGTTTCTTTTATGGCCATTCAAAATGTCACTTTGTCACAAAATATCATGCATTGAATTCTAATACATTTTAGATAATATTAATGTCGTAATATATTTGTTTTTTACTAACTGTGAAACCAACAGATCTGTGTCTACAGCATTGAGCTAAATTTTCTGAAGCCAAACTTAAATTTAGTTGACCCACATCGCAGATTTTCAACCATTTTCACACACAACATGAAAAGGCAATAATTCATTCTTCTTGCGACTGCAGCTCATCGTACTGAACCTAATAAAAACTTTATCATTCGAAAAATTAAACTTCCTTTCTCAGCTCAGCCGGTCGTGGGTGGACAAAATTAAACCGAACGAACCTAAGCGGTGATGTTGGTTGGGGCAAAAGAACAACATCCGGAGGATATTATGACAGTTGATGTGTCCAGCTCTGACTTGTCTGCTGCTCCGAGTTGGTCCGGTAGTCTTTTCAGCTTTTCGACAGGTTTAAAGAGCAGCACACGAAAACGCCCGTTAGCGACGTTACCCGTCGTCGTGCCAAAAGCTGGTTCAAAGATTAACTCAATCTTTCGCGCATCATCGTCCGTCGATCCCTAGGTGGAAATAAAAATATACATCACGTCGTTCGAAATGACACCAGCCTGCCACTAGCGTGCTCAGACATTAACCGAAGGTGGGGCAACCGATTTTTCAGAAGAACGTTTTGGCCTGGAACATCTGAGTAATCGTAGGATGGCGAATTTATTATTACTCCGGATTTTTTGCTGCATTGGATATAAAATTAAAGTTGAAATTGGACCAGAAATTTGACTTGGAACTAGAATAGAAATTAGAGTATAAATTGGACTTGAATTGGGACGTTAAATAAGACTTTAAGTTGAACTAATTTGGGCATGAAGCTTTACTTTAACTGGAAATCGGACTTAAATTTAGAGTATTTTGGACAGGAAGTTCTACTAGGAATTAGACATGAAATCGGATTTAATACTGAATTTGAAGTTTTGATTTGAAATTGAACTTGAAATTTAATTTGAAATTGGAATTAAATTAAACGTGGAATTCGATTTGAAATTTGATTAGACTTGAAATTGGGCTTAAAATCGAACATGCAGTTGACTTTGATATTGGACATTAAATTAAACTTGAATTTCGACCAATTTGAGGTTGAGATTTCACTCTAAACCGGATGTGGACATGAAATCAGACACGAAGTTTTACTTGAAATTAGGATTGAAATTTTCCGTATTATTCTCTCACACGTTTTATCCATTTTCTGTTCCGTCCCGTTTTATTATTTTCCGTTCTGTATTTTCTCCTTTTCTGTACCGTTTTCTTGGGTTTCGCTCTCACTTTTTTCCGTTTTACTTTTGTTTCTCATTTAGCTTATTTCTGACCCGTATTTTCTTTTCTATTTCTTCCTTTTTTTACAGTTTTCGTCTTTTCTAAACTGTTTTTGGTTTTGTTCTCGGTTTTCGTCTTCGTCTTTTCCATTTTTCCAATTTTTGATGCCTCGCATTTCCGTCTTTTATGTCGGCTTTATTCTGTTTTTGGTTCCCTTTTTCCCTTTTGTAAACGCGGTCCGTTTTCGGATTCCGGCAAATTGCACTCTTGGCCCACAACTTCCCGGACTCACTTCCCGATATCAAACCGACGGGACAGACACCTTCCTGGTTTTCGGATAGCCGCGAATAATAGATGATACACGATCGCTTGCTCATTTACGACTAACTTTATTACATTCGCATATAGCTTTTTGATAAGAAAGATTGATAGTGGCATATATTGGTATAGGTGACCCCGACTTCAATCTCGCCCGATAGCACCAGCTTCAAAAAAATTCTTTACACTTTGTTCTCCGGTTTTCCTTTGTTATCTCGCGGTTTACATCTTTTTCTCTTTCGTTTTACCTTTTTCTTCAATCCGTCCAAATAAACAAGAATTCTTTGACTGAACTTTTTAGAGCGTCTGAGTAGAATAGGAAACCTGAAATTAAATAAAAAAGAAAACTTTCCAAATAAATTCTACTACAGTAATGTTCCGGTTTTGTCAGCCCCATGTTGAATTTTGGGCTGACAAAATGGGGAAACTGACAAAATCGAGAATTTTTTTTCAAAATTCAAGATTTAAGAGCTTACAATATCGAAGACTTCTACTAAAAATTAAATTTTATCCTTCAATTCGTCAACCGAAAGCTCAATGAACCGGGCACAGCACCTTTTTTGGTGCGCATTAGCTTCTAGCGAGAAAATTTGGTTTTAGGTTTATGGAACCTTTGAAAGAGTTTCTTAAAATTAAAAGTTCTATCGTCTAGTGGATTTAAAATTTTGATTAACCCCCCTAAAAGTGAGATAAAAAATTTATTTTTCTTCAGTTTCAATATAACACAGTGATGTGTTCTGCAAAGTTTTACAGCATATTATTATAAGAAATTTTGCTGAAGACAGTAATCTTCTATCTCTTTAGCAAAAATAGAAAAATCATATTTCTCATACATGAAAAATCAGTTTTTCTATTTTAGCTGTTTTTGTAGTTGTTGTATGACTTTTTCCAGTTTCACAAAGTTGTACAAATAGTAAAAATACACAATATTGCTAAAAATAGTTTACCTCTATCTTTGCTTGTTTAGGAACTATAGAACATTTACTATAAAAATATCCTAATTTTGACCCGGAATTACTCACAAGAAGGCATCATTTTATTAAAAAACTCTCCCCAGAGAATCAGAATAGTTTCAAGCAGGCTGAAAAGTTTTATAAATCATGTTACGTGCTTTTAAAAGCACAAAAGTCAAACAAAATTTATAGGCTGACAAAATCGGGATAAAAAGCTGATAATATCAGGGGTAGACAAAATCGGGGATAGACAAGATCGGGAGCTGACAAAATCGGTACATTACTATATTTATATTTATTCGTGACAGATACGTATTTCGTCTACGATTTGCAGATTTCATCAGTGTCTGTTTTCGAGAATTTCAATTTCAAGAATTCTTTTCATAATTTTCGGTCTCATTTTCACGCTTTGTGTAGCATTTTTCTCGTTTAATATCCGGTCTGACCTCTTTTTTCCATCATCGGTGGACGGAATGGTAAAAAAAAGTAATGAAACAAAGGTGCTGATAGTATCCAAACAAAACGGGTCAAGGCATGCAAGGGAAAGAACGGAAAATTAGGTAAAGGAGAGTTACTGAACGGCCAGGGCCTGGGAGGAAAATTGGGTCCGAATCCGGTTATAACTGGATCCGATTATAGCTTGTTTAGATCGGCGGAACGGTACACAACTTCTAGAGCGTTGCTTCGGTGATCCTCCCTTACCTAATTCCCGCCTTGCCCCATTCTGTTTGGATACTATCAACACTTTTATTTCATTACTTTCTTCTACTGTTCCCTCCGTCTATTGTAAAAAAACTACCGTTATAAAAAAATCATTCAAGATTCAGGTCAAGACAAAACACGAGGTCGATCTCTTTCTCCTGCTTTTATTCTTTTTCTTGGCCCTTTTCCTGAGTTCGATTTCATAATTTCCGTTTTTTCACCCGATTTTCTTTGCCTGCAGGCCCTATTTTCCTCTTTTTCTGTCTCTTTTGTCATTTTCTGTGATAATTTTTTTCGTTTTTTAGATTCGATTTTCGCCTCTTATTGCTTTTCAATCCTGTTATTCGTTTTCGTTTTCGTTTTCGTCATTCTTCCTAGTATTATATCCTACTCTTCCTCCTTTTTTATCACGTTCTGGTTTTTCGGATCGCTTTTGTTTTTTTTCTTTCTCTCGTTTGGCTCTCCCGGTTAGCTTCGGGGTACTGCTTGTTAGGCCAAATCAAGTTGTCGTATGTTCAAATCTCGACCGGGCGGTGCTGCTTATAGAGTCAATAGGAACTTTGTACTAGCCCCGTAATTTTCCTGTGCTTTAATAACCGGCTGCGAAGTCTGTCGATAAAGAAAGGTCTAGGCCTTAACGACGTTTATACCCATGGCTTTTGTTTTGTTGGAAGATTTGACCACTGCGACCGTTTCTCCATTTTTCTGCTCTCTTATTTTCTTTTCCTCATTTGTTATCTCGTATTTTTTCTCTTTTGTTCTGTTTTATACTTTTCTGTCCAATCCATCTTTATTTTTTTCTCGTTCGCTTCATTTTATTTGTGGTTTTTTCCTTCTGTTCTCTCGTTTTTCTTCATTTCTCTTCCGTTCTTCTTCTTTTCCTGTGCGGTCTGCTCGTTTTTTGGCAATTGTTTGTTCTTTTTTCCTCTTTCTTCTCGTTTTCTATACTTATCTCTCTTTGTTTGTTTCTATTACCCTCCTATTCTGTTATAATTTATTTTCATGCCAGTTTTTAATCTTTTACTCTCTCGTGTTTTTTTCTTTTTCTATACTATTTGCCCAGTTTTTGTAACGTTTCCCCACAGGTTCTTTTCCGTTTTCCCCTTCTGTCTTATTTTTCCTTATACATATATTATATACCTATACTATATACCTATATACCTATATTATATCAGTTAACAAAGAAATTGGTCGAAAAACACGAAATAGAGCCTAGGCCCAAAGGAGCAATCTCTCTCTCTCTCTCTTCTGTAGGTTGCTCGTGTGTTTTCTTTTCCTGTTCCATTTTGCTCTATTTTCCTAAGTCCTGATTTTTTTCGTTTTTTCTCATTTTCAGGACCATTTTTGCTCTTTTCCTGTCTTGATTTTTGTCGCTTGCAGTCTCGTTTAGACTTTTTCTTTTATTTTTGGACTCGGTTTTCGTCTTTATTAGATTTTTATTCCGTTGTTTGTTTTCGTCTGTTTTATTCTTCCACGTACTTTTCCTCTTTTTCTGTCACTTTCTATTACTTCTGATCCTTTTTGTTCTTTCTCTTTTTCTGTTCTCGTTTTTCCATTGTTTTGCTCACGTATTTTCTCTTTTACTTTTTCTCCTTCGTTATCCCGTATTTTTTCCTCTTTTGTTCCAGTGTTCATCCCTGTTTTCTATCTCGTTTTCTTAATTTTCTTTAAAGTTTTTTCCTTCTTTTGTCTCGTTATTCTTCATTTCTCTTCTCTTCTCTTCATCTTTTTCTATCCAGTCTCCGCGTGTTTTGCCTTATTTTCCGTCTGTTTCCCTATCGTGTTCTACATTTCCACTATTTATCGGTTTACGTTCCGTTTTCCATACTATTTTGTCGAGTTTTTGCTTTCGTTTTTTTCATGCCAGTTTTGATTTTTTTCTCTCGCGCGTTTTCTCTTTTTCTATCCCGTTTGCCCAGTTTTTATCAGGTTTCCCTTCATGCTCTTTTCCGTTTTTTGTTCTAATGTTCTAAAAGACTGACTATCTCTAAGTCCAACATGCCCATATGTGAATTTGCTTAGAATTAGAAACTGTTCGCTTAGGATTAGAACTGTTGAGGTTGTTTGGTTCATGAAAAAATATGAAAATGAATATTTGAATATATTAAGGGAATCCTAAAACCTTAACAAACGGGATAGAAACGTGAAAGAATAGGAGATAAAACGGAACATAAAACGAAATATAAGTGAAATGTCGAAAACAGATGGGAAAAAGAGGGAAATGGAGCAAATAACTAAGAGTCTGAGGCTGAACAGAAAAGAATGAAGAATGGAAGAGAATCGAAGAAAATGAGAGGAAAGATGGAAAACCATGGAGCAAACCCGAAAGAATACAAGGAAGGCTAGAAAACGAAAAACTAAATACCAAAAGGACAAAAAACATTGGATATAAAAAGAGGAGCAAAGGAGAAAAATTGAGTGGAAAAAAGGGGAAAAGCGGGACAGAAAAAAAACCAAATAAAACGGAAAACAGAAGACATTGGAAAAGAAAACAGAACATGACTGCAAAGGAAAAAAGCAGGACAAGATAAGACGAAGAACAAAATAGACGAAAACGTAGAACTGAATAGAAAAGCGAGAAAAGACGAAACTGAGGCCGAAAAACAGGAAATATCGAAAGAGGACAGAAAATTACCAAAAACGAGACAAAAAAAGAGGGAAATTTGGCATGAAAACGAGAAAAAGCAAAGTGAAAAGATGGAAAATGGAAAAGAAAAACTGAAGATGACAGAAAATGAAGAAATGTAGGACATAATACGATGAAGAACAAAACAGATGAAGACGGATAACGGAATAGAAAAGTGAAAAAAGACAAAAGCCCGAAAGAAGCGAGAAAGCGGGAGGAAAAACGAAGGAAAATGAAGTGAAGAACGTCAAGAATCGACAGAAAAGGATGAAGAACGGGAGAGAAATAAAGCAAAAAAGGACGTAAAATCATAAAGAAAACGATAGAAACGAGAAGAGAAATAAAGATAAATTGGACAGTAAAGGAAAAACCGGGACAAAGAAGGAGAAAAAGAGAAATACAAAAAAAATTGAAAAAAATGCTTCAAAAAATTTCCGTGGCCAGCACATAATTATCCGACTTTTTATCGGAATTTTTAAAATTGGACTTCAAAATGTAATTGAACTGGTTTTAAATTGGACTTGAAACTAAATCTGAAATTGATCTCAAAAAGTAGGAATTTGAAATTGTATTTAGATTGTACTTGTAGACTTAAAATTGGACTTGATGTTGAAGTTGAAATTGGGCATGAAATTAGATTTGACTTTGAACTTGATCTTGAACTGGGCTAGAAATCAAACTTGAACTTTATTTTACAACAACAATTGAAATTGGGCGTGAATCTGGAACTATTTTTACACAATTAATTTAACTTGCCTCAAACGCAATGGCCGATTAAATTAACAAACTGCGGATTTCTGGGTTACAAAAATTATTTTGTCTTACATTTGACTTCACAGAGAAGGTGTGGCACGTGCCCCAGTGCAGTGTGCCCCTGCCTGGGCAGTGGGCACGCCAATGCCACCAGCAGGAGACTCCGCAGAGTGGTAAAAAATGATTACCATAGAACTGCAACACTGAAAGTGTTTTATTTTTCGGATCGGTTAGGAAGGGCATATACAAAATTGAGTTTATCCCTATCAAATACGAAGAAAACTAGATGCAATGAATTGAATAAGAACTTAATCCTAACTAACAAGTCAGTCAATTTAATTTATTGAATTTAGTGCTAAACTACCTTCGTTCTGTGATTTTCACTTTTAACTAAATTCGTATTGAAATAAAAGAGGCCCAATTGCCAGTATCTCCCGCGAGATCCAATTATTTTCCATTTTCTGTATTCCATTGTCCTACCGAACGCTGTTTTGTAATCACCACAAATCATCGCTAATTGCAGTGAACATTCATTTAAATTGCTCACAACAATAGGTTCAATCAATTTTCACGGAATCGATCCATATTCCTTCCAACCGAGACGAGGGTGGTAGGTAGCATTTAGCGTCAAACAATACTGGGAGAGCCAACCTGTCGTTAGCACTACTGTTGGCGGCAGTTGGTATCGCCATATTGCTAATTTAAGCCCACAATCAGCAATCAGTATGCTCGTGTTGCAGTTTGTAGCCACCTACATCTCTCAAGGTGTGCAGTCAACGCTTCGTGTGTCGCATGAGGTTTGGGTCCAGATAAATGAAATATGATAAGATTGCTTCATTACACCATGACGCTTCTCCTGTCACATCAGCAATGTCATCTTAAAACGCAATTAACTAATGTTGGAAGCAACTGTCGTTGTTCTTTAATCATGTGTACCATAAAACAGATGCATATTTTCAAAACACAAAACTGTTCAGATAATCGCACCGTAGGGAATAGATTCATGAAAGGACAATTAATTGGTCAAACCAAACCATGTTGATTGGTGCAATGCAAATGTTGAATAGGTACGTATCGTGGTAAGAATTGTACTAGAGATTGGTTATAGTTGATAATCAGTTAAGTGACCTAATTTTGCGCAATTGTTTGCTCGCTCCTCCGCAGTTCTTGTGGCCGGAGCAAATTGGGCGCTGCCTGGCCTGTCTGCGTTGGGAGGTTGATTGTCAAACGGTGTACGGGCGGCTAGCAAACGATTGCAATTTGGTTTCTGGTTTGTAACCAGAAACGGACACAACCCGAGCCCGACAGTAGTGGTTTCCCCCAACAGGCCATTGCAATTATTGCCTTGATGAGTTTAATTGTTATGGTTGAAATGCTTATGTAACAATGAATTGGGTGATGCATTTTGAAACCGAAACCGAATCGAATAACAAGATAATGCGATTGCACATTGCATTGTGATGCTAATCGCTTGGTGTGTGTGTGACTGATGGTCGTGTGAAGCGGCTGCATCAATGGAAATTAATTGAATCTCTTTGAAGTTGAATGTAGAACAATGCGTTCTAGATATGTTACATTCAGTATAATATTTATAAATGTTAT
Source organism: Sabethes cyaneus (assembly GCF_943734655.1). Classification (NCBI taxonomy): domain Eukaryota; kingdom Metazoa; phylum Arthropoda; class Insecta; order Diptera; family Culicidae; genus Sabethes; species Sabethes cyaneus. The sequence continues at coordinate 26,911,982 of NC_071355.1, read as the reverse complement.
ATGTTTCAGTACTGTTACCTTTGGACGCATTCTCAGAAAATTGCTCTCGAGTAATCTTTTGAGGTTTGATGAGTTAAATAAATTAGTCAATGATGGCTCTATTCTTCGATAGTTTCTCATTTTTCCTTTTACGAAATGAAGAAACCAAATCTTCAAAGCGCTCCTAATAGACCTCTTAGTATTTAATTGAGCCACACGACCTGTGTATTTGCTCAGGAAAGAAATCTTCCAGGGGAACTCAAATTGCATTAATTTTAAAATTAAACCTTTCAGTCGAGCTTCAAATAAAACTAGTAATTGCGTCAAGTGACGGCACTCTAACGTCAGACGTATCTAACGATTGCAATTAATTAGTATTAATTAATTAGATTGTAAGAATTATTAATCACTTTAGGGCGACAAATGTAATGAAGAGCAGCGACATTTCATGTTTGTTGTTTTTGAAGCTATTATTTACTTATAATTAATTTTTTTTTCAAAACCTAATTTTTCCCTGCCTGTAGTTCAAATCTACTGAGATTCATTATTTTTTTGCTTGTGTGGTATAGACTGGAGCCTTCAGTTTGACGCTATCCATATCGATTTGAAGGCTGCTTTCGGTCATATGGTCCAAGGAATACTACATTGTTTATTATTTATTTGTTAAAAAAATCAACAATTTTTTTTATCCTACTTGAAAACTTCCAGCTAATATTCTAAAACGGGTTTTCGGCACGTAGATCATAGGCGCAATTTAAACGGTGTAAAGCTGAACTTGATAGTCGGTTTTCGAACATTATCCGATTCAGCTTTCTTGAGAGCATCAACAGTTGCTCCTTCTAACACAGTTAAGCCATTGCAAATCATTTTAAAAGTTTTTGTCACACCCCCCTCCCTCCCTTGGAAATTGACTTGAAAAATCGGGGAGCAAAAAAATAATTTGTAGGATATGAGTTGATTTTTTTTTATAAAATCAATTGTCTGTGGGCTCTACAGCCTGAAAAACTTGAAAAATGAGTGTACGAGTTGAGTTAACGCTTCTAGCATGATTTTTGTTACAAATAAGTCGTTGCAACTAGAATTATCAAAATGGACTTGCTTGGGTGGAGTGCAAGATTGTCAGATCAGTCAGGAGCATTATGTTGAGGTTACTAAAATAAAGTGTAAGCGACGATCCGAGATAGTTGCCTTGTGGAATTTTGGGAAAAGCAGTAAAACCTGGCGAAAGAAACTTGCAATTAAATATATTTACGAGACGAATCGACAGATACGATTTAAACCGCTGCAGTATGGGTAAAAATAGGCCAAAAAACTACAAGCCATACAGACCTAAGAATTGCTCGAAAAGGTGACGTAGCACTATGTCGTATAATACTCGTTACATTGAAAACATGTTTAACTCGATGAAGTGTTATTTTTGGTTAGGTCATTAGATCAAACCAAACCAAAAATTCATTTGTGACATGTATATGTTTATGAGTATATGTGAGTATCATTGGCTCCAGCCTGACTAGGGCTGTCGGTATTGGGCACTTTTGGTGAAAACCGGTATTTCGGTATTGGAGTAGAAAATACCGGTAATACCGGTAAAATACCGGTATTGGCAGATTATTTGAAATCAATAGATATGTCGATGTTTTTCAGTAAATCTTTTTATTTTGAAACTTTAACTCCAGTATTGTTGCTTATCAAAGTAGAATTTGAGCATCTATAATACTCTTAGCGATTTAATTCCCTTACTAGAATGAATTTTATTGCTAACACTTCCAACAATTGAAAAAAACTTCCGCTTTTATCGATGTCTGGCGAATGGCTCTAACACATCAGGAATTTTCCTTTCATTTCTTCAAATTTATAGTAGGGAAAGCCGCCTTTAATTATTTACAAAATATCTTGTATTGTAGCTTCCAGCATAATTAATGCCCCAGTTTCCTACAGCCTCTCAACAATTTTTTCTCCATCCCCAAATCAGAACTCCTGCATCTCGAAAGACTTGAAAAATATTCCAAATTCTTTCCTGGCAGATCCTTTAATGGTAAGAATACTCAAAAAGCGCAAAGATCCCCGTATTGTTATTAGAGCCCGGCATCGTCGAAACAAATAAATGAAGCTAACTTTCCCTTACCTTCGCGTCATACATGAAGCGACTTGTTTCATTTGTTGAACAGAACGTTTCAAGCCAGTTTCAGCTGAAGCTACTGACTGTGTCGAATGACGACGATTGACAATCAAGCACGATTTGTCGATGTTGAGTAGATTAATCATAATATGCGTTAAATTGTAGGAAATCAATTCAATTGCATTCAAAGTCTAGGCTGACTTTTTTCTGAATTTTTGATAGAGAAATACAAATGAAACTTTAAAACCGGTCGTCGTGATGAAGTAAAAAACGTCATTGAAATGCTGATTGAAGCCAGTTGTGAAACGAAGCTGCGCTGCTTCTGTTGAGTCTAAAGCTTGATTACTTCATTCTTAAATAACAATTTACTATTGTAAGTGACGTTTCTGGGCCCTGATCTTGTTTCCTAAATTCGTTTTTTGAGAGCTTCGAATAATTTGGTGGCTTTTGAACATCAAGTTGTTCAAAAATAATTTGAAACGCGACGTCTGGCTCGTAGGGGAACTGTGGGTAAAATGAACAGGGGGGGGGTAAAATGAACAGGGGGGGGGGGGGGTAAAATGAACAGGTAGCCAAATTCCCAGTAAACCGATTAAAATCTGTTCCAGATCAATAGGTATCTTCTCCTAGAAGTATTTCAAGTTGTTTGAGACAATATGTGGTGATCATAAGCTTTCTAATGTGAAAAAAATTGAAAAAGTACAAAATATTTGTTGGAATCTGACGCCGATGGTAATTTCCACTAATAGTATATAAATTTTTTTGGCGAAACAAATTAAATTTCGGCTATTGGTATCATTTAGTGTTGTTTGCTTATCCCTGTCCTGCGGATCTGTCGAAAATTCCAAATATTTTTATCAACTGTTTGTTTATAATAAACACTAGAAAACAATTGGTGTTTTGGGGGCAAAATGAACACTTCACTATGGGGGCAAAATGAACAATGTGTATAATGATGTTTTATTTTACATTTATCAGGAGCCAGGACCTAATTACAATTCAATCAATAAAAAGTGCATGTCAACTTTAGTTTTCTATGACATGTTCATTTTGCCCTCACTGAATGTTCATTTTACCCACACGAAAAAAATCAGGCTCGAATGTGACGCTTTAGAAAATAAGGAATTTTTCATGACAAATCATCCTTTTTTAAACATCTTTATATTTTGCTACATGGAATATGAATCCAGCTTTCAATTCATGTAGTGCGTTCAGCATTTGGTTGGTTCCTGGGGATGCCAATGGCGAAATTGCTAAGGGGGTTCATTTTCCCCCCAGTGCCCCTACAATGAAACATTTTTACAACAAAGTTACTCTACTGTGCCTTAAACGGGTTCAAGAGCTACAATTATTTAATCCACAATTTCACTCTCTTCTCTTTTATCAAATTTAGTTCTTATTCGAATAAAGAGTTGTAAAAA